>NC_090447.1:961350697-961650697 GCF_031143425.1 Pleurodeles waltl | reverse complement strand
GTCTCATCACATCATATTAAACCTTATGTGAAAAAGTAATGGTATGTCCTTTCGATACTGAGCTGGTTCTAGTGCTTATGATTTCTGTGGACTGGGGTTGATTGTAAATTAAACTGGTTCACATTGTTTGCTGAGGAAAAGCCATTAGCTAATCATGTGGTGAATGCCATGATTCATTTTAATGTGACGTACAGTGGATTAATATAACATAACATGTGTATTTGTAAAGCGCACGTTGACCCGCAGGCATCTTGGCGCTGAATAACAGATGTTTATTGTTACCCAACTCAATGGTACTCATTTTATCGACCTCAGAATTTTGGATGAAAGGCTGAGTGAACTTGCTGGGATTTGAACCTGTGACCATGAGGTCAAACACAGGCCCCTATAGTGGACGCATTAGTCCACTAAGCCACCAGACCCGGCGTATAGGTATCCTTTGTAAAGACCCATTTCAGAAAACCTTTGTCAGGGACATTTTGGGGTGCCCATATCATGTGGCTAGTATGTGAGAAGGTAATGATGCAAGAGGAGTGCTATTGAGAAGTGCTTGACATTGAGTAGTAACCAAGATTACGATAGTGGTTGTTCCCAACAAAAGATTAGGCAGTATTTACAATGATTCACTGCCAACATTATGTTAACTATGGTAATGATGTTACCCTGTTGCTATCCAGTGTGAATACAATATTACTGTCTTTCTTGTATCCTATGCTTGTTTGGCAAGAAAGTACAAAGGATATATGTAACTAACAGCTATGTTTATTTTGATGCTGCAGAATTTTGATATAGGTACCTTAGAGAGCTCATTAGTTATGAATCCAGAGAATACATTTTAGGGCATATAGGAGGAAAACGTAACTAAAGGCTTCCCTTAACATGTGGCATTCTTCGCAGTGTCCAACCAACAAGCAATTACACCAACAATACATTTGAGGTCCTAAATGTGAACACATGTATTTTTGTTTAAAATATACAGTTGCTGGCTGTAACTAGGGCATGGATTGGGGAAGACAGCACCAGAGGACATATGTGTTCCAGTTACCTAGCTGCTGACATGGGGACTGTGGTACTTAGGTTCAAATCCTAGCTTTAGCATCTTATAAAAAATGTGTGATTTTGTTCAGATCAATTAATCTCTCTTTGTCAAACTTTGCAAGCATGTGAACTGTAATCTAACTCAAAGGTAAAAATCCTCACTTAGGGGGTCATTATGAGCCAAGAGGTCTGTGGTAATGTGGCAGTAGTACCGCCAACAGGCTAGCGGTACATACCGCCACATAATGACATTGACGGGTTGGCTTTACCTGACCGCCATGGCGGTAGCAGCCTTTGGGCCGGAGATAAGAATAGGCTCTAGGCGGTACTTACCACCTATGTCACAATGTGGGCCTTAGCATACAAAAACATGTTTTTCTGTCAGGATTTTAACTCTGATCTGTGAAGAAGCACTTCTTTACAAATTAACCAGTCCATTGAGTTTAAGGCCCATCCTTATGAGAAAGAAATGAAGTTTATTTTCCTACATGTGCTCTCAACTAATTCTGTTCTTCTCATTTTGCCATTTGCCTTTTCTCACATGGATCATTTTAACATTTGTGAAAGAATAAAACATGGTTAATGTCTGCAGCAAAGTAAAAATGTATTTCCAGAACTTGTTTCCACAGTTATCTTTTTCCCTGCCCTCTGTTGTACATTTTACCTCCATCAAGTAAGCTTAATAGAATGGTGAGATGTCATTAAAAATTGTTTAGCTGCATCTTTCAGGTGGGTATCTGTAACTCAAAGATGCACTCATTTATGGGCCAGGCAATTGAATACTATCAACTTATTTCCCATTAATCATTTCAGGTGAGGGCTCCTGAATTCACATTTTCACATTCAGCCTTATGTCCGATAGTTTAAACACTTGAGACAACCGACAACAAGACATACAAATATATTCTGTGTAACAATGATCACATTTTACTAGTTTTCCTTCTAAAATGTGTCATTGCATGCAGAATTTGGTGAGTACTAAACCTACTTGCTTACTTTATTTAGCTTTACTTCTGCAGTTGCCATAACAACAGGTATAACAACAAATTTAACACTAAGATCATTATAAACCATAAAATCACAAAATAGTAAATAAAATAATTCAAAGAGAGACATAAAAATAAAACCTAGCAGCATATGACGGTGATGTCACAACAATACAGAATATGAGTAAAAGTTCATTTCATAGCACCTAGACATAGGCCCTCATTTTGACCCTGGAGGTCGGAAGGCCACAGGAGCGGTGGTGGCGGTCTCACCGCCGACAGGCTAGCGGTGAAGACCGTCACATTATGAGTGTGGCAAGTTGGCTTCTGCCAACCCGCCACATCCCAGCTTATACCACCAGGGCGATTGGACAGCCGAGCCAGAGATTAGCATCTCCGATGCGGTGGTCCACTGAAGACCGTCGCAGGTATAACAAGTCGGCTTTTCGTCAGGGTTTCAGCAGCAGTAGCACTGCCATGAAAACCCTGGTGGAAAGGCTACTGGTTAAAGGAAATGTATTTCCTGTCACTGGCAGATGACCCCCCGACCCCCCTGGGAAACCCAACACCCCCCTTCCATACCAGCACCCCTCTCCCCCACCCCCTTCCAGAACAGCACTCCCCTCCACTTCCCCACATACATGCACACACACACCCACACTCTCCCCACATACACTCATTCATATTGCATTCACTCACACTCATCCATATTCACATTCACACAACTTTCCAACATGCACTCACTTAAAAAATCAATGACATATTCAAACACCCATACTCACTCACACACGCACATCCAAACACTCATTCACACACGCATACACACAACCATACGCACTTACATTCACCCACACAGACAACACCCATTCACACTTGCACACACAACACACCCACCCTCCCACTCCCATCCCCTGTCGAACGATCAACTTACCTTGTCCAGCGAGGAGTGTCGTAGTTGGGCTCTTGCTCTAGGCAAGGCTGATGGTTTAAGGATGAAAATAGTTATTTTTGCAGGCAACTATGCCAATCCTACTACAAAACACAACTTTCATCCCAACCCTTCTGGCTCACAAGCAGTGCCTCACCAAAAACCCAAACCAGTCAAAGGTGATTTGTGGCAGCCTTTACGCATGGACTCAAGAGTGTGACATCTCAGGGAGCGTCATGGTTAAACGGAGATGACCCCTTTCTCACATTAACAACATGTCTCAATCACACACAGGCAATGAAGAAGATGCAGTAAAGTTTCAATAAGGTTTATTTTAGTAAAACTGCAATCTGCGATAAGTTGCATGGGCTGCAATGATAAGGATAATTAACAATGCAAGAAACAGAATGGGTAAGACAAGAGACATTAATACAAATACCACCACCATCTTGCAATATCATGAAATAATCATGAAGTGTGTGATTTGTCCTAATACCCTGGCATGTAGGCCTAACCTATAACCTAGAAGAGAGCTAGGTATGTTAAACCTTAATCTGCCAATGCATGTCCATTGAGAAGAGCCCCCAACCCTTGTAACCCCGAAATGAGGTCTCTAGCTCAGACACAAAGACTGGGTCAGTGTCAAGGCGACGTGCCACATCGATAGCAGTGATGGCATCTGGTCAGAATCCCTCTGACTATCTGATAAAGTGAGGAGTATTTGTACAGATCTACTTGGACCCCTGACGTAGGTTTGTTCTCAAACAATAGATAACATGGCGTGCTTGGGACGGTAATTAATATAAACAATTCCCTCGAAAGCGTGATGAGGGAAAGTACCTAAAGTGAACACCTACAGTTTGTTTGTATTTGTCACCTGATTTTGATGCCTTAGCTCGGTGCACTGACACAGCAAAAAATAAAAAAAGTGCCTAAGTCAAAACAAGACAACCATCTTAAAATAATTAATTGAAATAATGCACTAAAACAGAGCAAGCTGTATAGGGTAAAAGTCACTGAGTGATGGGGGCACAAGTCTGCAAGCCACAGGCTAAGCTAACTCCTGTATCCCATTAAAACAAACTAGGATTCACTACAGGAGGTTGTCCATCAGGGAACGGGAACAGGTGCCCCGCCATCAGTATACTGCCAGGCCGTATTACAGGTCATAATACGGCTGGTGGAGTCCTTTTGGCAGGGCAGGCCGGTGGTGGAACCGCCCATGCGCCTCCGACCACCAGCACAGCTACTGGAGGATTTCCACCAAAATTGTGGCGGAAATCCTTCCGTACTTGTAATATGGCAGTCGGTTGGTTGGTCGGTCTTCTAGCGCCCGTGACTTTGGCGGTGTTCTGAAAAGACCACCAAAGTCACAATGATGGCCATAATTTGCACTATAATATGCGCTGGAGTACCATGTTCAAAAGCAGCATACAACTTATAAAATCACAAGAAACTGCAAAGTACAGTATAGGTGCACTCAAGTTCTGCATGCTGGGCATTAAGCAGCAATAGGGAGACCCTTTTCTTTCTGTGCCTCCACATATATGTGAGAAAGAGAGAGATAATGAATACAATTGGGTGGGCTGTGTCTGCCCTAAGTATCCTAGTATCAACTTTATAGTACCTAATGCCTAGATTGCGACACAGCAGCAAATCCACTTCCACCTCTGTGCATGATATTGTGGAAAAAATGCAGAACATGGCCTACAGTTTCCTTAATCTCAGGGCAAAAAGACAGCGCAGGTCCAGTTCAGCAATGTTGTAGGGGTGTTCCACTTTTCTGTAAATATTCAAAGCAGCAATGTCCTGATACAGAACTTGATATAAAGAGATCTGGCAGCTGGAGGCTCAATTGCATCCAGACAATAGGTGTCTTAAAATTCCAGAAGAGCCAGGGTACCTGCCCCCCAGTCCTATGGACTCTGCAATCTGAGTGTCTCCAATACAGCTCCTTAAGCATGGACTTGGAAACACCACACAACGTTTCTGGATGGGCCCGTATATTTCTGCACCTAATTTCTTCAAGACTGCCTCTAATATACCCCAAACAAGGGATCCTGTTAGCCCCAGGAACTTTTAGGAATTATTTCAGGGCCAGCTGAAGAGACAATGGCTTAAGAAAAGTGGTGGTGAAACCAATGCGGTGCCACTTTTCTTGCACCCCTTAGTACTCCCCCCACCGCCACCATTTATGCGCCGTATTTAATATACGGTTCAAAATGGCGCAGGGTAGGGCCAATAGCGTACAACTTTGTGAAGTGATTGATGTACTGTCGAGGATTAGCTCCAACATTTTGGCACTAATCCTGCAGAGTACATAGGGGCCCATTGAAAACAATGGTATGCCCCCTTTTAATGTCTACTCTGTGTAAGGGTGAAAAATAGCCACTAAAAATGGCACAGTGGAATTTCTTAGACCTAAGGACTTGCTTATAGCTACAAACTTTTTCGGCCCCTACCCACGCCCGCGGCAGGTGAGACCATGCATGATGTTACAGAAGGGAAGCGCAAAAGAAGGGCACCAAATCTTCTCAGTTTTAAACAAATCCCAAGGAACCATATCAAGCCCCAGCGCTTTCCAATTAATTTCCACAGGAACTTCTCTCACAGAAACAGGATGAGGACCAGTTTAAACCTCTCTTTTAGCCAAAGTTCCAGAATCCCTCTTTGGATCCCAGGGCAATGCAAGTCAGTCATTGGTATCTAATCCAGAAAGTGGTAGGCATCTATTAGAGGTAACAAAACTAGGAAGTCCCAGAAGCTCTGGTGGTCAGGATCACTCTTCCCTCCTTACACGTTGATTGGGTCAGCTAAATAGGCTAATTAAAATTGGTTTAGAAAAGTAGCCCAGTGGGATGATACTGATGGATCATCTCACACAGCCGAGCCTGGTCCCAGTCCCTGCTGCAGAGTCTATCAAACAGTAGGCCAATTTGGGATTCCTACAATTAAGGATCACATAATCCCCCTCAAATGATACAAACGAATAGCCAATCCACCTGATTCTCCTCACTAATAATAGATCTTTATAGTCAAGCATGAAGAATGCAGTGTTCCATGTGAGCCAGAGGCAACATTTTCTTTTCAATTCTGAGGGTGATTCCTCTTTGCCAACTGACAGAGGTGGCACCCTTAGCAAAACCGAAACATAGTGGCAGTATTGGAGTGTCAGGTCCAAGGTCTATTGAATTTGTACAGACTTGGTTGCAGATGGAAATCTGCTATTAGAGGGAGCTTAGCAAACCTCTTGTCCTCAGTTTCAGCTGATGCTTTCCCAGATGAAGAGGCAACCCTTGGCCCTGTGGTTGTAGATAGTAAAGGAGTCAATAAAGAGGCAACCTTTGGCCCTATTGTTGTAGATAGTAAGGAAGTTGAGGAGGCAGGTGGGTCTGCAGAAGGCAAGGGCAAAAGCATTTGGACAGTATTGTAGTTGTCTGTGTGAGTGTTGGGGCCAACACTGGTGAACACCCGAGCAAGTGAATGAGAGAGAACTGTAGGAGACGAGACATGCTTCAACTTATGCAATGCATCCTGAATCACCTCTTCTAATGAGCTTATTTAATCTGTAAGGGGAGCAATTGCACCCATTACTAGAGATTTGACTTAGTCCAAGACTACCTTCCACGTTAATTTAGGACTAAACCAAAATCTCCTTGTACTATTATCTATAGTGCATTAACACTCACTGGTTCGAACTGCTGGAATGTAATTTGGGAGATATCCTATTTTTCATCTAGAATGTGCGAGGTAAGATAAAAATGTATAGCTCATCATTCTGATATGTGTAGTAACAGAAGGCATTACACATATTGGAAGTTATCAAGCCACTCCTAATGAGGCCTTGCAATTTTCTACCAACATTTCACGCTTACCTAGATGATTCTTAGAGTTCCCGACAATATACAATGCTACCATACCACCATGTAAGTTTAATTTCTCAGCCTTGTTGCTGAAAGTGTTAGTCCACTTCAGAACCTGAATTGAATGGGATGCACATTGCTGTCACCACCCACCCCTATTCTCAAGAAATTGTGAAAATTCTGTTGCACTTTAAAGAACCATAAAAAACTATTTAGAATGCCTCAGAAGGGAATTCCAATTCCTGAAACACTAGTCATATAGTGAAGCAAACAATGCAATTGTTCAGATTTGGTCCATGACACGGCCTTCTGGCTGAGAGCAAGGATGTATTTGCACAAGAAGATGAAGTATCTCCACATAACTACGTTGGAGATCACATTGTAATTAAAATCCATTCAATAAATGACCCATATGAGTGAAATCTAGACCTAAGCAAAAGATGCATTCAAATGTACACTTTCCCTTCTAAACTAAACTTTGCTTGATCTGTATTTGCTTGACTTGCTTGATTTGCTAACATTAACAAAGTCAAACAAACTTTAAGTCAGCATAAATGTTTCAATTGTAACTTTTGCATGGCCTTTGCACAACGCCTATGCCAACAAAGAAAGACATATTATTCAATTATTTTTAAATCTCTTGACATACTTTGTCATTACAAAATTTGCTAAACTAATCAAAAACTTGCTTCTTCACGAATAGGCTTTACTGTGGAGATGTATGGAAATGGGCATGACCTACGTTTATTCATGCACAATATTTACATGAGTGTCTTTTCCTTCAGTGACCAGGACAAATGAGATAATAGGGGTTATTACAACTTTGGAGGAGGTGTTAATCCGTCCCAAAAGTGACGGTAAAGTGACGGATATACCACCAGCTGTATTACGAGTCCATTATATCCTATGGAACTCGTAATACGGCTGGTGGTATATCCGTTACTTTACCGTCACTTTTGGGACAGATTAACACCTCCTCCAAAGTTGTAATAACCCCCAATATTATACCATCACAACTTATGTATAATTGTTGTCAAATGGTTCGTGCAGTAGTAGTTCCTTTGTTAAAAGTTACCGTCTCCATGGAAGCTGACCCCATCTTATCATTTCTGTCATTTGTGGTTGGCTGTTTAATATCCTGAATGAAACAAATATTTAAAAAATGTATCTTTTTATTTTGTGTATAAATGTGTCCCAGGTAAAAAACAGATTAGAACAACAGACAAGGAATAGCAGCAGCAGCGACAGCAATTACTGCTCGCTCAAGCTCTTAGGTCTCAAACTGTCAGATTCAGATTAATTTCTCTGTGCAAAACTCAGACAGACTTTGCTTTCTGCCTAGACTATCCTCTATCAGAATCTTTACAGTATTCTTTACGAGAACGAAGAAATTTGCTGGCTAGACTGCCTCTTGAAACCTTGTTCCTTTTGCTATTTCTGATGTAAGTTAGTAAAATGTATTTAATCTTACTGATTTAGTATATTAGAATAGGGATAGATTGTGAACACACTGTATGTAATGTTCTGTAAACCTTAATTGACTAATAAAGAAGGGATGGATTCAAGACATGATAAATACAACTTTAAAATCTCACTAAAAACGTTCATTACCGACTCTTAAATGAAAATATAAATGTATTTAAATTTGTGAATTGCAGCTTTTAATTTTCAGACAATACTCAAGATCCTCTCCTGGGTGTGTAAGAGTTGCGGAGTATTTTATAAATTGAGGATTCTCTGAGCTGCCAAAAAGTTGGTGGCGGAGGTATGGTAAGTATGTAAAGGGAATTAAGCTGCAATAATTAAAAAGTACCCAAATTTAGATAAAACCCAAGTGCCCAGAACCCGGCTGCCAGGACTGATGAGGTGTGGTTTCTGAAGCGGTTACAGATTGTTGTTGAATAATTTGTGAAATTGAAGGGTGTGAATATTAACAGGGTGATGTTTTGAAACTGTGCATATTATGATTTTTGATTTGCAATTAAAAATATTTTCATTATGTTTTGGCTTACAGCTGCTATTGTCCATGTTTTATGTGCTTTGTCAAAGAGATAAAGAGGTTAGTGACTAGGAAGTAGTCCAAAATCCTGGGATACAGAAAAAGCTATGTAGAGAAAAGTAAGGTATTCTTGTCTGCTAGAAGTGTGAGCCAAAAGACATTGTCAACTTTACACACAGATAGGGGCATAATAATATGTTGTGATTGAACTAATTATAATTGGTTTTTGTGAAACCAGATGCACAAAGGTGAACCAACACTGATTAGGTGATTTCCTGCAGGTTGAGAACTCATCATTGTGAGTGATAAAATCTTATAGACTGGGAATCAGAAGAAGTAAAATCTAGTTGTGATTGTTGATTAATGTTATTGGGTTTCTTTTGAAGAAGCAGACAAATATTGATGTCCTTATCTGCTGGTTAGTTATTAGATTTGTCTTTTGATTGTTGAAGATGTTTGAATCTTGATCACATAAACCAATATAGCCTTGTAGCCCACTGTAGCAGGCTATACCAGCCATTAAGGCTTGCTCCAGCCTTTAGCTTGGGCCTTTAACAAGGGAGCGGGACTTTAATGGCCGGTATAGCCCAGCTACAAGGGGCTATAAGGCTGTAAGAGCATTCTGCCACTAGAAGGCAACATGTTCTAATAAATAAAATAAATCCCCATGGGCGCCGTGAGGCCTTTCTTCACAGCTGTTAGAAGCCCGGGGCACTCCATTGTCTGCAATAGAACTCCCAAACTTCCAATATTCTAATGTCAAGAGAAATATCAGGTTTACTTGTGCAAAAAAATAGTGAGGAAAGATGCAAATTTTCAAGGCAGATTAATTGAATTGGCAATTAAATATGGGGTTGACATTTCTAAAAGTGTAAAATCACAGAGAAGTTTGAGGGTGCAATTGGGTGATGAATCAATTGAAAACATGCGTTCTTCAAGAATGCACAGTCATCTCACTGAATTAATAAAATGTGTACACAAATGGAATTAATTTAACAAATTTGAAGACAAATGGTCACAAAAACATGAAAAGAAAAATAAACAGGTAGACGATGCTGAGGAGAAAAGAAAACAAACAGTGAGTTCAGAATAAAATAAGACAACTGCTGCATACCCTTCAAAAGAGGTACCAGGTGGAGGATCAGTGCATGTCCTTGGAGGAGGGGAGACCGTGCATCATTTACAAACAATATTTCAAAGTTGATGGTTTGCACAAGTTGAGAGATTTGTTAAGATTTCAAAGTTGATATAAATACATTCTTTAATATTGTGGTTTCAAATGATGTTTGCACAGAATCTATGAATGCTGTTTGTTCAATGGCCATAGAACCAGCAAGAGATTTTGTTACAAATGCACCTTTGCCTGTGGTAATGACTGAGTATAATGAGGCAATAACATTTTTGAAAGGCAGAGTTCTACCTAACAATTTGAATTATTAAAAACTGAACAGAATGCAGCAGTAAGTTAAGGAAACTGTGCAAGAATTGTTTGAAATGTTGATGAAAGCATTTTCACAGCATACAGGGCAGACACATCTTCATCCAACAGATATGTGATTTATTTATTACATAGTTTGTGCTTGGTTTGAGATTTGTCAGAACATTCAACAGAATGTGATTTATTGGCATGCAAAGACTTTGGATGAGATTTTGAAGTATGCAAAGTATTGCAGGGATGAACAGGAGATGAAGCAGCATAAGAATAAAGAGATGCTTATGTTTGTGAAGACTGAGGGGGTCATTTTGACCCTGGCGGTCCGAGACCGCCAGGGCTAAAAGGACGGAAGCACCGCCAACAGGCTGGCAGTGCTTCTAGCCCTATTACGACTGCGGCGGAAGCGCTGCGGTCGCACTGCCGGGGATGGCGGTTTCCCGCCGTTTTAGCCCCGGCAGTGATAATCCGCCAGGGCAGCGCTGCAAGCAGCGCTGCCCTGGGGATTATGACACCCCTACCGCCAGCCTGTTTCTGGCGGTTTGCACCGCCAGGAAGAGGCTGGCGGTAAGGGGTGTCCTGGGGCCCCCTAACAGGACCCCGGCCAGCTTTTCACTGTCTGCACAGCAGACAGTGAAAAGCGTGACGGGTGCAACTGCACCCGTCGCACGGCCGCAACACCGCCGGCTCCATTAGGAGCCGGCTCTTATGTTGCGGCCTCATCTCCGCCGGCCCAGCGGGAATGTCATAATGGGGGCCATTTGGGGAAAATGGGGGTGCAGTTCAGGATATGAATGCAATACAAATGAGTGGTTTCCAAGCAAGAATGCAAGGTGTGCAGATAGGAATGATGGTGTCTCAGGGAGGATGGAGAGGTGCTCTGATTGATCCAAGTACAGGTGCTGATGTTGCGATGCTGAAAAAGATGACATCTTGTCACCTCTGTAACAAGGTGGGCCATTGGAAGCACATGCATAGGCTCAATTCAGATAGGACTGTCAATAATCAGATGCAGGGAGTGAATGAAATGCAGATGACGAATGCTCCTTCACGTCAAACACCAGTGCCAATGCAAACTCAAACTAAAGTGATACCTATGCCACAAGCGCCTATGTATAGTCAAATATAAACAGTGCACGATTAAATCAGATCCAGTTACCGAAAATGATTCAAAATGTGATGCT
Source organism: Pleurodeles waltl (assembly GCF_031143425.1). Lineage (NCBI taxonomy): Eukaryota > Metazoa > Chordata > Amphibia > Caudata > Salamandridae > Pleurodeles > Pleurodeles waltl. Next base: position 961,639,267 of record NC_090447.1, on the reverse strand, counting down.
GGTTCAAAATAAAAATGCACTCCAGGAGTCTCCCATATTTGATAACATTGAGATGTTAAACTCAGGCATATTTAAATGACAGTGTCTAAGAGCGAAGTTTCATTGGGTGCTTAGAGCAGTCTTAGAGGTATACCAGAGTGGACCATTTGTAGAAGGTGAGGTGATTGGACCCCAAGTGACATTTCTTATTGGCATAGGAGCTACTTGTTCCACTGTGAGAACAGTGGAAATACCAGACCTACTTCTCTCAGGAAAAAAAAAAACTACACGTTGTGGACATTACAAACAGACAAAGTGCTAACCCAGTTTCAAAAGAAGTACACATAAACAATGGTTTGTTTGAAGAAAATCATCAGCTTGTGGTGTGCGATTAAAATCCTGTTAACCTGCTAGGGAGAGATTTATTGTGCAAGTTAAATTGCACCATCTATTGTACACCACAAGGAGTACAGTTTCAAGCTTATAATGAGGATGTAGATTTCAAAATTGTTCAACGAGAGACGGTAGGGATCTCCCCAATGTTAACAACAAAAGATATTACAAAATATTGTTTTTTTTCTTGCTCCCCCCTAACCCGTGCTCCTCTCCCTTTCCACTGCCCTTTAATTACCCCTCATGTACCCTGCTTGTCGTGTGATGTATTTTAAAATGATATGTCAACGTGATTGTCGGAAAATCTGACACTCACTCCCCCAATCTTACTGACCAAGCTACGGCCCTGAATCCAAAGAATTTTCCCAGCCATTTCAGAGTTTCAGAACAGGTAGCAGCTGTCTTTACAACCTAAGGCTTCATGGACAACTTGTCATCCAGCAGCAAGCCAAGGTTCTTCACCATTTGGCCCGGTACAGGAAAAGCACCCATGTTTTGAGACCAGAGCCATCGGCCCAATAGGGACAAGTTCTTTCCCAACACCAGTACCTCTGTCCTTTCCTCATTAAGGTTCAGAGAATTCATATTCATCCACGAGGCCACCCCAACTAGACATGAATTCAGAGCCTCAGAGTTATGGTCCTGAGCGGAAGAAAAAGAGAACATGATTTGTGTCTCAAACGTTTGAGAAAATAAGTTCAGGCCAAAGCTTTTGACCAGGTGAGACAAAGGTCGGACATAGATATTAAATAAGGTAGGACTTATGGCAGAGTCTTTAGGAACCCCTGATGGATCGGTGTGTCATCTGGCAGAGGCATTCACTGAGGAAACCTGAAAAGTTCTGTCACTCAGGAAAGATGCCATCTAGGATGAGACGATACCTAGGCTTACCACTCTCTCCAACAGTATGGCGTGTGATACAGTGTCGAAAGCAGCGCTGAAGTCCAGGAAAATCAGCAATGCTGTTTCACCATAGTTCAGGAGCCACCAAAGATCCTCAGAGACTGCTAGAAGGGCTGATTCAGTCCTGTTATCTACTCTGGACCTCAACTGATAGGGGTGAAGCAGGTTATGAGTCTCCACAAAAGCAGGCATTTGCATGTTACCATGCTTTTCCATGATTTTTGCCCTAATGGAAAGCATGGAAATTGGTCTATAGTTGGACCAATTTAAGGGATCCAGAATGGGTTTCTTTAGGAGGGGCAAGACCATAGCATGTTTCTAAGGCTGAGGAATGTGCCCTGCCTGTAACGAGTAATTAAGAAGGCCTACCAGCAGACTCAAAATGTCAGAGTCCAGGGTATTAAGCTTCATTGGGGAAAGAGGGTCAGTGTTGAATACTGATCTTATGGATTGTACCAATGATCTGAAAAGCGGTACATTCAACATGTCCCGTGAGTTAGGTTTCTGAGTAGCAGGGGTGTTGAGCATGTAGGTGGGCATTATGGCTGGGATGAAGAAGCCCACCTGATCAAGGGCATCCAGTTATTAACAGGCTGGGACAAGACATGCCCACCAGCTTTTACTGAAAGTTGAATGTCCTCCACCTTTTTAACACAAAAGTGCCACTTCTTTGCACTGACACTGGGGCAGCATAGGAGAGGGAGCATCATTATTGGGGCTCGATAGTTCTTGCATTACTCTAAAAAGTGTTTTAGGGCAGTTTTGTTCTGCAACAATTTGGTTACAGTAAAAGGTGGCTCGAGCTGTTCTGCAAAGCTCATGGTATTGTTCAATGCAGTTTTATATTTAAGTTTAGCGTCTTCATCATATGTGAGTCTCTAGTCTTTTTAACCCTTACATCTAGTTTCACAGCTCAAAGCGTCTCTGTAAACCCTGGGGGTGGGAGGATAAATCATAGCAGAAAGGGGGAGTTTAGAAGGCAGGACAATGTCCACTGAATCCTGGCAGGCATCAGCCCACGGATGATTAAGCTTGGCTACTTGAGCTAAGTAAAGCATCGTATTCTTGAGTTGGTAGTTTAGGGTGGAGAGGTCTAGCCTTGACCAGGCCCTGGTCTTGAGCTGTGGTCTACCCTTCTTTTTAGGTGCCACCGATTTGGTCCAAGCAGTAATAGGTACTGCATACTGATCAAACCGCAGTGCCATAGGAGCAGCAGCAAGACTTTTTAAATTAGAGAAAATCTGGTATAGGAGGAGGCCTGGTATGTGGGCTGGGTGGAGCTGATAGATGTCAAATTCAGGGCTCTAAGGTCTTCAATCAAGGTCTGACCAGAACTACAAAGATTTTCCTCTAGATGGATATTCAAGTCTCCTAAAAGAAGAAAACTAGCAGTTTGAAGAATAAGGGAGCAAGTAAATTAGGCAGCAGCACCAGTTCCCAGCATACCCCGGATGACAGTAAATTAAAGCTAACAGATATAGTAAATTTAGAGGTAAGTCCCACGAAAAAGAGACTACTTCCCAGGCTGGCCAGACAGTTCTTGAATTTCACATTTGTATGTGTTTGTAAACATAACAGCGATCCCCTTTCCTGATTTGTTGGGTCTATCACTCCTGTGGTTGATGTAGCCATGGGAAGGGACACTATGACATCCAGCGTAGAAGCCTCATTTGTCCAGGTTTCTGTAAAGAACATGGCATCCAGGTGTGGTCCATCAAAAAGTCATGATAAAGTTGCTGATGACTGGGTAAAGAGGGAATATTGAAGCTATAAAAGCAGAACTTGCTCTTAGGCCTGGAGCATAGTGATGGAGCCTCATTGCTCCTTGGCAAGTCTACAGAAGGAGCAAACCCTGTAGTGACATGTGGCTGGATAGCTTCTGGATAAGTTGCAAAGGGTGAATGTTTGAGCACTCTTATATGTATCAAGTGAGGCTTGACAGGCTTCAGGACAGGTGAACTGGAGAGCTCTCGTTGTTTGACTGAGAAAGTCCTCAAATCTGGAACAAAAGGGGCAGGGTCCCTGTCTCCTTGCCCTTTTTGTGCACCCGTTCGACTTTTCATCCTTGGAGTGGTCTCCCCTAACTTTTTGCCTCTGTTTCCCAGGATGTTGATGTGTGCTGGACTCTGATTTTGCTGTTTTTGTTACTCTGGGCACTGTACCACTGCTAACCAGTGCTAAAGTGCAAGCGTCCCTATCCAAAATGTGTATGTAATTGGTTTCTCCATGATTGGCATATTTGATTTACTAGTAAGTCCCTAGTACAGTGCACTAGAGGTGCCCAGGGCCTGTAAATCAAATGCTACTAGTTGGCCTGCAGCACTGGTTGTTCCACCCACATAAGTAGCTCTGTAATCATGTCTCAGACCTGCCACTGTAGTGTCTGTGTGTGCAGTTTTAGACTGTAAATTTGAATTGGCAAGTGTACCCACTTGCCAGGCCTAAACCTTTCCTTTTCTGACATTGCAGACACCCCTAAGGTAGGCCCTAGTTAGCCCCATGGGCAGGGTGCAGTGTATGGTTAAGGTAGGATATATAGTAATGTGTTTTATATGTCCTGACAGTGAAATATTGCTAAGTTCGATTTTCACTGTTGCAAGGCCTGTCCCTCTCATAGGTTATAGGTTAACATGGGAGCTACCTTTAAATATGATTAAAGTGTAGATTCCCTTTGGGAGAGGATAGACATGTGGAGTTTGGGGGCTCTGAGCTCACAATTTAAAAATACATATTTTGGTAAAGTTGATTGTGAGATTGTGTGTTTGAAAATGCTACTTTTAGAAAGTGAACATTTTCTTGCTTATACCATTTCTGTGACTCTGTCAGTTTGTGGATTCCCTGTCTGGGTCAGTTTGACAGTTGGGCTGGTTGTACCTCACACTAGACAGTGACACAAAGGGAGCTGGGATGTAGTCTGCATTTCCTGATGAGCCATCTGTGCTAGGAGGAAAGGGAGGAGTGGTCACTCACACCTGAAAGGGCTGTGCCTGCCTTCACACAATGCAGTCTCCAACCTCCTGGTGAGTGTCTGGGGCCTGGCCTGGGCAAGACAGGATTTCACAATCAAGAGAGACTTTGCTTTAAAGTATAAAGTAATTCTATGCGTACAACCAATGTAACGTCAATAGACATTTATTGCATTATATATTTCTTTGCGCATGATTGCCCTGGCTTGATGAATATGAGACCATCCAAAAGTTCTGATCAATAACCTGAGCCCCGGATAACATATGTGATCTGCTCTCTGTGGTACCTGGACCACACATCATCCACTGGATAATTGTTGACCCCAGATGTTGGGTACGTCCCATTACCTGAAGATGTCCCTGATCACCAGATTGCCTTGCTTCACTGGAGTTTAGGTGCTACCGGCTGAATTTTACTGTCCTGATGATGACCCTCATTTGATTCTTCTTTACAATGGGGTCGAAACGTCGACATACCTATGAGAGTGGAATATATAAACATAAAGAAGCCTTATGAGACTTCAAGGCTTCCTGGACTGAAGGAGCCACTAGAAGTTCATAATTTTCTTAAAGCCACATTTGTACATACTGTATATATCACCTTCACTTACCTGCACTTTTGCATCACCTTCACTGTTTTTACTAGGAGCACCTATTCGGACGAATGCAAACTTTACGTTCAGAATAACATGTTCAACGAAATATACGTTTAATGTCTGGGATAACATGCACAAAGGAATTTCTAATGCAATAAATGTCTATTGACATTACATTGGTTGTACGCATAGAATTACTTTAGCCATTTGATTACCGTGGAAGTCTAGGTTACTTCCCCCTTGCATTGACCATTAACCTATCCACATTTACTACCCTGGTCTAAGGGTTGGAGGGTATTTCCCTCATCGTCCTTTACATTTGCTTTGAAGTAGGCCTACTTCAAAGGAGAAAATGGGTATAAGAAGGGCACCCAAAACCACAGACTTTAGAACACTTCTGGAAACCAAGAGGAACTTCTGCCTGGAGAAGAGCTGAAGAGCTGAGGAAGAAGAGCTGACTGGGACTGTGCTTTGTGGAGCTATCCTGCAGTTGCTGCTTCTGCCTGTGCTAGAGGACAAAGACCGGACTTTGTGTTACCTTTTTTCTTGTGAAGATCTCCAAGGGCTTGATTTAGAGCTTGCCTCCTGTTGTTTCAAGTCTCAGGGACAGCAAAGACTTCTCTCTGCCAGCACTTGGAGTCTCTGGAGAGACTCCTAATCTGCCAAGTGGTGCCAATCCAGTTCCAGGGACCCTGAAAGGAGAAGCTGGCAGCCCAAGAGTGAGAAATCCACGCACAGACCGCTGTGCGGGGAAAAGATCAACGTGACTCCGATCTGTGGCTGAAAAACTGATGCGCTGCCAGCTTTGCGGCTGAAAATCGACGCTCGCCTGCAACGCGACCCGAAGATCGATGCCCGGGGCTGGAGAAACGATGCACAGCATTGCTGACGGAGGCTGGTGAGATCGCAACCCGCCCTGCGTGGTTTTTGGTTCATCATGCGGCGGGATTCCCGACGCAAACACCGCTGGGCGTGCAAACATGAAACAAAGGCCTGTCTGGACCTGAGAGTGCTGACCGGATCGAAGCATCACTCTCCTGCAGAGCGAAGAAATGACGCACGCCGACCCGACCCGACGAAAGGAGAAACAACGCAAGGTCTCGCTCGTGAGTGAAATCGACACATCGCAAGCTCCTTTTTGACGCACCCTTGCTCGAGCTGGGTTATTTTTGACGCACACATGGTACATTTTCACGCTAACAGTGTTAGTGTGTGTTTAAAATTACATGAAGACTCTTTTTGCAATTTTAGTGATCACTTGACTTGTGTATTATGGATTTTTGTTGTTTTGGTCTTGTTTTGTTTAAATAAATATTTCTATTTTTCTAAACCGGTGTTGTGTCATTTTGTAGTATTTTCGTTACTGTGTGTGATGGTACTAATACTTTACACCTAGCACTCTGAAGTTAAGCCTACTGCTCGTGCCAAGCTACCAAGAGGGCAAGCAGGGGTTAGCTGAGGGTGATTCTCTTTTACCCTGACTAGAGTGAGGGCCCTTGCTTGGACAGGGAGTAACATGACTGCCAACCAAAGACCCCATTTCTAACAGCACCAATAGGCACAGACAGGCTTACCTTTGACAGAAGAATTGTGTCATCCCTGTGCAACATATCTGCAAATGAATGTAGGCAAGCAATCACATGTTACATTGAGTCATGTAGAAAGATCAGGAGGTCCAAAATAGGGTGCAAATGGACTTCATAGAAATGCCCATCTGTAAAGGATTAAGATATGTTTTAGTGATTGTCTGCATCTTCTCTAGATGGATAAAAGCTTATCCAATCAAACGAAATGAGTCTCATTGCAGCAGAATCACTGTTGAGGGAGTTAGTACGCAGGTATGGCATGCCTGTCTCTCTATACTCAGATGAGATTATACAAATGTTATTTGTAGCATTATAAGTTGAACAGAAGCTCCATTGCAGTTATTGCCTAGAGGCTTCAGGCATAGTGGAACAACTCAATGAGATGATTAATCTAGAATTGCAAAGGGCTGTGCTTCTACTTCTCTGAAATGGCCTGATGCTTCCAGCTGCTGTTGATGAGTCTACAAAGTACATCTGACAGAAAAACTAGTTTATCACCCCTATCAATATATTCTGATCACAAATACATCAGTTACATGTGGTGGAATGTCAAACTAAGTCCACACTTCACATACCCAAAACACAAGAGATTCTTATGAAGAAATAGTGTTCTATGAGTCAGAACCAAAAACACCGGTGTACATACCACTGTACATTGTTTAAGAACAGACTTAAGAAAGAAAAGACTGTGATCAAAGACAACAAGAAGAATTAAGGGGTGAAGAATCTCCAACAGGTGAAGAGTTCCAACTGCTGAACATCTCACAGAGTGGCACTGGAGAAAAACTGGTAACTCAATCTGATTAAGTGACTTCTGAAACTGTTTGGGAACAAGCAGAAACATGTGAAGACCCAGGAGAAGGAACAAACTCTGAAGTAGAGACAAGAAGTGATCCACATAATAAAAATGGCCAAAAGCTTACAGCAGAAAGAAATCAGATTGAGTTTGTCAACAGAATCAATAGCGCTGAAAATCAGAGAAGAAGCAGAGTCAAGTGGTATAAGTGACAGAGAGGAAGAACCAAACACACTCAGAGGATTAAAAGACCTGGAGTACCTTATTGAAGATATTCGGCACCTAAATGGACATATTATGTGAGCCAATTTTTGAATGTTCCAATTTCTGACTTGCTTGATTGGAGCAAGGAATTGACTGAGCCACCTTGAAAGTCCCCGATAACAAAATAACGATTAATCTGAAAAATCAAAACTGCGAAATAAAAAGTCTAAGATATTATTTGAACAGTAGGGATGACACTGAGGGACTGATTACGACCTTGGCGGATGGGATACTCCGTCACAAACGTGATGGATATCCCACCCGCTGTTTTACAGGTTCCATAGAATATAATGGAACTTGTAATATGGTGGACGGGATATCCGTAATATTTGTGATGGAGTCTCCCATCTGTGAAGGTTGTTATAAAGCCAAGAGTAGGGTTAAGCATTGTGTATACAAAGATATGTTCTTTAACAAGACTAAAAAGAATTAAAGAAAAAGAAAAGAAGAATCATTTAAAAGAAAAGATTAATGCAAGAAGAAGACTAACCTGAAGAAGAGTGTATAGACATTGTTAAACGTTAACAAGAGCTAATTTGCTGTCACTAAAACGTATTGGTAGTAGATATGATTTTAGAGATAACATGTGTTTTCTAATAGACCTAGGTGCAAAATAATTTTAGGGACCTTACTTACATTTATAGTATTAGTAGGAATAGCAAAAGTATTAGTTACACCTGACACAGTATTTCACACCTGACACAGAAAAGGCTTAAGTAGAATATGTGAATGCAACATCTAAGCCAAGTATAGATGAAGATGAGCTAAAAACATAATTTGTAGATTACATGAATGAAGATTATTCAATTAACGTTTACTCTAGATTAATTAAAGAATACATCAAAGTTATTAATGTTGAAAACTGCTATGTTTGTACACACATGCCTTCCTCTGCAGATGAACAGGTTTCCTACCATCATATTCCACTTCCAATGCTATTTCCTGTAGCATATTTCTTATTCATTTTGAATAATATTATTCAAACTTTGATATGGTATTTCTAAAGTTCCTCTAATGAAAAGTATGCATTTACACCCACAAGCTATGGAAATGGAGACTGCATGGCATTAATTTAGATTGTTTCTTCCTGTAAACAATGTTAAAGCACATGAGAGGAACCTAACATGCTTAATGAACTCACAAGAAAAAACCTTTATCTTAATGTTAGAATAGAGAAATGAGCAACTTGCAAGATGTGCGTGTAAGAAAAAGGATGTTCAGAAGAATGTATGGAGAAAGGAAGAAGATTAATTTAAATGAAAAATGTAAATTCCTAAGCTTAAAGTAGACAAAAGACACAAAGGAAAAGTATGTGTGTTTAAGAGGAGAATTAGTGGAAGGAAGACATTAGTGGGAAAAAGTAATCGTGAGCATGTGTCTGACTTGTCTTGAGGGACATGGCAAATTTTGCAAGAAGATGATCCGACAATACTTGAGTATAACTTTATATGTGGAAAGAATGCATATATTAGATTGCCTGATTATTGGGATGGTATTTGCCATTTAGGCTTACTTTTTCCAAAAATGTATCACATACAGAGTTTAGATGCACTAATAATGACACCAGTACACAAATGATGTACACATAGGGGGTCATTCTGACTTTGGCGAGCGGCGGAGGCCGCCCGCCAAAGTCCCGCCGGCAGAATACCGCTGCGCGGTCAAAAGACCGCCGCAGTAATTCTGAGTTTCCCGCTGGGCTGGCGGGCGACCGCCAGAAGGCCGCCCGCCAGCCCAGCGGGAAACCCCCTTCCATGAGGATGCCGGCTCCGAATGGAATGGAGGATTCCCTTGGGCAGCGGGAAACCGGCGGTACACCGCCGGTACACCGCCGGTTTCCCGTATCTGACCGCGGCTGTACCGCCGCGGTCAGAATGCCATGGGAGCACCGCCAGCCTGTTGGCGGTGCTCCCGCCGTCATTGGCCCTGGCGGTCCATGACCGCCAGGGTCAGAATGACCCCCATAGGGTGAATGAGGGAACACAGTTAGTGGTAGACATAATTGGAGCAATCATACCTACTGTAGGAGTAATCCTGAATGATGAGAAATTCAGAAAACTTTCAACAGTGGTTGAGAGATTAGCAACTAGTATCTCTGCAGCTTTATTAGTAGAAAATACTGAGCTTGTAGCAGTTAGATCTATGATTTTGCAAAACTGCTATTCATTAGATATCTTACTGAGAAATGCAGAGTCTGTAAGATGCTGAAAATTGAGAATTGTTGTACATATATACCTGACCAAAGTAGAATGATTGTAGAGTATACAAAGAATATTTCTGATCTAAATCTTGACCTTGAACCTCTAGAAACTACAAGTATAGTACAAAGCTCTGCAAATATTTCATCACATTAGCAAGTTGGCTTAAGGGAATAGGAGGAGAAATTCTTATAACAATAATAGATCTTGTATTATTAGTAGTAGCTTGCTTCCGTTCTACACTAGCAATATGTAAGGCAAAGAAAATATTTTTGGTAAAGAAGAAAACTACAGGCTAGAATAAAAGAATACAAAAGTTTTAGAATTGAGTGACAGAGAATGAATGAAGAATATAAGAGATTGAAAGAAAGAGAAAACCTTAACATTTGTGAGGATTCCAAACCATTTGATGGGAAAGTTGTTAGAGATCTAATTAAAATATGACCCATCTGAGTGAAATTGAGTGATACCCAGAAGCTGCATTTAAACATGCACTTTCCTTTCTAAACTTTGCATGACTTTTATTTGCTTGGCTTGCTTGATTTTCTAACTTTAACAAATTCCAACAAACTTTAATTCAGCAGAAAAGTGTATATTATAACTTTTGCATAGCCTTTGCATGGCACAACCTTCCTATGCTAACAAAGAAAGCTATATCATTTTATTATTTTTAACCTCTTGACCTGATTTGGAATTTCAATTCTTGCAAAACTAATCTAAAACTTGCTTCTTCATGAATAAGCTTTAGTATGGATATATGGGAAGAAGTATGACCTAAGTTTATTTGTGCACAATATTCTTTATTTACACTTGAGAAACAAAAGAATCAAGACCAGTGCCCTGCACCCTCTGCTTATGGTGACTTGCAGTACTGATACACCTTAACGGTACACAACACTGAAAAAATGAAGGACACAAAAGAAGATATTTAGGTGTATGAAGTCAAAATCAAATTTCATTTAAATTCTTGGCCAGCAGTGTTTTGCAATCTTCACATTACTTCCTCTGGCCTATAAATTATCAATTTCTTTGAATAAATATGTATGTCAATTAGGGCAAGATCTAGAGTTTAGCTGGTGGTACTGTGTCCATCAGGATGGTGCTCAATGCAGGCCCAGCAGTGATCGCTACACCTTGACAGGAACCGCTGTCATTGCAGGCTTCCCTCAGGCTATAAAAGGTTAGGTGGTTGGCTGCCATTATGTATGATGCCATTCTCCCAATCAATAAAACAAAAAAGGGTGTTTTTCCCTGGGTGTGGAAGACATTACTTCTTTTTTTCTGTCCCCCTCTGCTAGGTTTTATGTGACTGTGACATACAGAAAAAAGGTCATCACATTGTTCATCCTAAATAGAGTGAGGGTGTAATGTCCTTCCTCTGACAGCCCATGTATGATAGCCCATTCTCTACTGAAGGAAGCTTTCCTTCAACAGAATTAAGGAGGGCTAAGTTGACAATAAGCTGATGGTCCTCATGACCCAAATTAGGACGGGCCGAACATCAGTGTGAGGGACAGGGCACCCCATCGTTTTAGCAATGGAGTAAACTGTCCACTGTACAATTCGTCTTTCCCTTATTAGCTGATAAAGTTAATTTTTAAACCAAGAAAGTCTACATATACGGTTGACAGAGTCTGGCCGGTACAATGGGCATAATATCCCACCCTAAATTATGGTCTATACATAAAATCTTTGCATTCAACATCTAGATTTTTTATCACCATCTGTCAGCATGAAAAGGGATTTAATCACGCCAAGCAGTTGGCTGTACAATATTCTGTAACATAAAATGAAATATCGAGAAGGAAATGGCAGGGTGATCAGGTGGTAGTTCGAATGGTTTAGAAAGCTAAAATGATACATGACGATAATAATAAGGAAGTGGGATAAAATGGGATCCTGAAGTGCAGGGAGGGGTGAGAAGGTATACACACCTGAATGCTCGCGTTTATAACTTTATTGTAACTGACTCTTTGAAGCTCCACTTTGATGCATAGCCTTGTGGCTGAATCGAGATGAACTAGTAAAAAAAAACTCTGACTATCTGGAGCGTATTTTGCTTTGAAGCATTCAGATTTATTCTACTGGCACCTGTCCAATTTCATCACAGAACTGGCATTGTGTTTCTGACCTGTGAACAGTGGAGGCATGCTATACCGTATTTCAAAATAGCATGAAAGGCGAGCGCCGAGTGCTGTATTTCAGCAAACGATCGCTATTTCTAGAATTTACCTATTGCCAATGAAAGGTGAAGACCTCCGCCTTTCACAGATGAAAGAGTGGGAAATCTGTAGGGGATGCATTGTAACGCCTCTGAAGTGAAAGACTATGGAAAGACTTTTACATTCTCTCTATACTGAAACTTCCGTGCCTGTTGGGAAATGTTATCGTTCTTCTCTCAAACTTTATTTTTACGGTCATAAATTTAAGGACCAAAACATCTCTCTGAATGTTTGCGTTTTCATTTGTAGGCTCGTACTTTAAATTCACTCGTTTCAATTTTCAAATAGTTTTTCTGTTCACTGATTTTATGTAACAGTCGCTGCACCTATCTTTAGCAATCTTGTGTTTACAATTGCAAATCATACGCAAATGATCTGAAGCAGCGTACTATTTCAAATTTAGCACTTGTGTTTTGCCATTGAAATTTTTAGTATTCGGGTTGCTCGGCTACCCATGTTTAGTATTTTGGTGTGTCTTATTCTAGGTAGCACTGGGTGGATCTCGTCTTATCCAGATCAACCACATAAGAGGTATATCATGAATTTTTAGCGGCAGTTCCCATGGAGATGCCACGAGATGAGATGGCTTGCCTTACTGTTGCCCTTTCAAGTATACATTTTATTGGCATGTAATTCAGGAAGGGGCACCGTTCCAAGTGCTTCCCGTATAGTAAAAAAAAAAAAAAACCTTGATTGCGTTAGATCGTTCCATCATCAAATATTATTGCTGAGCTAAAATAAACCCTGACAATACCAGCCAAAACATAAAGAACGTCAACTTCCAGTCCAATATCGACAATCAGATAGTCCCCAAATAAAGACCAATCATTTAAACAGAACAACACAAAGACTACAATTCTACCACAGCTGAAAAACATATTTGCTTACAATATGTAGAAGTTGTAAAATTCTCTCTGCTTGTTTCTAACTTTCAGTACCTTTCAGATAAACTTTGAGGCAACGTACAAGTGGCCAGATGTACACATATCTAGTCACAAGGTACTGGTGACATACTGAGACCAGTAAAGATTTTGTGAAATTGATATTTGTTCTATTAGGTCGGTTCTTAAACATTTAACCAGCAGTGGTGGGATGGCAACCTATTTTCTGAGTATTAATAAGGTAGGTCGGAAAGTGCGGCTCACTGTGACGGGATACCCTCAGAGGCATGGTTGCCTACTAGGGCCATCAGACCACCATATGAGTTATAACATTCAATGTAGACTGTTTTCCTTAGAGGAAACAGGTCTGTTTTTAAAACGAAAAGTGTTTTTTGTTTGAGTTTTTGCACTGATTCTGTGCACCACTGTCTACTCCCGTACTGACGTTTTTTCTACATTCACAAGTAGAAAGGGACCGCTACCCTTTTCTGGATGGGTTACGGTCCCAACCTGGGGAATGGTACTTTTTTGATGGTTTCCGACTGTCGATATACATGCTTCAGAATTGCTATATGGAAGGGACAACAACAAAACACCCCTTCCAAACAGTGGTTCCTTATCCATAACTAACCCTATTTTAGGAGTCCTAAGATGGGTTTACTACATTTCTAAAAGCAGTTTTCCAGTTAAAAACAATCAATGGGAGCATTTGCTACTGAAAAGCTGCTTTCTGCATTTGCCTAATCTTCACTTACTGAGTAGAAGTGGAGAGCGGATAACATTTAGGCCCATATTTATACTTTTTGACACAAACCAGCGCCGGTGCTGGGTTGCGTGAAAACATTTACCGCCAGCTAACGCCATTCCAACGCACCTGGTGGGCGCCTTATTTATGGACTGACGCTAGCCGGCGCTGCGGGCTGGTCAGAGTAAAAAAATTGACTCTAACCAGACAGTAGCGGCGTAGGGAAAAATGGGGGTTGTGCATCAAAAAATGGTGCAAGTAATGTTAGAGTAAAAAAATCATGGCTCTAGCCAGACTTGCGACATTTTTTGACACACAACCCCCATTGAAATGACTCCTGTCTTAAAAAAGACAGGAGTCATGCCCCCCTGCTCAATGACCATGCCCAGAGGACTTCTGTCCCCTGGGCATGGCCATTGGGCACAGTGGCATGTAGGGGGGCCCAAGTGAGGCCCCCCTATGCCACTTAAAAAAACAAAACAAATACTTACCTCAGCTTACCTGTACTTACCTGGGATGGGTCCCCCCATCCATGGGTGTTCTCCAGGGGTTGGTGGGGGTGGCAGGGGGTGTCCCTGGGGGCAGAGAAGGGCACCTGTGGACTGCTTCCATGGTCAGAGACCATGAAAATGAGCCCACCTGTTCCTTAACGCCTGCCCTCACCCAGGCGTTAAAAAACGGCGCATATCAGGCTGTGTGCCATTTTTTAAGGCCCGCCTCCTCCTGTGCGTCAAAATGACGTGGGAATATAAATAAGGCGCCCAGGCCTTAAAGTCATTTTTTGGATGGGAACGCCTACCTTGCATGTCATTAACCCAAGGTGGTTTCCCGCATCCAGAAAATGACGCACACAGAAGAATTTTGACATTCGTGGCGTCATAGTGTAAATATGGTGTAAGGTTTGCGCCAAATTTTGTTCAACATTTTTGTCGTAAATTCAGCGCAAACAGAGTACAAATATGCCCTTTAGTCCTAAGCTTTCACCTTGCTGTCTTTCCTGAGAACACAGAAGTAGGCAACCCTCATTTCTTACTTTAAAAGAAGTTTATGAATGCCCATTTCTGTGTATACCATAAAAGGTCTCCATCACGAGGAAAGCTCATATGTAACTGCAAATAGAGACAGAAACCTAAAAGGTTTAGGTCCACGAAGCTGAGAGAGGTAGAGAGGAATTTATAGATGGTGATGTAGCTAAAAAAATAATAATATACATGAACTGAATTATTTGAAGAAAAACATTGTCTTCCATTTACTCGCCTAAGTTATTGCAACACGAAGTAATACCCAAGTACTAACATAAAAATTTGTTAAAAACATCATGTCAGGGCTCTTTTGATTAATCACAGAAAAAGTGAAATCCATCTTCAAACAATACCTTAAAACATATAGCCAGATTCTAGGATGAATGCATTGTAGACATACTTCAGAGAGAAAGCTGAAAGTAATAAAAAGCCAATAGTCATAGCATACAAATATCCTTATCATCTGTCTACAATGCTGCCATTTCAATGGAGGACTGTACCACCTTAGGTGACTGAAATGCAAATGAAACAGTGAAGAAACTTAGATAGTGACTTAGTCCATCTATTCCAAATTGTCACATACTCTCATGCATTTTGCACTTGCTTGGTATAATATTGTGAGATTGGTGCACAGGATCATAAGTAAAATGGATCTGGCAAAGCCATTGCTGCTTCTCCATAGCTGACATGTGGTGAAACATAGAAGAAGAACACAGAAGAATGATGTAGAAGTAAATAAGTTAAGCACACTTTCGCCACAAAAGGTCTTTTGATGCTGCTGTGCATAAGGAGTTAAAAGAAAGGAGAAATTCTATATATTCAATGAATAGCAGAGTCTTAAGTGCTTTCCTGAATAGAATATGGGAGGTAATGTTTTTTGTTAAGCAGGGGCAGAGTATTACTGAGTTTTATGAGCAAGGGTGTTGGACTTTTTTGCTCATGCAGGGTCATCCCCAATCTTTTTGTCTCCTGCCTCCTATTTCTTCTGACATGTTGCTGTTGGCTTTTGAACTCTGAGCACTTTACCACTGCTAACCAGTGCTAAAGTGCATTTGATCTCTGTGTAAATTGTATGTAATTGGTTTATCCATGATTGGCCTATTTGATTTACAAGTAAGTCCCTAGTAAAGTGCAATGGAGGTGCCAGCGCCTGTAAATCAAATGTTACTAGTGGCGCTGCAGCACTGATTGTGCCACTCACATAGGTAGCTCTGTAATCTTGTCTCAGACCTGCCACTGCAGTGTCTGTGTGTGCAGTTTTTAACTGTAAATTCGACTTGGCAAGTGTACCCACTTGCCAGGCCTAAACCTTCCCTTTTCTTACATGTCAGACACCCCTAAGGTAGGCCCTAGGTAGCCCCAAGGGCAGGGTGCAGTGTATGGTTAAGGTAGGACATATAGGGGGTCATTCTGACCTCGGCGGTAAAAGCCGCTTACCGCCGGTCAGAAGGCCGCCACAATACCGCCGCGGCTGCGGTCAGCCGCCACGGACATTCTGACCCACAACTGCAAAACCTCCGAAAATCCGCCCTCCACTGCAGTCCGCCACATCAGCGGCCAGCGGTAAACTGGACAAGACCAAACCTCCACCGCCACGCCAACAGAAATACGCCCATCCCATTATGACCCGTAAATCCACGCGGCAGTCATTCAACCGCGGTATTCCATTGGCGGTACACACCGCCGCGGTCAAAATACACACACCTTTACAAACCCCTACCACATTGGAGAATTTGAAAGGCACACACCTGAATCCCATACATACACCACTCCCACACATCCAATACCATATAAAACACACACCCACATCACCCACAAACCCCTACCAACAAAAACCAGAGACGAAGGAGAGAGAGACACACATCAGAGAATAGATAGCCAGACACACAGAGGCACACCGCAACATCACACACACCACATAGAAGCACAAAGCACCACACACCAACACACACATCATCACATACACCACCCCACACCTCATACACACCACCCCATGGCACCACAAAGGCACCCACGCTTTTCGGACCAAGAACTCCGGGTCATGGTGGAGGAGATCATAAGAGTGGAACCCCAGCTCTTCGGCTCACAGGTCCAGCACACCACCATAGCGAGGAAGGCGGAGCTCTGGCAGCGGATCGTGGACAGGGTCAACGCGGTGGGACAGCATCCCAGAAATAGAGAGGACATCCGCAAACGATGGAACGACCTACGGGGGAAGGTGCGCTCGATGGTCTCGCGACACAACATCGCAGTGCAGAAGACTGGCGGGGGACCCCCACCCACTCCACCCGAATTCACAACATGGGAGCAGGAGGTACTCAACATCCTGCATCCTGATGGCCTCGCTGGAGTACACGGAGGAATGGACTCTGGTAAGTACAAGGCCAACCACTTCACCCCACCCCCAGCATGCTAACCCCCACCCTCACCCCCAACCCCCCAGCACACATCCTCCCTGAGAATGTCTCCCCAGCACAACCCACCCAACACCAACCCCTGCATGCCACCCCCAAACTATGGACACCCATCACCTAAGCATGACCACTGCACATACCCATCACCCCCCCCCCCACAAAACACCCTCACAACACCTCCCCCAAGGGAATGCCAGCACTGGGGGACAAGGGCACCTATAAAACGCAAGCTAATGCACACACAGAAACAATAACCATACCCTCTTACCCCATGCAGGACCCGAACGACAACACACCGGTCAGGAGGGACCAGAAATGTCCATCCCACCCCCAGAACAGGCCACTAGTGATGACAGCAGCTCTGTCGACCTGGAACCTGACGACCAGCCCGGACCATCGGGGACCTCTGGGCAGTCGGTTCCCCTCACCCAGACACAGGCCACTGCAGACCCAACCCCCTCTGGGAACAACCGCACAGCTCCCACCCAGCGGGCCCATGCCTCTGTCTCTAGGACAGGTCAAGCAGCGGTGTGTCTACCACTACAGGGCCCCCAGGGTAACCCACCAACCCAACAACAACAGGGACCTGGGGGCAGTGGGAGTGGGCACACCGTCCAGGGGACAAAGGCCCAGGGAAACAGGGCAACTCGGAGGGCTGCTGTGCGACAGGGGGGGGAGGAGAGGCCCAGGGAACCCACTCTCCAAGAGGCCCTCACCACCATCATGGCTGCCTACCACCACTCACAAGAGACGATGGCGACGGTACTGGCCAGGTTCCAGGAGATCCAGGCACAGCAGGAGCAACGCTACATGGGGTTCAGCGACCAACTAACCAACATCTCAACCGCTATGGGGAGCATAGTCCAGGCCCTGAACCGCATAGAGGACACGTTTCGGGACCATGTGGCATCACACCGGGCCCCTGTCACTACCCAGGAACAGGAACAGCCTACCACCTCTGCCGGCGCTAGTGGACAGGAGGCCCCACCACAACGACAGCCCCCCAGAACCCCACCTCCTGCTGAACAACAACCGCCCGCAAAAGGAGCCTGAGATCAAAAAAACCGACAGAGTAGGATGTCAAGTCCCCCGCCAGCATCACATACCCCCTGAAGTCCTCCCACTGTCCCACATGGCCACCCTGTCAAACCTTGAACTGCCCCTGCTCCATCCTGCCACAGGCGTATGGACAATGCACCTGTGAGACTGAGAACTGGACTCCGCCATGGACATTACTCCACCCCCACCCATCACTGTTTCACCATCATGTACCAATATCTATGCACTAATAATAAATCACACATTGCACTGAAATCAATCAGGACTCTGGCTGTCTTATTTACAAAAGTATGACACATTACATATCAATTACGTATTGTGAACATTGTGAATTACACATACCGAGGTAACTTAGCATTAGTCCATGGGCCAACCAAGCCGAGGTCACGCAGTGGCTCATACAGCACAGAAAAGGCAAGGGAAATTCAAACATCATGTCCATAGGTCTGGGGGGAAACCGACAAAGTGGAGATGCAGGAGGCTTTCAGGAAATGTAAAATGGCATGGGTGATCATTACCTGTGTGCTACTGGAAATACTGTGCTATTACTCTGTCCCTGTTGTCTGTGTCGTCCTCTGAGTCTTCCTCCTCTTCACTCTCCGCAGGCTCCACAGCTACTTCAACACCACCATCTGCACCATCCTCCTGCAGGAAAGGGACCTGACGTCGCAATGCCAGATTGTGAAGCATACAGCAGGCCACGATGATCTGGCACACCTTCTTTGGTGAGTACATCAGGGATCCCCCAGTCATATGCAGGCACCTAAACCTGGCCTTCAGGAGGCCAAAAGTCCTTTCGATGATCCTCCTAGTTCGCCCATGGGCCTCATTGTACCGTTCCTCTGCCCTGGTCCGGGGATTCCTTACTGGGGTCAGTAGCCAAGGCAGGTTGGGGTAACCAGAGTCACCTATTAGCCACACACGTTGTCTCTGTAGCTGCTCCATCACATAGGGGATGCTGCTATTTCGCATCACATACGCGTCATGCACTGACCCTGGGAACTTGGCATTTACATGGGAGATGTACTGGTCAGCCAAACAGACCACCTGGACATTCATCGAATGATAACTTTTTCTGTTTCGGTACACCTGCTCATCGTCTTTTGGGGGTACCAAAGCCACATGTGTCCCATCAATGGCACCAATGATGTTGGGGATATGTCCAAGGGCATAGAAATCACCCTTCACTGTAGGCAAGTCACCCTCCTCTGGGAAAATGATGTAGCTCCGCATGTGTTTCATCAGGGCAGACAACACTCTACTCAAAATCTTTGAAAACATAGGCTGAGACATTCCAGATGACATGGCCACTGTGGTCTGGAATGACCCACTCGCCAAAAAATGGAGGACTGACAAAACCTGCACCAGAGGGGGAATCCCTGTGGGTTGGCGGATGGGGGACATCAGGGCTGGCTCCAGCTGGGCACACAGTTCATGGATAGTGGCTCGGTCAAGTCGGTATCGTAGTATGATGTGGCGTTCTTCCATTGTCGACAGGTCCACCAGCGGGCGGTACACGCGAGGATTCCTCCTTCTCATCGCAAGTCCCAGCGGACGGTGCCTAGGAAGGACAACATGGAGCACAGAGTCAGCCAAACCACAGGTACGTACAGACAGCTTGCACAGTTAAAGAATGGCAATGGGTTGAAAGGCGTGTATGTGTGGCAATGCAAGGCCTAGGCCTGTGTGTCGCAGTCAAAATTTAAGCCATGTAGGCCCTTGAAATGGCGGCTGCCTGACCTGTGAAGTGGGACAATGGGATGTGAGGTCAATGCGCTGGCGGGGCACACCGTGGCGGTAGGCGGTCGAAGCCCGCGGCGCAAAGCCGCATTGGTTAACATTGAGGCCTATGGGTTTCAGGAGCCAATGACGAAGTGCGCCGGCGGTCGCGGTACGCACCGCCGCGGTACGCACCGCCGCGGGCGTGACCGCCATTTTCTATCTGCTTAATCACTCAAGACCTGATCATCCACAGGAGAGGACCTATACTGCAAGTGCTGCTGTGACCTCGGTCTGGAAGATACAATGGCTGCTGCGACTGGGGAAAGGGCCCCTGCCTTCACGTCTGAAGAGTTGGAGAAGCTCGTGGATGGGGTCCTCCCCCAGTATGCGCTACTCTACGGTCCTCCAGACCAACAAGTGAGTACACCGGGTGCAGATGGAATGGGCTATGCCTGTGTGGATTGGGGTGGATTTAAGTTGGTGGGGTGGGGGGCAAATGAGGAGTGCAACGCCCGACACATGAGAGCATGTGCCATATGGCAAAGTTGGTGGGGGGGGCCAATCACATCAAACATGCAGGTCATTGATGAATTCCTCCTTTCCACCCTGTACATGTCAAATAGGTCAGCGCCCATCAGAAGATCGAGATTTGGCGTGCCATCGCCAAGGAAGTTCGGAACTTGGGGGTCCACAATAGACGGGGCACCCACTGCCGCAAGAGGTGGGAGGACATCCGCCGCGGAACAAGGAAGACCGCAGAAACACTGCTGGGGATGGCCTCCCAACCTAGGAGGGGTGCCAGTCGCACCATGACCCCCCTGATGTCCCGGATCCTGGCGGTGGCTTACCCAGAATTGGATGGGCGCTTTAAGACATCACAGCAGACACAAGGGGGTGAGTATCAGCACATTCTCCTATCTTTCTGCGCAGTGGAGGCGTCTGGGTGGGGGAGGAGGGCTGTGGGTGACATTAGGCCAGGGCGCTTTCTGTAGTGTAGTCCTCTCCCTTAGGCATGGCCCTGTGCCCCCGGCCCCCACCTCGGTAGGGTGACAAGTACAGCCATTGAAGGCCCTGCATCTCCCATGTGCGCGTTTTACGTCTCTTGGCCTGTTGTCCTAGTCAGTAGTACTGAGTAGTGTACCCCGAATGCACGGCTTAGTGCATTAGGCTCCTGTGTCTGTCCTCTCCGCCAACGGTGTTGACATTGCATGCACTCAACCTGGTCTTCTTTTTTCTCCCCCCCACCCTTTCTCTTCATCTTCTTGTGCATGTGTGCATTAGCATCATCAGGCGGAGGAGACTTGGCATCAGAGCACGAGGGAGCTGCAGGACACAAGGCCCCGGTGGGCCCAGGAACAGACACCGAGGGCACCAGTGATCCGGAGGGCGAGGGGAGCACCACGACGGGGACCGCTGGTGAGAGCAGCGAAAGCGACACGTCCTCGGACGGGAGCTCCCGAGCGGGGGCGGCAACATCCGTGCCCCCCACCTCTACAGGTACAGCCGCCACCCAGCGCACCAGCCCGCCCTCCCAGCAGCCCCTCAGTCTTCGCTCCGTGCCGGTTCGCCCAGGAAGGCACGCGTCTCCTTCGCCCCAGGCACCTCAGCCCCTGCCCCTGTTGCCCCTGCTGCCCTCAGTGCGGAGCTCATTGACCTGGTAAGGACGCTCATTGTTGGGCAGACGACCCTTTTGAATGCCATCCAGGGTGTGCAAAGGGAGGTGCAACAGAGCAATGCGTACCTGGAGGGCATTCATTCGGGTTAGGCTGCCCATCAACGAGCGTTCACTGCTCTGGCCTCAGCACTGACGGCAGCCATTGTCCCTGTTTCCAGCCTCCCTCTTCTTACTGCCTCCAGCCTTTCTCTGTCTCCTGTCCCTCAGCCTATCCCATCCACACCATCAGACCAGCCTGCACACACCTCAACACCCAAGAGCAGCTCATCCAAACACAAGCACCACAGATCCCACAAACACTCACCCAAGCAACACCCTGATGCAGACATGCCAACAGCCACTCCCACCCCTGTATCCCCCTCCTCCTCGTCTCCCTCCTCCCTCCCTGTGACGTCTACACTCACACCTGCATGCACCCCAACATCAGCCAGTGCTTCCATCACCACCTCACCCTCCAGTACAGTCCACACTCGTGCAGTCACCACCCCCACTGCCATTTACACGTCCCCTGTGTCCTCTCCCACTGTGTCTGTCACCCCCTCTTCCAAGACACACAAACGCAGGCAGCCACCCACCCAACAGCCATCCACCTCACGACAGCCTACAGCACCAGCACCTTTACCCAATGACAGCACACCTGACTCTCCTACAACCACCTCCTCTACCTCCACTTCCATCTCCACTTCTCCTCCCTTTTACCTTGGCCCTAAAAAACTTTTCCTGGCTAACCTTGACCTCTTTCCCCCCGATGAGCTCCCCCATCCATCTTCAAAGAGTCCCAAGAGCACCGCAGCCACCACCAGCCCAGCTTCGGGTGTCACTGTTGTGCATGGGTTCTGGAGCCCACCCTTTGCCAGCAGTGACACATCCATCAGCAGCAAGGACACGTCCAGCCCCCCCCCGGCAAGAGGACCCGCAAAAACAAGGGCCGCCGTGGGAGGACCGACAGGGCTGCCCCCAAGGAGCAATGTGCGGCCACTTCACCACCCACACCATCTAGGGGAGGCAAGGGCCCGAGAGCCCCATCAAAGGAGCGGAAGGGCAGCAGGAGCGCGGAGAAGGTGGACCCCACATGCCACATCCCAGCTGGGAAGGAGGACACTAAGGAGGCCAGGAGTCCGTCCCCGAAGGGTCCAGAAACGTCACGGTCCGAGGGCGACTGAGACGGGAGTCCAGGCCAGGTCTGGCTCCCTTGACCTGCTGGATGAGCACCGCTGAACAGGTCCCGCGGTGCAGAAGAGCACCGCTGAACAGGGCCCCGCCGTGGAGATAGGCACCGCTGAACAGGGCCCGCGGTGCAGAAGAGCACCGCTGAACAGGGCCCCGCCGTGGAGATAGGCACCGCTGAACAGGGCCCGCGGTGCAGAAGAGCACCGCTGAACAGGGCCCCGCCGTGGAGATAGGCACCGCTGAACAGGGCCCCGCCGTGGAGATAGGCACCGCTGAACAGGGCCCGCGGTGCAGAAGAGCACCGCTGAACAGGGCCCCGCCGTGGAGATAGGCACCGCTGAACAGGGCCCCGCCGTGGAGATAGGCACCGCTGAACAGGGCCCGCAGTGCAGAAGAGCACCGCTGAACAGGGCCCCGCCGTGGAGATAGGCACCGCTGAACAGGGCCCGCGGTGCAGAAGAGCACCGCTGAACAGGGCCCCGCCGTGGAGATAGGCACCGCTGAACAGGGCCCGCGGTGCAGAAGAGCACCGCTGAACAGGGCCCCGCCGTGGAGATAGGCACAGTTGAACAGGGCCCCGCCGTGGAGATAGGCACCGCTGAACAGGGCCCGCGGTGCAGAAGAGCACCGCTGAACAGGGCCCCGCCGTGGAGATAGGCACCGCTGAACAGGGCCCGCGGTGCAGAAGAGCACCGCTAAACAGGGCCCCGCCGTGGAAATAGGCACCGCTGAACAGGGCCCGCGGTGCAGAAGAGCACCGCTGAACAGGGCCCCGCCGTGGAGATAGGCACCCGCGGTGCAGAAGAGCATCGCTGAACAGGGCCCCGCCGTGGAGATAGGCACCGCTGAAGAGGGCCCGCGGTGCAGAAGAGCACCGCTGAACAGGGCCCCGCCGTGGAGATAGGCACCGCTGAACAGGGCCCGCGGTGCAGAAGAGCACCGCTAAACAGGGCCCCGCCGTGGAGATAGGCACCGCTGAACAGGGCCCGCGGTGCAGAAGAGCACCGCTGAACAGGGCCCCGCCGTGGAGATAGGCACCCGCTGTGCAGAAGAGCACCGCTGAACAGGGCCCCGCCGTGGAGATAGGCACCGCTGAACAGGGCCCGCAGTGCAGAAGAGCACCGCTGAACAGGGCCCCGCCGTGGAGATAGGCACCGCTGAACAGGGCCCGCGGTGCAGAAGAGCACCGCTGAACAGGTCCCCGCCGTGGAGATAGGCACCGCTGAACAGGGCCCCGCCGTGGAGATAGGCACCGCTGAACAGGGCCCGCGGTGCAGAAGAGCACCGCTGAACAGGGCCCTGCCGTGGAGATAGGCACCGCTGAACAGGGCCCGCGGTGCAGAAGAGCGCCGCTGAACAGGGCCCCGCCGTGGAGATAGGCACCGCTGAACAGGGCCCCGCCATCTCAAGCACCGCTCCGCTGGGCCCTTCATCTCAAGCACCGCTCCGCTGGGCACCGCCGTCTCAAGCACCGCTCCGCTGGGCCCTTCATCTCAAGCACCGCTCCGCTGGGCACCGCCGTCTCAAGCACCGCTCCGCTGGGCCCTTCCTGTCATGCACCGCTCCGCTGGGCACCGCCGTCTCAAGCACCGCTCCGCTGGGCCCTTCCTGTCATGCACCGCTCCGCTGGGCACCGCCGTCTCAAGCACCGCTCCGCTGGGCCCTTCATCTCAAGCACCGCTCCGCTGGGCACCGCCGTCTCAAGCACCGCTCCGCTGGGCCCTTCATCTCAAGCACCGCTCCGCTGGGCACCGCCGTCTCAAGCACCGCTCCGCTGGGCCCTTCCTGTCATGCACCGCTCCGCTGGGCACCGGCGTCTCAAGCACCGCTCCGCTGGGCCCTTCATCTCAAGCACCGCTCCGCTGGGCACCGCCGTCTCAAGCACCGCTCCGCTGGGCCCTTCATCTCAAGCACCGCTCCGCTGGGCACCGCCGTCTCAAGCACCGCTCCGCTGGGCCCTTCCTGTCAAGCACCGCTCCGCTGGGCACCGCCGTCTCAGGCACCGCTCCGCTGGGCCCTTCCTGTCATGCACCGCTCCGCTGGGCACCGCCGTCTCAAGCACCGCTCCGCTGGGCCCTTCATCTCAAGCACCGCTCCGCTGGGCACCGCCGTCTCAAGCACCGCTCCGCTGGGCCCTTCATCTCAAGCACCGCTCCGCTGGGCACCGCCGTCTCAAGCACCGCTCCGCTGGGCCCTTCCTGTCATGCACCGCTCCGCTGGGCACCGCTGTCTCAATCACTGTTTATGGTTTACTGTGCCCACCATGCCTCCTCCTTGACCAGTGGAGACTGTCATCCACCTGATGGACTGTGGCTTTGCACTCCCCAGGATGGTCCAGTGGGCAGCCCACCCACTGTAGAGACATTGAGAGACTGTGGCTTTGCACTCCCCAGGATGGTCCAGTGGGCAGCCCACCCACTGTAGAGACATTGAGAGACTGTGGCTTTGCACTCCCCAGGATGGTACAGTGGGCATGGTGGCTCCTCGTGGATCTGGCGTCGTGGACTCATGTGGCTGTGGTGCCCCCCCCCTTCCCTTCCCCCTGAGGTGCCTGTAGTTTTTACATCTGATGCCCCTGCACTGTTCTCTCCAAAGGACTCAGGTCTCCTGTGTGGGCTTTGCCCTTATTTCTCAAGACTTTGGCCCACGGACATGATGAATTCGTAGGATGTGCAGGACTTGTTACTTCAGTTATACACTGATGTGTATGTCATTAGTTTTCTTGTGAATATCTTTCATGGTTGTACGATAATTTTCTGGAGCTTTTTGGTACATAAATATTTATTCCAAATTTGATTATGTCCTAGCATTTTTCAGGGGTGTTTGGGTGGTGTCACTGTGACTTGTTGCTCTGCATTGGTGTGTACATAGTTGGGGGGGTCGCATATGTGTGTGCCCGTAACCTTTCGTCCTCCCCCTCCCGTGTGTCGTAGGTGCAGTACTCACCGTTGTCGTCTGCGCCGGACTTCGTACTCGTGGTAGATGAGAAGGTAGACGAGAGCAGGTAGGATGTTTAATTCGGGTTCCATGCTGTCCTCCTTCCTCCTGGAGTGCGTAGTGGTGAGCGTTTTCCCGTCCGTAGTCTGTTTCCGCCGTGTTTTTATCGGCGGTGCTCCCGCCCCGGAAAAGGTGGCGGATTGGTGAGTTGGAATAGTGTGGGCAGTACATTGGCTGCCGCCTGGCTGTTGGCGGTGACCGCCGCGCTGTTTGTTTGTACCGCCGTGGCGGTCGGAGTGTTAAAGTGGCTGTCTGTGTTGGCGGTTCCCGCCAGGCTCAGAATCCCATATTTTTTACCGCCAGCCTGTTGGCGGGTTGGCCGCCGCTTTAACACCGACCGCTAGGGTTAGAATCACCCCCATAGTAATGTGTTTTATATGTCCTGAGACGTAAATATTGCTAAATTCGTTTTTCACTGTCGCAGAGCCTGTCCCTCTCATAGGTTAACATGGGGGCTACCATTAAATCTGATTAAAGTGTAGATTCCCTTTGGGAGGGGATGGACATGTGGAGTTTGGGGTCTCTGAGCTCACAATTTAAAAATACATCTTTTAGTAAAGTTGATTTTAAAATTATCTGTTTGAAAATGCCAGTTTTAGAAAGTGGGCATTTTCTTGCTTATACCATTTCTGTGACTCTGTGTAGGAAGGTAGCCTCTTTCTAGCCTTGTTACCCCCACTTTTGGCCTGTTTGTGAGTATATGTCAGGGTGTTTTTACTGTCTCATTGGGATCCTGCTAGCCAGGGCCCAGTGCCCATAGTGAAAACCCTATATTGTCAGTGTGTTTGATATATGTCACTGGGATCCTGCCAGCCAGGACCCCAGTGCTCATACGTTTGTGGCCTATATGTGTTCCCAAGT
This sequence comes from Pleurodeles waltl, assembly GCF_031143425.1. Taxonomy (NCBI): domain Eukaryota; kingdom Metazoa; phylum Chordata; class Amphibia; order Caudata; family Salamandridae; genus Pleurodeles; species Pleurodeles waltl. The sequence goes on along the minus strand of NC_090447.1, from coordinate 961,612,818 downwards.
GTGGTGCCTAACTGTATCACTGAGGCTCTGCTAACCAGAACTTCAGTGTTTATGCTCTCTCTGCTTTTAAAATTGTCACTGCAGGCTAGTGACTAATTTTACCAATTCTCATTGGCACACTGGAACACCCTTATAATTCCCTTGTATATGGTACCTAGGTAACCAGGGTATTGGGGTTCCAGGAGATCCCTATGGGCTGCAGCATTTCTTTTGCCACCCATAGGGAGCTCAGACAATTCTTACACAGGACTGCCACTGCAGCCTGAGTGAAATAACGTCCAAGTTATTTCACAGCCATTTTACACTGCACTTAAGTAACTCATCAGTCACCTATATGTCTAACCCTCACTTGGTGAAGGTTAGGTGCAAAGTTATAGTGTGTGGGCACCCTGGCACTAGCCAAGGTACCCCCACATTGTTCAGGGCAAATTCCTCGGACTTTGTGAGTGCGGGGACACCATTACATGCGTGAACTACATATAGGTCAATACCTATATGTAGCGTCAGCATGGTAACTCCAAACATGGCCATGTAACATGTCTAGGATCATGGAATTGTCACCCCAGTACCATTTGGGTCTCCAGCATAGAGCCCGGGTACTGCCAAACTAACTTTCTGGGGTCTCCACTGCACCTACTGCTGCTGCCAACCCCTCAGACAGGGTTCTGCCCCCCTGGGGCCTCGGCAGCCTGGTCCCAGGAAGGCAGAACAAAGGATTTCCTCTGAGAGAGGGTGTTACACCCTCTCCCCTTGGAAATAGGTGTGAAGGGCCTGGGAGGGGTAGCCTCTCCTGGTGTCTGGAAATGCTTTGAAGGGTACAGATGGTGCCCTCTCTGCATAAGCCAGTCTACACCGGTTCAGGGATCCCCCAGCCCTGCTCTGGCGTGAAACTGGACAAAGGAAAGGAGAGTGACCACTCCCCTGACCAGCACCTCCCAGGAGAGGTGCCCAGAGCTCCTCCAGTGTGTCCCAGACCTCTGCCATCTTGGATGCAGAGGTGTGAGGGCACAATGGACAGCTCTGAGGGGCCAGTACCAGCAGGTGACGTCAGAGACCCCTCTTGATAGGTGCTTACCTTTCTCAGTAGTCAATCCTCCTCTGTGAGCGATTTAGGGTCTCTCCTGTGGGCATCTCAGCAGATAATGAATGCAAGAGCTCACCAGAGTTCCTCTGCACTTCCCTCTTCGACTTCTGCCAAGGAGCGACCGCTGACTGCTCCAGGATGCCTGCATAACCGCAACAAAGTAGCAAGAAGACTACCAGTAAAATTGTAGCGCCTCATCCTGCTGGCTTTCTCAACTGTTTCCTGGTGATGCATGCTCTGAGGGCTGTCTGCCTTCACCCTGCGCTGGAAGCCGAAAAGAAATCTCCTGTGGGTCGATGGAATCTTCCCCCTGCCAACGCAGGCACCAAACTTCTGCATCACAGGCCCCTGGGTCCCCTCTCATCCTGACGAGCATGGTCCCTGGAACACAGGAGCTGGGTCCAAGTGTCTTCGACAGTCCAGTGGCCCTTCTGTCCAAATTTGGTGGAGGTAAGTCCTTGCCTCCCCACGCTAGACAGTTATCCTGTGTACTGCATGAACTGCAGCTGCTTGGGCTTCTGTGCACTTTTGCAAGACTTCGTTCATGCACAGCCTAGCCCAGGTCCCCAGCACTTTGTCCTGCATTGCCCAACTCACTGAGTTGGACTCCGACGTCGTGGGACCCTCTTTTGTGACTCTGAGTTGACCGCTGTCCTCAGAACTTCTAAGTGGCTGTTCAGGTACTTCAGTGGGTGCTCCCTGCTTCTGCGTGGGCTCTTTGTATTGCTGAGTGCCCCATCTGTCTCCTCCTCCAAGGGGCGACCTCCTGGTCTTTTCTCGGCCTTAGCAGCACCCGAAATCCTCAACTGCAACTCTTGCAGCTAGCAAGGTTTGTTTGCAGTCTTTCTGCGTGGAAACAACTCTGCATCCTCCAGCTCACTGTGGGACATCTTCTGACCAAAGGAGAAGTTCCTGGCACCTTCCATTGCAGAATCTTTGGCTTTTTCCACCAGGAGGCAGCCCTTTTGCACCTTCATGCGGGGTTTAGTGGGCTCTTGCCCCCCTGGACACTTGCGTGACTCTTGGACTTGGTCCCCTTCCTTTACAGGTCCTCAGGTCCAGGAATCCGTCTTCAGTGTTTTGCAGTCAGTTGTTGTCCTTGCAGAATCCCCCATCTCGACTTTACTGTCTTTCTGGGGTAGTAGGGTAACTTTACTCCTGCTTTTCAGGGTCTTGGGGTGGGGTATCTGGGACACCCTTAGTGTTTTCTTACACTCCCAGCGACCCTCTACACACTACCCTTGGCCTGGGGTCCATTCGTGGTTCGCATTCCACTTTTGGAGTATGTGGTTTGTGTTGCCCCTAGGCCTATTTCTTCCTATTGCATTCTATTGTGATTCTACATTGTTTGCACTACTTTTCTTACTGTTACCTACCTGATTTTGTGTGCATATAATTTGTGTATATTACTTACCTCCTAAGGAAGTATATCCTCTGAGATACTTTTGGCATATTGTCACTAAAATAAAGTACCTTTATTTTTAGTAACTCTGAGTATAGTGTTTTCTTATGATATAGTGCTGTATGATATAAGTGGTATGGTAGGAGCTTTGTATGTCTCCTAGTTCAGCCTAAGCTGCTCTGCTACAGCTACCTCTATCAGCCTAAGCTGCTAGAACACCTCTAATCTACTAATAATGGACTGGACCTGGCACAAGGTGTAAGTACCACAAGGTACCCACTATAAGCCAGGCCAGCCTCCTACACTCTGCCTGTTTGTGGATTCCCTGTCTGGGTCAGTTTGACAGTTGGGCTGGTTGTACCTCACACTAGACAGTGACACAAAGGGAGCGGGGGTGTAGCCTGCATATCCTGATGAGCCATCTGTGCTAGGAGGGAGGGGAGGAGTGGTCACTCACACCTGAAAGGGCTGTGCCGGCCCTCACACAATGCAGTCTCCAACCCCCTGGTGAGTGTCTGGGGCCTGGCCCGGGCAAGGCAGGATTTCACATTCAAATGAGTCTTTACTTTGAAGTAGGCCTACTTCAAAGAAGAAATTGGGCATAAAAAGGGCACCAAAAACCACAGACTTTAAAAACGCTTCTGGAAACAAGGGAACCTCTGCCTGGAGAAGAGCTGAAGAGCTGAGGAAGAAGAGCTGCCCTGCCTGTGACTGTGCTTTGTGGAGCTATCCTGCAGTTGCTGGTTCTGCCAGAGTAAGAGGGCAAAGACTGGACTTTGTGTGCCTTCTATATTGAGAAGAAATCTCCAAGGGCTTGATTTAGAGCTTGCCTCCTGTTGTTTGAAGTCTCAGGGACAGCAAAGACTTCCCTCAGCCAGCCCCTGGAGTCTCTGGAGAGACTCCTACTCTACCCTTTGGTGCCCATCCAGTTCCTGGGACCCTGAAAGGAGAAGTTGGAAGCCTAAAGAAAAGGAAATCCATGGACAGAGCGCCGTACGGGGAAAAGATCAACGTGACTCCGATCTGCAGCTGAAGAAAAGATGCACCGCTGGCTTCGCAGCTGAAAATCGACACTCACCGGAAATGCAACTGAGGAATCGACGCACGGAGCAGGAGAAACAACGCGTAGCATCACTGACGGAGGCTGGGAGATCACAACCCGCGCAGCGTGGTTTTCGGATTATCATGCGGCTGGATTTCCGATTCAAGTACCACTGGGCATGTAAAAACAATGCAAGGCCTGCCCGGACCCGAGAGTGCTGACCAGATCGACGCATCGCTCTCCTGCGGGGAGAAGAAACGATGCGCCCCACCTGGCGAAAGGAGGAATGACGCAAGGTCCCGCTCCTGAGTGGAATCAACGCATCGCCAGCCCTTTTTGACGTGCACTCGCCCATGTGGGGTTATTTTTGAAGCACCCAAGGTACTTTTTCATGCTAACAGTGTTAGTGTGTGTTTAAAACTACTTATAGACTCTTTTTGCATTTCTATTGATAACTTGACTTGTGTGTTGTGGATTTTTGTCATTTTGGTCTTGTTTTGTTCAGATAAATATTTCCCATTTTTCTAAACCTGTGTTGTGTCATTTTGTAGTGTTTTAATTAAGTTACTGTGTGTGTTGGTACAAATAGTTTACACCTAGCACTCTGAAGTTAAGCCTACTGCTCTGCCAAGCTACCAAGGGGGTAAGCAGGGGTTAGCTGAGGGTGATTCTCTTTTACCTGGACTAGAATGAGGGTCCTTCCTTGAACAGGGGGTAACCTGACTGTCAACCAAAGACCCCATTTCTAACATGGGAAAAATGCTCTGTTACAAATTTGGGATTTTCTAAACGGTATGAAACTTAATAAATGGGTAGAAGAAGAAAAGAGTTGCTGCTGTGGTTTGTGAAAGCTTATATTTGGTGGATATTAGTGGTCCTTATATGCAATTGTGAATTATGTAGAGAACCTCAAAATGAACTCTCTTATGTATAGCAATCCATTGTAGGCTTCTGTGACTTGCACCAGCACAGAGAGGTACTGAAGATATAAGTATTAGTGCCTGATTTTGAATAGGACATTTGATTAAGGACTTGTTTATGCCTAGTTAGCGGACACTGTAATAGTCTGGTCTGGATCCAATTACTACAAAAATGACTGCCTTCCTTTCATTTACACCAGTGGTACAGGCTCCTTAATAGGCCACCCTTTCAAAAATGATAAAGTACATTGTGAACAACACAGAAGTATCACTATGCACATACACCATCCACACTCCACTGTAGCCACTAAAAAAAATATTCAAACCCATCACTTAGGCTAGTCCGGATATTAAAGCTGAACAGTATGCAATGAAGAGTTATTATACTCAGAATCAGTTAGCATCAATAAATGTTATAAAAAAAGTCAGTAGAAACACCTCAACACTAAAATGTGTGATTATTGCTACAGTACTCAATAGCCTGAAAGCTGATCTCAGGTGGCAACAAGAAACAAACCTTTTCCAACCTTTGTCACCCCAGTAAAAATCAGAATATGGAGGAAATCTCACTGTTACAAAAGTATGTTGAGGAATACAATTTACAATGACCTCAGGTGGCAGTCAGGTCTTAAAGTGCAAACATCAGAGAAGACCTTTTAATGACCCCAGATGAAGGTAATCAAGATGCTGTCATAGTACTTCACCTCCAAGTTGTCTACCATATATATGATGGATCACAAAACATTCCTGAAGATGCTTCAAGAGTAAGTGGTGGTTACAGGTTTGGCTGTAGAAGATTCTTCTCCCTAATTCACAATGGAAATTTAACCTGATTTATCTAAACTGCAATGTAATAGAGTACTGTGTTAAATACCACAAAAATGTATATGTTTATGTACATTTCTGCAATTATTCATGAACTATATATATATTTTGCAGGCAGACCTCAGAGATATGCAGTTCCAAATATACTCTAGTGACACTAGGCATCATTCAGTTGGTTTACATCGATGAGTGCCTTCAACACATTTACCACTGAATGTAAGATTGCTTCTTCTGCTTAAATGGACCTAACTGCAAAGATCTAAATTTGGAAGGAAGAGCAGACAATTCCTATTTAATAAGTGAATGTGGCAATGCTAAACTATGTATCCTGCCAATAATATCAATTTCGCACCACCTTATGTAGCCTCACCTGGCCTGCTGCAATGCTACTAACACTGCAAATAGAACAGCGTTACTTGCTTGTGCCTGAACCAATGTAGGCATGACCGCAAGAAGCCAACTATTAGGTTACATCATTGGTTCACAGTGGAGTCAATGATAAAATTTAAATCTGTGCATATACTGCACAAGACCTATAGGGTATAGGGCCTGGCTACATGCAAGGAATGCAACCAGGCATTCCCTAAACAGAAGCAAGTTCTTGGATTCTTCTCACTTGATATACAAATGGGTTAAGACAAAATCAGGGGAATATTAACCAGTGATTCACTAACAGAGAGTCTGGCACAATCTGCACCCATACCTCAGTGTTGAATCCAACTGTTTAAAATTCAAAACCTCAGCTAAATCTCTACTGATGGTTTTTAAGATATGATGTAGGAATGTTGGCTCATAAATTAATCCCTACAGTAGACAAGGTTCAAGTCGAAAGTGACCGATTATTTTATCCAAATATACTTAACATCTTCTCTGCAAAATGTTCTGGGGTGGCCACTGATAATACCAGGCACTATACAAAACTCTGTACTAACTACGTTTATAGCGAAGAATTAGGCTACGGAATGATGGCCAAGTGTCAAACTGATGAAATGTCACAGAAGCAGGGTTTAGCTTAGACTCAGATTTCAAGGGTGCCAGTAATGATACTATTCACAGACATGTACCTACTATGATGGGTTTGGTCCCTGAATAACTTTGTAACTGGGTAATGGTACCAGGTCAGTAACTTTATTTGTAACAGCTATTTCTCCCAGTATCATAGCCATGTATTGCGCATCTGTAGAACATCGTTTCAACTGATATAGCATACAAAGCCCCATTGAATTGCCCACACCAATTTTTATTTTGAATAGCACCTGTACCCGATGTTTCATTACCTACAAGCATTCTGAACAATCCATGCACTACTAGAATATAATAGAAATGTGTTCTGATTTTTAGAACAACAACAAGAGGAAAAATGGTGGCATAGCTTCATACATGCTTGTTCTTCACTCCGGTAAGTGACATTAGCCCTCAAAACTTCTCTAAGGTCACTGATTGTCCATTGGTCACAATGCAAAATTATGGATTATGCCTCTACACATCACAATAATTCTAATCGCGCCCTTCTGCTCCATGAAACTTTGTCATGAAGTTCAGGAGTAAAGACAATGTCAGAGACCCCTTCCTTGAGAGCAGCACTGTGTCATAGTAGATGCAGTATTTTCAGAACCTCTAATCAAGTGCCTACAAGTTTGGACATCAGATGGTGGGTTCCATGTGGTACTGTGGCCAGAAGGAAAGAGGAAGTGGGGCTAGAGAGAATAAGAGACATTGATATGCACAAGAAACAGGAACAACTCACACTACAATACTTTATATTTCTGAGTAACAAATAACACAATGCAACTTTATTATTGCACATAATGGCAAACACACATTAAACTGCACTGAGATTTCTGCATTCAATATCTACTACCTTTTTCCCCTTAGGAAAGTGTCCTTTAAGAATTTCAGAATTGAGGTTTATGGTCTTGGTGTATTCTTTACGCTCTGACTTCTACTGCACTATTTTCATACTTGATTGTCTGGCTATGAATAACAAAACTAATCCATAGCAATGCACCTTTAGTGTGAAGCATTGATTCAGCGGGAAGAACAGTTTACTTGCTTCAGGAAATCAGGAAGTTGAAAAGGCTTTAAGAGAGGCGAGGGAACAGGCCCCCATATGGCCCCTTAAAAGCTATCTTCTGAAGCTGATCTCCGGCACAATGATAACTCCGCAACACAGAGACATAGCTTTATGTATGCTGGGAATACTATGTAACTTAGGGCCAGATGTAGCAAGGCTTTTGCGCCTCGCAAACGGCGAAAAACGCCATTTGCGAGGCGCAAAAGCCCTCATGCGATGCAGAAACGCATTTTGCGAGTTGGAACCGACTCGCAAAATGCTTTTCCGACTCGCAAATAGGAAGGGGTGTTCCCTTCCTATTTGCGACTCGCAACGCGATGTAAGTTGATTTGTGGCCGCGAAAGCGGTCGCAAATCAACTCGCAGTTACCATCCACTTGAAGTGGATGGTAACTCTTTCGCAAACGGGAAGGGGTCCCACGGGACCCCTTCCCCTTTGTGAATGATCACAAAAATATTTTTTCAGAGCAGGTAGTGGTCCTATGGACCACTGCCTGCTCTGAAAAAAAACGAAACAAAAGGTTTCGGTATTTTTTTCCAAGTGCAGCTCGTTTTCCTTTAAGGAAAACGGGCTGTGATGGAAAAAAAAAAACTGCTTTATTGAAAAGCAGTCACGGACATGGTGGTCTGCTGTCTCCAGCAGGCCACCATCCCCGTGAGTGCCCAGACTCGCAATGGGGTCGCAAACTGCGACCCACCTCATTAATATTAATGAGGTGGGTCTTTGCGACCCCATTGCGAGTCGCAGAAGGTGTCTGAGACACCTTTCTGCATAGCAAATTGCGAGTTGCAATTTGCGAGTCGCTCGGACTCGCAAATTGCAAGTCGCAATTTGCAACGTACCTACATCTGGCCCTAAGCTCTTTGGTCAAGGTATATGTCACTTAAGTAGACTGCATCAGACAGGAAATTAAGGTAAGACATAGGCCTGAATGGGTTCTGTTTTATCATGGAAAATATATTTCCTTTTGCAAATTGAATAATAAATTTGAAAGGTCTCTTGACCCTCTGCATTACAAAGAAAGGATTGCAAGATAGGATCAGTTCCATAAAACTATTAGACAGATTAAGAAGAGTGTCATCCACCACAACAACACACATCCCTAAACCAGTATGCCGGAGGCTCAATTTGACCATGTTAAGTATCTGGGTAAGAATTATGTATACTTCATATGCTGGACCTCATTTAAGAGGCCTGTTGCACAGGGCCTTGCTGCTCCCCCTGCAAAAAAACAATCCAGCACACAAAGAAAGAGGAAAAAATGGGGATAAATTGCGTCACTCCCCATTGCGTCGCTCTTACGCTGAGGCTTGTAAATCTGAAAATGCATCAGATTCGTTCAGGATCCATGGGTGTCTCGAGGAAACACCCCAAGCAACACCCATGGGATGTCCCTTTCATGCAGTATTATGCGTGAAAGGGGTCCATATTGCAAGGCCATGAAAAGCCATGCAAGGTGGCTTTGCATGGCCTTGTAAATATGGGCTGGCACACTGAGCTATTGGAGCATTAAAGAAATTATGCTACGGTGGCGCAGTGTGCCCTTAGGGCCTTGTAAATTAGGTCTTCTGTTTCCTACTGGACCTTAGCCAGGTAATGGTGATAAAACTCCACTATTTTTTGGTAGCATGCATGAAGAAGTTTGTGTCCGGGAATGATCCTCTGGGAATAACTCTTCAAGTGTATAACTAGTATAACTTAAGTATAACTGTCATGGATGTTGTAGCACAACATTATATGCATTTCATATGCCTGCTTGGCAACCTTCTCATACGTAATTTGTATTACAAAACATTTTTATGGTTTTATGGGCTGAGATGTGATTGAGATGTGGTTGAATGACTGATTTAATGAAGAGATATGAAAAACAGGATTAGTGCACCTACTCTCAAGAAGCACAAGTTTCAAAATGACAGTAGTGACTTTTTCTAGAAAAGATCAGTAAAGCTGTACTATAAATCACAGGGCACACAGGGATAATGTGTTTGGACAACAGTGTTACGAAACGCATAAGCCATATCAGTCTTTGTTTTTTTTAATGACAGGATAACATTTCTGTGGTGATGGGAAGTAGAGGGAGTGACCAGAATGCTAAGCCCAATAGGCCTCTGTCTCGAACTCCAACCACAAAAACAATGTTGACTTGCCCAAATTTCAATTTAGGTTTACTGTTAGAAATGGGGTCTCTGATTGGTAGTCAGTTTGCACTCTGTCAAAGCAGGGACCCTCACTGTTAGACTCGGCAACATTGGCATGGTCTCCCCTAACATTTTGCCTTTACTTCCCAGGTTGTTTCTGTGAGCTTGACTCTATTTTTGCTGTTTGTTTGCTCTGGACACTTTACCACTGCTGACCAGTGCTAAAGTGTAATTGTTCCCTGTATAAATTATATTTGTACATTGTCTTATCCATGATTGCTATATTTGATTTACCAGTAAGTCCCTAGTAAAGTACACTAGAGGTACCAAGGGCCTGTAAATCAAATGCTACTAGTAGCCTGCAGCACGGGTTGTGCCACACATATTAGTAGGCCTATAAACATGGCTCAGACCTGCCACTGGGGTGTCTGTGATTGCAGTTTTAAACTGCCAATTTGACTTGGCAAGTGTACCCACTTGTCAGGCCTAAACCTTCCCTTTTTAGACATATAAGGCACCCCTAAGGTCGGCCCTAGCCATGGGCAGGGTGCAGTGTATATCGAAGGTGGGACATGTATTTATGTGTTTTACATGTCCTGACAGTGAAATACTGCCAAATTCATTTTTCACTGTTGCAAGGCCTATCTTTCTCATAGGTTAACATGGGGGCTGCCTTTAAATATTATTAAAATGCAGATTCCTTTTGGGAGCAGATAGACATGTGGAGTTTGGGGTCTATGAACTCACAGTTTAAAAATACATCTTTTAGTGAAGTTGCGTTTTAGATTGTGTGTTTGAAAATGCCGCTTTTAGAATGTAGGCATTTTCTTTCTTAAACCATTCTGTGACTCTGCTTGTTTGTGGATTCCCTGACCGGGTCAGTTTGACAGTTGGGCTGGTTGCACCTCTCCTCTGGACAGTGACACAAAGGGAGTTGGGCTGTAGCCTGCATATCCTAATGGGCCATCTGTACTGAGGGGAGGGGAGGAGTGGTCACTTACACCTGAAAGGGCTGTGACTGCCCTCACACAATGCAGTCTCTAACCCCCTGGTGTGTGTCTGGGGCCTGGCCTGGGCAAGGCAGGATATTGAAAACAACAGAGAATTCTCTTTGAAGTAGGCATACTTCAAAGGCAGAAAAGGGTATAAGAAGAGCACCCAAAATGCCTGAAAATCAGATTACTTCTGGAACCAAGAGGAACCACTGCCAAGGAAAAGAGCTGAAGAAGCTGAGGGAGGAGTACTGCCCCTTTGCCTGTGATTGTGCTTTGCTAGGTTGGCCTGCAGTAGCTGCTTCTGCCTGAGAGAGGACAAAACTGACTTTTGTGTGACTTCCCACTGGTGAAGAATCTCCAAGGGCTTGAACTGAGCTTGCCTCCTGTTGTTGAAATCTCAGGGACAACAAGGACTTCTCTCTACCAGCACTTGGGCATTCTGCTGAGAGTCCTGCCTGCCAAGTGGTGCCCAAACCTGTCTCTGGGCCCTTGAAAGGTACAGCTCGTGGAAAAGGACAGAAATCCATGCAAAGACCGCTGTTTGGGGAAACTTTAGACGCACCACCCACATTGCGGCTCAAAAACGATGCACCGCCGGCTTCACGGCTAAAATCGATGCTCCACCTGCGTCGCGGCTGGAGATCAAAGCAACGTGGCTGGAAAATGACGTGCAAAACACCTGCAGCGACTGCTGTTAACGACGCAAGCCCCCATGCAGCACAGTTTCTTGACACGTGGGACCGGATTGCGACACAACATCGCTGGGCGTGAAAAATCAATGCAAAGCCTGCCCAGACCAGGGGTGCCCGTCCGGATCGATGCATCACTCTCTTGCAGGACAGAAGGAACAACGCACGCTGATCTGACAGGAGGAGGAACGAAGCACGCTCTTGCTTGCAGGTGAGAAACTGACACATTCCTGGCCTTTTCAGATGCACACTCGCCTGTGCGGCTTTATTTTGAGTCTACACAGGCACTTTTTTACTCTAACAATGTTCTCACTGTTTTCTAAAGGATTTAAGACTCTTTTGCTTTTTAGATTCATAACTTGACTGGTGTATGTTGGATTTTTTGTCGTTCTGGTCTTGTTTTGTTTAGATAAATATTATCTATTTTTCTATACCTGTGTTGTGTCATTTTGTAGTGTTTTCACTGAGTTACTGTGTGTGTTGGTACAAATATTTTACATCTTGCTTCTGAAGTTAAGCCTTCCTGCTTGTGCCAAGATACCAAGGGGGTGAGCGGGGGTTAAGTGAGGGTGATTCTCCTTTACCTTGACTAGCGTGAGGGTCCTTGCTTGGACGGGGGTAACCTGACTGCCAACCAAGGACCACATTTCTAACACTCACTCTACCCCTTCCTTTGGTGCATCAACACCAGGCCCTTCTTCATTGGTGCCAGCTACTCGAAGGGAGGTCCTGCCACAGGAACAAGCCCAGACCCCCATGCATCTGTAGCAGCAGATCCCCCCACGATGCAAGTGTGGACGCCTGACAAAGAATCCAGGTGGTGCGGAGGGCAAGACACCCACCAATGCCAGGAAGTGACCTCTTCCTAACTGAACTGGTTTGTGTGCCACACATTCACTCTGTTGACTGGCCCAGAACTACCTACCAGTTCCAGTGGGAGGAGTACTCTGGACATTGGACTCCCAATGGTGTGGCATTTACTCCAGTGATTGTATTCACCATGACTGACACCTTCTGTCAAAATTTAATTTTCTGCATCAGCACTTCATTCAATTCACACATCACAAATTCATTGTCTGCTTGCTTAATTGCAACATTTTGCTATGTAGAGATGTAAGACCATGTGAACCATATGATGAAGACATAATTTACTTGTGCAAGGAGGGATATGTTACAAGTACACAGTGTCCTGCTCAGGAGTAAAACCATTACACACAAACACATATGTAAAAGTGTCTGGTCACACCAAACATTTTATTGCAGTGTACAACACATATGTTGCCATATGTCCGGACCTTTGTCACATACTAAATTGATCCAAAGTACATATTCAGGGTACAGCTCACCAGCCCACAGAAAGGACGGATTTGTCAGACACTATCCTGTAAAATAGCCAAACATTTAAGTGGATGATGTCAGCAGCTTGAGCCTTCTCACACCAAAGTAATCCAGCTTCACACACAGACTGATGGCAGTACAACGGTCACATCATAATCCAATGACCATTCATTGGAGGTATGGCACAAACATATGTCAGTGTTGTGGCATAGGCACTGTGGCTTATAATGATGAAACACATCTATAGCTATATACAGGTCACACAAGAATAGTGTTTAACCAATATGAAGGGAAGATTATTTGCTTGCAATCAATGAATACATATTTCATGCCCACGTGGTGACACACATGATGCACTTGGCCCACCACAGGACATAAGACAAGTCCAATGTGCATGTCTGACCTTCCACCCAAACACTATGCAAACTGCCTTGGCACAGGTAATATGCACCCCAAATCTGTGACCTACATTACCTGGAACAACCCATGTCCACTTTGTATGTCAGAACAGCATCAGATATCCACCAATGTCACAACTCTGAAATGCCCACATGAGGATACCATGGTAAAGTTACCTGTACAAAGACAAAACTAGAAGCATAGGTTTGGAAACATAACTATTTCACAAATCACATGGCAAGCATCTGGAAATGAAATTACATTGCAAGGAAACTGACACAAACAAAGCAACACCATCAAGGTGGGGATATGGCAAAGGATAACTCTTCAAGCAGCCTTTGGCTGAATATTGTAGAGTATCAGAGAATCAGCTCCCTAGTTGTTTCTAAAACACTCAACTCCACACATTCTCATAACTACAGTTCATTATACAGTCACAGTCATTAAATCATAAGACATATTTACACTAATGAAAAGTAGCTATTGATAAGATTTTCCCGGAGGTCCTTCATCTTGACCACTGTCATCCTCACTTGGTGTAGGAAGTTGGCTCTGTATGTGCTATTTCAAAGTAAGGAATAGCATGCACAGAGTCCAAGGGTTCCCCTTAGAGGTAAAATAGTGGTAAAAAGAGATAATACTAATGCTCTATTTTGTGGTAGTGTGGTCGAGCAGTAGGCTTATCCAAGGAGTAGTGTTAAGCATTTGTTGTACATACACATAGACAATAAATGAGGTACACACACTCAGAGACAAATCCAGCCAATAGGTTTTGTTATAGAAAAATATATTTTCTTAGTTTATTTTAAGAACCACAGGTTCAAATTTAACATGTAATATCTTGTTTGAAAGGTATTGCAGGTAAGTACACTAGGAACTTTGAATCATTTCAATTGCATGTATACTTTTCAAGTTATTCACAAATAGCTATTTCAAAAGTGGACACAGTGCAATTTTCACAGTTCCTGGGGGAGGTAAGTTTTTGTTAGTTTTACCAGGTAAGTAAGACACTTACAGGGTTCAGTTCTTGGTCCAAGGTAGCCCACCGTTGGGGGTTCAGGGCAACCCCAAAGTTACCACACCAGCAGCTCAGGGCCGGTCAGGTGCAGAGTTCAAAGTGGTGCCCAAAACGCATAGGCTATAATGGAGAGAAGGGGTGCCCCGGTTCCGGTCTGCTTGCAGGTAAGTACCCGTGTCTTCGGAGGGCAGACCAGGGGGGTTTTGTAGGGCACCGGGGGGGACACAAGCCCACACAGAAATTTCACCCTCAGCGGCGCGGGGCGGCCGGGTGCAGTGTTAGAACAAGCGTCGGGTTCGCAATGTAAGTCAATGAGAGATCAAGGGATCTCTTCAGCGCTGCAAGCAGGCAAGGGGGGGCTTCCTCGGGGAAACCTCCACTTGGGCAAGGGAGAGGGACTCCTGGGGGTCACTTCTGCAGTGAAAGTCCGGTCCTTCAGGTCCTGGGGGCTGCGGGTGCAGGGTCTTTTCCAGGCGTCGGGACTTAGGTTTCAGAGAGTCGCGGTCAGGGGAAGCCTCGGGATTCCCTCTGCAGGCGGCGCTGTGGGGGCTCAGGGGGGACAGGTTTTGGTACTCACAGTCGTAGAGTAGTCCGGGGGTCCTCCCTGAGGTGTTGGTTCTCCACCAGCCGAGTCGGGGTCGCCGGGTGCAGTGTTGCAAGTCTCACGCTTCTTGCGGGGAGTTGCAGGGTTCTTTAAAGCTGCTTCTTGAAACAAAGTTGCAGTCTTTTTGGAGCAGGTCCGCTGTCCTCGGGAGTTTCTTGTCGTCGTCGAAGCAGGGCAGTCCTCAGAGGATTCAGAGGTCGCTGGTCCCTTTGGACGGCGTCGCTGGAGCAGAGTTCTTTGGAAGGCAGGAGACAGGCCGGTGAGTTTCTGGAGCCAAGGCAGTTGTTGTCTTCTGGTCTTCCTCTGCAGGGGTTTTCAGCTGGGCAGTCCTTCTTGTTGTTGTTGCAGGAATCTAATTTTCTAGGGTTCAGGGTAGCCCTTAAATACTAAATTTAAGGGCGTGTTTAGGTCTGGGGGGTTAGTAGCCAATGGCTACTGGCCCTGAGGGTGGGTACACCCTCTTTGTGCCTCCTCCCAAGGGGAGGGGGTCACAATCCTAACTCTATTGGGGGAATCCTCCATCTGCAAGATGGAGGATTTCTAGAAGTTAGAGTCACCTCAGCTCAGGACACCTTAGGGGCTGTCCTGACTGGCCAGTGACTCCTCCTTGTTATTCTCATTATTTTCTCCGGCCTTGCCGCCAAAAGTGGGGGCCGGGGCCGGAGGGGGCGGGCAACTCCACTAGCTGGAGTGTCCTGCGGTGCTGTGACAAAGGGGTGAGCCTTTGAGGCTCACCGCCAGGTGTTACACCTCCTGCCTGGGGGAGGTGTTAGCATCTCCACCCAGTGCATACTTTGTTACTGGCCTCAGAGTGACAAAGGCACTCTCCCCATGGGGCCAGCAACATGTCTCTAGTGTGGCAGGCTGCTGGAACTAGTCAGCCTACACAGACAGTCGGTTAAGTTTCAGGGGGCACCTCTAAGGTGCCCTCTGGGGTGTATTTTGCAATAAAATGTACACTGGCATCAGTGTGCATTTATTGTGCTGAGAAGTTTGATACCAAACTTCCCAGTTTTCAGTGTAGCCATTATGGTGCTGTGGAGTTTGTGTAAAACAGACTCCCAGACCATATACTCTTATGGCTACCCTGCACTTACAATGTCTAAGGTTTTGCTTAGACACTGTAGGGGTACAGTGCTCATGCACTGGTACCCTCACCTATGGTATAGTGCACCCTGCCTTAGGGCTGTAAGGCCTGCTAGAGGGGTGTCTTACCTATACTGCATAGGCAGTGAGAGGCTGGCATGGCACCCTGAGGGGAGTGCCATGTCGACTTACTCGTTTTGTCCTCAGTAGCACACACAAGCTGGCAAGCAGTGTGTCTGTGCTGAGTGAGAGGTCTCCAGGGTGGCATAAGACATGCTGCAGCCCTTAGAGACCTTCCTTGGCATCAGGGCCCTTGGTACTAGACGTACCAGTTACAAGGGACTTATCTGGATGCCAAGGTCTGCCAATTGTGGATACAAAAGTACAGGTTAGGGAAAGAACACTGGTGCTGGGGCCTGGTTAGCAGGCCTCAGCACACTTTCAATTGTAAACATAGCATCAGCAAAGGCAAAAAGTCAGGGGGCAACCATGCCAAGGAGGCATTTCCTTACACTTGGCATTTCAGGATTCTCACCCGGTGGCACTGCAAGCTCCCCCTCCTCTCGGATGTATGGGATATTCCTCCGCAGGGTGATGTTGTGTAGCATGAAGCATGCCACAGTGATCTGCTACACTTACCAGGGTGAGTGGAGGAGGGTTCCACTAGTCCAGTCAAGATGCTGAAATCTGGCCTTCAGGAGCCCAAAAGCCTGCTCTAATTCTATGGGCATCATTTTAAGCAGACTTCTCCTGGTATAGTTGGATTCCTTTGTGGCATCAACAACCAAGGACAGTTTGGATATGGGGAGTCTCCTGTTAAGTAATGGGACACATAATTTTCCTGATGAATGCTGTATATGTGAGACAACATGAAAGTGCATGACAGCATGAGCTGTGTATGCATGTTGTATGAGTCAGTTGAGATTCACATGAGAAATCTGAATAGTGCCAGAGATTTTTCAAACCACATCTGCCCTTGCTAAACTGTTGTGTGGAAATCATATCACGAGTCACTCTGCCCTTCAGGTAGCCACACACACCACATGCAAAATTGCTGTTGGCTACATTGTGTACTGTCATGCATGGAAGTAATGGGCATAGAGTGTCATGTAGGTTCTGTCAGCTTAGCCTGTAGAGACCAGTGCCTGTCAAATATATCTCCCAGTATGGGACCTAGTCTAGGCCGTGGTAGAGTCTCTGTGGCTACTGTGGCACTGTGCCCATTCCCTGTATTCCAGCTGATGGCAAAACCGTGACTAGATTAGGAATGGGTTCAGAGGTAAATAATTAATCTAGTTTATATGTGCATTTAGCATCATTGATAATGTGTGTCCTACACCCTTGACATGTCCCTTACCCCCACAGCTCTTTGTCACCTTCACACATGTCATAATTGTCCTGTACAACCAAATAGCATAAATGACAGTTCCACAGTGCAGACAGTGTGTTGATTTCTGGGAGGCCTTGAAAAGTGACTCAGTAGATTGGTCACATAGCAGAAATTGTACAATGCATGCCTTTGTTTGCTGGATGCCATCTCTCTAGGATAGACACATAGGTGCAAAGGAGTGTTCTGTGGCACAGATACATAACACAGAACACCAAACCCCTGAAGTGGCATGAGTCTGAATTAGGTTTGCCACATGTTCACACTTGCATATGGAAGACCCTTTCTGTACCTACTAAGCCAGCCTGTAGATATTATTCATTTGTAATGTTAAAGTGTGTATGCTGACAGTTTCCTGTAGGGACTGCATGTAGTGAGTCATTCTCACAGAGTGTGAATGTGTTAGTCCATTCATGCCAAAGGAGTGTACCCTTCAGAAGCCACATAGGTGTGTAGTGTTTCATAAAGGTTCACTACAGGTTGCAGGAGCATGGGCTACCTGATGCCAGTATACTTGCTTATTCATTGTAGGCCATGAGCAGGCTAGTGGGTTAGTCTGCAGATGCAACTAGATATGTCTGTAGTCATGTTCCTGTACTTATTGTTTTGTGTGACCTGGGGAGTATTGATAAATAGAAATGTCCTAGCTTGGTTTTATTGACATGTATGTGACTCAACCATTTGTGATGAAACTTGTGATTATAATATCTTGATTTGTCTTTTGTAACCATGTAGGTCAATGCCCATCAAAAAAAGGAACTCTCGAGAGCCATCACAAAGAAGGTGCAGACCCTGAAGTTCCACAGCTGGTGGAGAGTCCACTGCAGAAAAAGGTAGGAGGACCTGAGACGCTGGGCTCAGAAACTAGCAGTGGTGCAGCTGGGGATGTCCTCCTAATGTGGGTGGGGTGCCCGCCGGACCATGACCCCTCCAAATGGCCAACATTCTGGGAGTGGCATACTTGGACTTTGATGGGCATTTTAGGGGAGCACAACAGCCACTAGGGGCTGAGTACAGGGCAAATTCCTGCCTGTAACATAGCCAAGTTGATATGTTCTGACATCTCCCACTGATGATTAGGGTTGAGAAATGTGTAACACAGTAGATGGGTGATTGTTTGTGCAGACATAGCATGTATTGTATACTGATGTGCCTTCCCTATTGGCCCAGGGACCTTTAACACAACTGTGTACAATCCACAAACAACTTGCTCTCCAGGGATGACATATGACTGTGTACAGTGATCAATCAAGTAATGATTGTTATTGTAGTGGGTGTAAGTTCTATGCAATAGACCTCTACTTCTCAGTGTTCACGCCAAAGGTAAGGAAGTGACAGATCACTGTCCTCTGCCATGTGTCTGGGTAAATTAGAATTTTGGCATCTGCCACCCTCAGGCTAGTTGCCTTCCACATATGATGGGTACTGGTGCCACACTACAGTGTGTAATATGAAGATGGCCATCATACTTGTGACAGAGCATACATTGTACTTTGGGCGTTCCTACCTATCAAAACTTTCCCTTGGTAAGTGGGGAATTCCCATTGACATTATTTTTTGTGCCATCACTGGTACCAACATTCCTTGTGCCCCTTTCTCATTAGCAAAACATTTTAAGCTACTGTTTCATGCATGTTACACCTGTGCTGATGGGATGAGGTCTGCATTCCCTCACATGTTTGTGCATGGCAACCTTTGTGTGTAATAAGATATTTACAATGGTAGTATGTATCATGCTGTGACACATACAGGAATGTGTCACCATTATTTATTGGCTGGCACAGACCCTCATGTGTCATAGCAGGCCATTTGACATGTAAAACTGCAGTAGCAATGACGGACAGGGCAGGTAGGACTAGATTTTTGAGCCACAATGTGCATTGATATAGCAAAGTGCACTGTACATGTGAAATGGGTAAAGTCTATAACCTGACCTTTGGCATGCATCATGGAGTGACTTACAGTTATGTTGAAATCACATATGTTTGGGTACAAGCATTCATCCACAGCCATCTAGGTCTGCATGGCCATAATGCAGACAATGATTTAGTTTCCAGTTGTGCAACATGTTCAGGGCCTTCAACAAGTACTTGCAAATCCCTGGGCCACGCCAACATCCTATGGACTAATGGCGTCTACCAATAGAGGATGTCATTGTAAGGTGTGCCAGACATTAGTGGTGATTTACATGGGGCTTGCTGATTTATTGTAATGTGGATCTTAGGGAAATCTCTCCCTGACAGTTTGCACATGATTTTTACAGTGTCCATTTCCGTGCCACACGTGTGGCCTATCTGAGCAACATTAGTACTACCTCCATGACTCCATTGGGAAAAATATCACTTACTTCCAGTGTAACATGAATATTTTCATTTCACCTTCTCCAGGCTATTGTACTTTTGTCAGCAACATGGCATGATTAAGGAGCAGCATTTCTTAATGTTGGGTCATTAAGTATGTGACAAATAGATGTGTGAATGACCTTGTGTGGGATCTGTGGAAATGCAGTTGGTATTGACCTACTATTGTATGACATTAGGTAACTGAGGTCTGCTCCATTGGGCAAAGCATTAAGGATGATGAGGTTCTAGTTCAATGCTTACTCTGATTGCACAACTTCAGCCATGCAATTGTAATTATCTGGAATCTTGATTTTCCTGTGGGCAACTGTTGACATTTCAAATGGAATGCATGCATTTGGCATTGCACATGTAGTTGGAGTTTGTTGCAAGGGACTACTTGACATCATCTTATTGTTTGTGAATCAAAGCTGTTGTTCACGTGTGATCATGGACATGTGACATGTGATGACCCTATTTCTCTTTGTATTTGCAGCATCAGCCCAGGCAAGTGAAGGAGACAGGACACAGCCGAGTGGGGACACACCTGGCCACTGGACCTTGGGTCAAGACACCAGAGATATAGAGGGACCCAGTGCCCAGAGGATGAGAAGAGTGCCACCGGGGAGAAGGGAACATCATCGGAATCTTCCTCCAGTGGACATTCTATAGTGGTGGCAGACCCATTGGGCATACCCCTGTACCATCTTTGTCAGTCATCTCCCATTCTATCACCACCCTCCCTGTTGCTCCCCACCCAGTTGGCCATGCCCGCTCCCCCAAGAGGGTGGGCATCTCTTTTGCCACAGGGACCTCCGCCCCAGCCCATGTTCCCCCTGATGCCCTCAGTGAGGAGGTTATTGACCTCCTGAGGAGTATCTCTGTGGGTTAGACAGCCATTTTGAATGACATCCAGGGATTGGCAACCCAACTGCAGCAGTCTAATGCATTCCTGAAGGGCATTCATGGTGCAATATCTGACCTACAGATATTTTTTCAGGCTCCGGCCTCTACACTGATGGCATCCAGTTATCCCCCATCTTCCATCCCACCTCCACCTCACTCTTCCCAATCCAAATCCCCCATACCTACCCCAAGCACACAGACCAATCTGCATGCACCCACCTCAACACACAGCAGACACAGGCACCACAAAACACAGCAGCACGCAAGCAAACAACAGAAACGCACACAAACAACATCAGTCACCATTTCCCCAGACAACCCAACTACCCTCACTTGCCCACACTTGACATTAAGCATACCCACAGGCACCAACACAACAGTCAGTGACACATCCACCACACCCAGCATACTTGCAGACTCCAGCTAAACAGACACACAGACATCCACCACAACCTCCATACCTGCAGACACCACCCAAACAGAGACACAGACATCCATCACATCCAGCATATCTGCAGGCACCACCCTAACAGACACTCAAATATCCATCCCTCATCCCCCAGCACCTTCACCTCACAGCCGCCAAGACACACAAATGCACACATTCACCCACATAACAGACACCACCCAAATACAAGCATAACTCCCACAAGCACACATTTATGACATCTACATCGACACAGCAGACAGACTTTCTCGACCTCCAAATCCCCACGCCTCTCTGCTGACTGTCCCCATGTACCTAAGAATGTTTTTGTGTTTGACCTTGATCTTTCCCCTGTTCCCTCCACCCATCACAAATCCAAGAGGCCCCAACCCACCTACTAACCCCTCCGTTCCACCTACAAGTCCTTTCCTGTAACACCTGCCCCCGCAAGTACCTATACCCCCCATGAAGAAGCCCACCCCTCCCAAGAAGCTGTCCACCAATCATAAACCAGAACCCACCCCTCCCGAATCTGCCCCCCAAAGATGATCCCTGAGGTGCTTGTCTGCCCACTTGATGTCCCTTCCTGTGGAGGTTCCCTGTCAGTTAGGAGTCAAGTGATGTACCTGTGCAGAACCAAATTGACTGGTCAATGGCCTTGGACTTTAAAAAGTTTGAATTTAATAAACCCAAACAGTTGTTTTTTTTAGTAAACATTTGTCCTGCAGTTCCTTCTCTACATTTATGTTGTTCCTGAGTGACTTGTGTTGTGTGCTTACAGATGTATGCATTTCAGCCTGCTTGCTGATCCATTTGCTGTTGTTTGCAGTATCTGACTTTGTGGGCAGTGCTGGTGTCTCCCAAGACAAGGGTGTATATATTGACTGTATGGATATGTGGGTATAAATGCAATTGTGGTGTCAGGAAATAGTGTACTGTTCGGTATGGTAAATATTTCATCTTGTGTTGTCTATTGTGAGCATATATGGTGTTAGGCTTGTCCCCAGATATGGAATATGGCTTGTGTGGAAGCTTGAGATTTGTTTGTGCAGACATGGAGTGTGTTCAATTGTGCTACCTTTTTTGCATTAGACTGTGCATGTGTCCATTTTGCTGTGTGTACCTTGCAGCTACTTCACATAGATGTCAGGCCCATGCTGTTAGAGTTGTAAGTGTTTTGTTGACTTGCACTTCCACATTGTGCAGCAAGGCATGTCATTTGGGTCTAGTATTGTTTGTCTCTGAGATACACATTGAGCCAGTTCCTGTGCAAATGTTGTTTTTGGGGCAGAGTGATATGTGTCCTGTGGAACACAGGCTCTGCTGACCTGTTTGTGTTGTCTCATGACTGTGCAGGTCTGTGCTGCCTGGTGGTGCTGATGGAATCGCATCCGTTTTTGCTCCATAGGGACACATGACTCGTAATACGGCGGTATGACCACCATCGCAATGGCGGTCAAACCATCACTGCCGCCATGGCAGTCCACGGACCGCCAAATTCATAATGAGGGTGATAGTGCTCGTTTTGAGGTCTTAGTAACAAAATTAGGTTTTCTGATCATCTGTGAATGAAAACTGGTGCACAAATCCACAACACTTTTAAGGGTTAGAAATGTAGCCTCCAATATCCAAATTAAATTGGGGACTTCATTCTGAAATTAATTGGGAAAGGCTTATAGTGACCTAATTACATGGTAATAATACATTTGTTAAGAAACATTTTTGTAAGCAAATGGGCTACATCTAGTACAGTGGAAATGCAATCTCACCGTAATGTCTCAGCAAAGAAGAATGGAATGTATCGACATGCATTGTTAAACTGGTCATACGTGGTGCTCTCTTTTTAAGACTATGATTCTCAAATATATGCATACTCAACAACTTTTCCCTGGATGTGCCCCAAAAGTCAGCTTTTTTTCAGAATGATGCAATTTGTTTCTGCATATTTATTTTGTTTGTAATGGGAGGCTACAAGATCAAATTGCCTGGTTTCTACCAACTAGTGTGACAGAAGCACAGCAGCAGTAGATCTGTAGAGTGTGTAGCATCAGCATTCACAGAAAATTGCTACTGCTATATATTTGAATGGACTGATACTGGATTGTTTGTGAATTCTTTTTTTAGGAATTTGATGTCAGCTTCTGCTTTTTGTAGCACAAATAAAGACTGCACCTCTCCTCCATAGCAAGTCTGTGATTGGGGAATTGTCTCTCCCTCCTTTAAAGCTGCTCAACTAACTACCAATATAGTATGGCAAACTGAAAGAGACAGCAGACAAAATACCTTGGATTTTACACCATGAACACTGTCATAATCTTGACATCTTTTAGATCAGCCAATTGAAGTTTTTTTTGAGAAATGATTAAGCCCCAAAATTCTACTGTTGAGACATGACTCATCTTTTAGATCAGCAAAGGTATTTTGGAGAAATGATTAAGCCCGAAAATTCTACTGTTGAGAAATGACTCCCACATTCACTGAATTTTAACTATGAACTGTTGGTACATGATGTCTGCAAAATGGTTCATATGAGATTCCTCTTCTATTTCTATATAGAATATATTGCAACTTCATATATGTATATACTGAAAAAACTTCTCCAAATTACAACTCAAAACATATTGGCAAGGTATTGAAATGTTAGAGGAGCATTATATAAACCAAAGAGTATAATGCAGGAGTACAAAATGTCAAACTTGGGGCCAGATTTGATAGAAAACGATGGTGCACGTCGCTGCGCCTAATTTGGCAGCGCCGCATGCCATCATTTTCAAGACCCCTGTGTTTCCCCCTGTGCCGGCGCTAAGTTAGCTGCTGTGTGTCATAGCAGCAACTCTTGCACCATAGTGCAAGAATGGCTGCGTTGAGGGGGGGGGATTGAATTTGTGATTGAATTTGAACACCTTCCTGCACAAAAACAAATCTTAAATGGCGATTTGCTCTTTCTATGTGTGCTGCAGAATGCAGCACGCATTGAAAGAACAAAAAATGAGGAAAAATGAAAGTATTTCTCCTCATTGTGCCTTGCAAACGCCATCCCTGGGGTGGCGTTAGATTTTGGTCCTACCTCAGGCTTATGAAAACTCTTACTTCTGGGGCAGCGTCAAGATGCAATGGGTGTTGCTGTGGCACAGCCACAGCAACACCCATTGCAGGCCCCTTCCACACAAGGCGCTGCGTGTGAAGGGTCCATATTTACAAGGTGATGTTAAGCCACAAAAAGTGGCTCAACGCCACCTTGTAAATATGGTGCAGTGCATAGCGCCACCAGAGTGTCACTAAACATTATGCTCCAGTGGCGCTGGGGGCTCTTAAATATGCCCCTCGGTGTGAAAAATATTTTTCCTCTATTCTCCATTGCAAACTCTAACCAGTTGATAGGCTTCTTCAATTTCTAAAATCTTATATGCGGATGTTTGGTCAGTGATCTGGGATGGCAAAGAAGAGACGAAACTCATAATTGTTCTTAATTACATTTTTATTTCATGCCCTACAGTTCTTTAACACTTCATTGGTCATAAGGACAAAACAAAGAGGGGAGAAAGGTCTTTTTCAAAAAGCTGCTAAGTTGGAATCAGCAGCAGAAATCATGTTCTTCAACAAAAAAGGCAGCTTTTGAATGTGTGGCCCATTTCTGTTTATTTACTTGTGATTCACATCAGATACTACATGTAAGCCATTTCAAAGTGATTTACGAAAAAGATGGATAATTGTGAAGAGAGGGTAAAATGTGGAAGACGTGCACACTTAAAAAACTAACATTCACAGCTCTTGGAAGGATGCATTCCAGTCCCTAGAATACAGAGGAAGACTGTGATATCGTCTAAGCAACCCAAAGTGAGGTCTTATTTAGCATTTGGAAGACTATATTGTAATGTGCCAGATAAACAGAGTGATGTACTCCACTTCCCTGGTTGATTAGATTCCACCACATTTAGAGTTTTCTACCAGGAAGACAGATATATCTATGCTTTCAAAGGAGCCATCACCAATGTTTTTAAAGATGGAGTTTATTATTGAAAAACAAAAAATCAAATGGCCCTGAAGCTGACACACTGGGCGTTTATTTTGTATTGGTTTCAGTTTTCCTGTCTGTGATCACCACCCAATACTTGGTTGCCCCAAACAAGGAATCAAGTCTGAATATATGCACTAAATAAGGTGGATGGTATGAGATACTCCGACCTATGTCCCTATGTCAGTTGGGCTGTTGGTCAAAAGTTTCTCACAGCAGATGCTAAGCCAGCAGAAACATGACAGTTATTCTACCTCTAACTCTAACTCTACGTACGCAGAAAGGACATCAGTTTGGCAGAGAAGAAGCACATTTGTGGTGGAATACAGTGTCTGCTGTACTCTAAATAAGATCCTCAGACAAACTATATTCCCCAATTCTTGTCAATGAAAGTTGTTCCTGCTGGCTGGGCACAATAGGGGTGTCAAAAAGGGATTCGAGTCACAATCAAATCAGATAGCCTTCTGATTAAAGAGTGATCTCATGGAATGTCTGATAGAACAGAGAAGCTGTAATTTCTCTCCTGAGCTTGAGATGATCTTGCTAGTAGCTAGGCCTGTCATCGGTCCTGAAGCACTCATAGCTTTTCCACCAGCAGACTTCCTGTTGAACGATGCAGAAAAGATCCTGTTCTCAGACGCTGATCTCAAATTCAGGGATGGCGTGTAGTTGACAGGTATCTTGGACCTTCTGGCCTACATGCCCTGTGGTTAATGGATAGACTCTTCAAAGTTTCATAGACCGCTAATGAAAGGTTAGATGGGAAGGAGTGATGTGTTAATTCACCTAGGAATATAATTGCTGCTCAGTTTCTCATCAGATGAAGTTGAAAGAACCTATTCTTCTGGAGACCTACGTAGATGCTATTACAATAATTGAAGTATGTTATCAGTGAGTGGATGATATCTATTTTAATGTAAGTGATTATTTATGCTAAGATTAGGAATGCAGAGGTGTGTGCTCTGATGTAGAGGAAAATAGAGCACAAGGGAAAGATAAATCCTTGGTCTAATGTTTTGAGAGCAGGGATTGGTGAAGAACCCAGAGAAGGGGGCCACTGAAAATGTGACTGCTGCATTTTAAACTAACCAAAAATAAATATTTTGGTTTTTGAGCCACTGAGGTAGATGTTGCCCTCCCTCATCCAGCTCTTGGTTAAAGGAAGAAGCAAGACTGATCTGTTACCCCACCTTCATCTAGGTTGACCATGATCTGTGTATCATTGCAATGGATCTCAAAGGCATCTTGAATTTTTCAATAACATCTTTGTGAACTACAGAAGTGGTTCCCTACCTGTGTCCAGGTACCCCAGGGAGTCTGAGAAGCCTCCTCAGGGGCTTCATGACTGCTTCGCAAATTAAATAATATTAACAGAGTAATGAAGTGTATGTACATAGCGTGGCTAAATGTACAACTGAACATTTTAAAACATTATGTAAAGGTCGAGGAATTTAAATTGGAGGATAAAAATGAACTCAGTATCCAGAGATTGATTTGTGGGGTCAGTGCAGGTGCATCAAATAGAATATAGTATCGGCAATGTGCGGCTTCAATAGAATTTAGAAAAGCTCCAACCTTCCTATTAAAATTATGTTTTTTGTTTTTTATTTATATTTGCTTTGTTATTTTGTATGTGTTGATGAATGCTTGTTTCTATATTTTTTGTGTATTGTTTTTAAATCATCAACAATGTTTAGACTAGTGTCCCAGGCCTTCAGTAGTGACTCAGTGGGGGGTCCACAGAAGTCAAAAGGATAGGAACTGCACTACAGAGCCAAGGAGTTAATCTACTCTTGGGGGATCCTGCATGGAATTCCATAGGTTACTGAAGCAAGCTGCTTTAATTTACGTCACTCCTTCCCATCTGTTGATGCCCTAGTCTTTCAAAGCAAGTCTCCCAATTATGTTCGGTTATTTATGTTACATAAGTGTCTGAAGTTCCTTAGACATATGTGACAATATACTGAATACTTGAATAATTTCCCTTGATTCTATTCAATGTAAAAGAGAGCTGTGCAACAAAATTGAATTCTTGGTGTTATCTCTAATAAAATAAGCCTTCATTCTAAGCTGTGAATTGATTCGTATATTTAGAGAGTGCTGCCACCTGAATGGACTTTGCTATTAACTTATCATCCTTTTCAAAACACTCTTGATCTAAGGTTTAAACAGGCAGCAGTTAAGGTCCACACAATATCATCAAATGTTGAAGCTGTAGTAACACCTCAGGTTTGAGTCAGAAAGCTTTTCACTTGATTCCTACGCTATTATATCATGAACGTTTATGTACACAAGCCCCAGTGCAATAAATTTCACTGAGTCAAGCTCATTTTAAAAACAAATACTTTTCTGCAGATCCAAAAGATAGCAGGATTTCTACTTCTTCAACATTTTAAAAGAAGGCTTTCAGACAGAATAAGCCAATCTAGGATCTCTGAAAAGTATTATTGATAGGTACTTCAATAGTTCTTCCAGAAAAGTATGAAGGGCCATATTTATACTCTGTTTGCGCCAGATTTGCGTTGTTTTTTTTTTACGCAAATTCGACACAAAACGAACTCCATATTTATACTTTGGCGTTAGACGCATCTAGCGCCAAAGTTCATGGAGTTTGCGTCATTTTTTAGCGTGGACACCTTCCTTGCGTTAATGATATGCAAGGTAGGCGTTCCCGTCTAAAAAATTACTCCGAGGCATGTGCGCCGTATTTATACTCCTGGGCAAAAATGACGCCCGGGAGTGGGCGGGTCAAAAAAAAAGACGTCCAGCCGCTTTTGCGTCATTTTTTAGCGCCTGGTCAGGGCAGGCGTTAAGGGACCTGTGGGCTCGGAAGGAGCCCAGAGGTTCCCTCCCATGCCCCCAGGGACACCCCCTGCCACCCTTGCCCACCCAAGGAGGACGCCCAAGGATGGAGGGACCCACCCCTGGGACATTAAGGTAAGTGCTGGTAAGTATTTTTTTTTTGTGGCATGGGGGGCCTGATTTGTGCCCCCCTACATGCCACTATGCCCAATGACCATGCCCAGGGGACATAAGTCCCCTGGGCATGGCCATTGGGCAAGGGGGCATGACTCCTGTCTTTGCTAAGACAGGAGTCATTTCAATGGGGGTTGGGGTCAAAATAAATGGCGCAAATCGGGTTGAGGTGAAAATTTTGCCTCAGCCTGACTTGCCCCATTTTTTGACGCCCAAGCTCCATTTTCCCCTACGCCGGCGCTGCCTTATGTAAGTCATTTTTTTTTACGCACACCAGGCAGCTCCGCCGGCTAACACCAGCTAACGTCATTGAATAAATACGGCGCCCGCATGTCGCTTCAGAATGGCGTTAGCCGGTGTTAAATTTTTTGACGCACAACTGCGTTGGCGCAGTTGTGCGTCGAAAAGTATAAATATGGCCCGAAATGTTGATGCAGCAAAGTAAGAGTGACGCTCTTCTATTCATTAAGGTGCAGATTTAACAAAAGTGGCACTTCACTTAAAGTAGCACCACTTTTCTTGCATCCCCTAGCCCCCCCACCGCCACCATGTGTGCACTCTATTTAAAATACGGCACACCATGGTACAGGGTAGGGGGCAAATGCTTCAAAATGTTTGATGTATTGATCACGGTTAGTGCCAAAATGTTGGCACTAACCCTGAACAGTACATATGGGATGTAACCAATGGTGTGCCCTCTCAAAAAGCTTGATCTGAGCAGGCATTGGAAATGCCGAAATGAATAGCGCAAAGTAATCTTTTAGATTTCTTTGTGCCATTTTTGCTGTCCCCCTAATGGGAGAAAGCCACCATTGTATACAATATGCCTGGTGCAGGCATAATATCAAATCAAATCATTAACATTTATAAAGCGCGCTACTCACCCGTGCGGGTCTCAAGGCGCTAGGGGGGAAAGGTGGGGTTATCGCTGCTCGAACAGCCAAGTCTTTAGGAGTCTCCGGAAAGCGGAGTGGTCCTGGGTGGTCCTGAGGCTGGTGGGGAGGGAGTTCCAGGTCTTGGCCGCCAGGAAGGAGAAAGATCTCCCACCCGCCGTGGAGCGGCGGGTGCGAGGGACGGCAGCAAGTGCGAGGCCAGCGGAGCGGAGGGGGCGGGTGGGGACGTAGAAGCTGAGGCGTCTGTTGAGGTATTCCGGTCCCTTGTTGTGGAGGGCTTTGTGTGCGTGGGTGAGAAGACGGAAGGTGATCCTTTTGCTGACTGGGAGCCAATGCAGGTGTCTCAGGTGTGCGGAGATGTGGCTGTTGCGGGGTACGTCGAGGATGAGGCGGGCCGAGGCGTTTTGGATGCGTTGCAGGCGGTTTTGGAGTTTGGCGGTGGTCCCGGCGTAGAGGGTGTTGCCGTAGTCCAGGTGACTCGTGACAAGGGCGTGGGTCACGGTTTTTCTGGTGTCGGCGGGGATCCAGCGGAAGATCTTGCGGAGCATGCGGAGAGTGAGGAAGCAGGCGGAGGACACGGCGTTGACTTGCTTGGTCATGGTGAGAAGAGGGTCCAAGATGAAGCCGAGGTTGCGTGCGTGGTCTGCGGAGGTCGGTGCGGTGCCGAGGGCCGTGGGCCACCAGGAGTCGTCCCAGGCGGACGGGGTGTTGCCGAGGATGAGGACTTCCGTTTTTTCAGAGTTCAGCTTTAGGCGGCTGAGCCTCATCCAATCTGCGACGTCCTTCATACCCTCTTGTAGGTTGGTCTTGGCGCTGGCGGGGTCCTTGGTGAGGGAGAGTACAAGTTGGGTGTCGTCGGCGTAGGAGGTGATGATGATGTCGTGCTTGCGTACGATGTCGGCGAGGGGGCTCATGTAGACATTGAAGAGTGTCGGGCTGAGCGATGAGCCTTGAGGTACGCCGCAGATGATCTTGGTGGGTTCTGAGTGAAACGGAGGGAGGTAAACTCTTTGGGAGCGGTTAGCGAGGAAGGAGGCGATCCAGTCCAGGGCCTGGCCTTGGATCCCGGTGGAGCGTAGGCGGGTGATTAGGGTGCGGTGACAGACGGTGTCAAAGGCAGCCGAGAGGTCGAGGAGAATGAGGGCGACTGTTTCACCGTTGTCCATCAGGGTTCTGATGTCGTCTGTGACTGAGATGAGGGCGGTTTCCGTGCTGTGGTTGGTTCGGAATCCGGTTTGTGAAGGGTCGAGCAGGTTGTTGTCTGTAAGGGGTTACAAGGAGGTGCAAGGCATGCATTACGCCACTTTGTAAATGTAGCACAATGTTTTTGCCATAATATCGTCACATTAGCGTAAAATAAAATGACACTAATGTGGTGATATATAGCACAAGGGGCTCCTAAATCTTCCCTTAGTGCGCTTAGTAAAACATCAGCATTTCCCATGTCTTCTTGATCAGAAGTTTACTTTTCATTCATGATACATGGCTGACAGACTCTGGCAAATGCACCAAGGAGGGCTGCTGGCAGGAAGGGCCGGTGGGGCAGTGTGCAGAGTGGGGGGGAGAGGGCAAGCAAATAATAATAATAGAAGAAACACTTACCTGCCGCACCACCTTGCCTCAGCCGCTCTCGCCACCTCAGTGCTTCTGCCTTCCTCCCCTCCCCACCGAATCCAGAAGCTTCTTCATGGTTCTACGCAGCAGTAAATCAAACGCTACTAGTAGGCCTGCAGCACTGATTCTGCCACCCAGAAAGTAGCCCTGTAAATATGGTTCAGACAAGCCACTGCGGTGTCTGCGGGTGTAGTTTTTAAACTGCCAATTCGACCTGGCAAGTGTATTAACTTGCCAGCCCCAAACCTTCCCTTTTCATACACGTAAAGCACCCCGAAGGTAGGACCTAGGTAGCCCCATGGGCAGGGTGCAGTGTATAGTAAAGGTGGGACACATACTGATGTGTTTTACATGTCTTAACAGTGAAATGCTGCTAAATCTGTTTTTCACTGGTGCAAGGCCTATCTCTGTCATAGGTTAACATGGGGGCTTCCTTCTAAATATCCCCAAGGTGCAGTTTCCCTTTGAGAGCAGATAGACATCTGGAGTTTGGGGTCTCTGAACTCACAATTTAAAAATGCATCTGTTAGTGAAGTTGGTTTTTAGAGTGTTAGTTTGAAATGTCACTTTTAGAAAGTATGCATTTTCATGCCTAAACCATTCTGTGACTCTGCCTGTTTGTGGATTCCCTGTCTGGGTCACACTGACAATTGGGCTGATTATTACTCTCCTTTAGAGAGTGACACAAAAGGAGCTGGGGTTTAGCCTGCATATCCTGATGAGCCATCTGGGCTAGTGTGGAGGGAGGAGTGGTCATTTACACCTGAATAGGCTGTACCTGCCCTCACACAATGCAGTCTCCAGCCCCCTGGAGTGTGTCTGGGGCCTTGCCTGGGCAAGGCAGGATCCTATAAGCAACAGAGACTTTTTTTTAAGTGGGGCAACTTTAACAGTAGAAAGGGTTGTAAGTAGTGGACCCAAAACCCCAGACTTTAGATTTTCTTCAAGATCTCTTCTGGATTCAAGAAGAACCTCTGCCAAGGAGATGAGCTGAGGAGAAATGCTGCCTGTGACCATGCTTTGTTGGCCTATCCTGTAATTGCTACTTCTGCCTGTGAACGGGGACAAAGACTGGACTTTGTTGTGCATTCCTGCTTGAGAAGAATCTCCAAGGGCTTGGACTGAGCTTGCCTCCTGTTTTGAAGTCTCAGGGCCAAAGACTTCCTCTGACAGCACCTGGACTCTCTGCTGAGACTCCTGCCCTGCCAAGTGGTATCCCATCCATTCCCTGGGCCCTTGAAAGGTGAAGTTGGCAAAACAAGGTCTAAAATACACGCACAGAACACCATGCGGGGAACTTTTTGACACACCACCTACAATGTGGCTGAAAAAGGATGTGCCACCCACTTCGCGGCTTAAAACGATGCCCCACCTGCATCATGGCTGGTTAAATCAATGCAACACCCACTTGCGGCTGCTGATAACGATGCAAACCCCATGCAGCTCAGTTTTTTAACACCATGCAAACAGATTTCTCAAGCATTGTCACTGGGCGTCAAAGTCATTGTGAACATGTGCGGATCCGAGGTGCCCTGTCTGGAAATTGACGCATTGCTCTCTTGCAAGAGAGAAAAACAATGCATTGCCTACCCAACTGGAGCAGAAACAGTGCACGGCCTCACTTGTGAGTAAGGAATTGATGCATTGCCTACTTTTCCAATGCATGCTCACCCGTGCTGCTTTATTTTTGACACAAACCAAGTGCTTTGTGGAAAATCAATGTTTTCCATTGTTTTCTATTGAGTAAGACCCTTTTTATTTTGAAAATTCATGTCTTGAATTGTGTATGTTGGATGTTTGTTATTTTGGTCTTGTTTGATTTAGATAAATATTACCAATATTTCAAAACTGGTGTGGTGTCCATTTTGCAGTGTTTCACTGTATTACAGTGTTTGTTGGTACAAATACTTTACACATTGGCTTTGGGATATGCCTGACTGGTTGTGCCAAGCTACCAAGGGGATGAGCAGGGGTTATCCAAGTGTGTATCTCCATTGCCCAGATTAGAGTGAGGGTCCCTGTTTGGACAGAGTGCAAACTGACTGCCAACCAGAGACCTAATTTATATTCATATATATATATATATATATATATATATATATATGCTTTTTTTGCATTCCATCCCCTATATCCCACTGACAATCAGTTCATTGCAAGAACAGATGACACAAAAAAGTAACCTTAGATATAAACTATTTTTGGTAATACTAATAGGTCTGGCTTTTGTATTGTATTTTTTGTGCTATTATTGCACTACAATCATGTCACATAAGTATCACATAAGTACAACAAATGTATTACAAATGTAAAAATGTACTACAAAATGCTTTTCACAAAATGCACTTAAAAAGTACTACTGCACAACAGTGGCATGTCCAGCACTACTCATGGCCAACCACTCGTACTGCAACAACCTCCATTGAAAGTAAAGTAGGGATTTAAAACAAAAATCCATATGAAATAATGTAAAATTGAATTAAAATATTTGAAATAGTTAAAGTTATGAGTAAATATAAATTGATGTTAAAATATGTTAAATACTACAGATATATAATTTAATCATAAAATATTAAATAACCTAATTTGAATTTAAAAGATAACATAACAATACATGTTATTAGAATTTATTACATTAATATTATTTCATTCAATACATCACTTTTAATAATTATTAGTGCACATTAAATCATTTGTACTTCTGGTGGCATAATTTTTATATTTATTTTCAAGGCAAATACATTTTTTAAATTGTCCCTATACAGTACCAGATAGAGACTATACTGTACAGTTGAGTTGGAAATCTCCACCAGGAAAGCACAAGGACAAGGAAAAAATATATAAGTTGAAAATAAATATAAAAAATATAAGTTTCTACAAATGTGTATGTTACTACAAAAGTGCAGTTTGTGAATATCATTTTGTAGTACTATTGTAACAATATTGAAGTTGTACAAAAGTAATACAAATTGCAATTTGTGAATCAGGCCCAGCATGCACTAATGCTGTTTGCCTGTGTAATATTTACAAATGCTGCGTAGTATATTAAACAACAGTAATACTTCATGGAGCACCCCTGGATCTATCAGAATGTGGACACATTGATCAGTATATAAACAATGGTTCTTATGTAAGTATTTCAAATCTATTCATTTTAGCTAGTTTAGGTATGTTCTCTCTTAGGAAAGAATCCTAATCAATGTCAAGTTCACAGTCAAACCAGTGTTGAATCAGTAAATATATTTATGACATAACAATAAGGTAAAAACTTTTGCTAACAGAGCAATAAAATGTGGCATCACAGTACACACACGTTGTGGACTAGATAACAATGAGTGAACAGTAATAACTCAAGATAGGAAACAATCTTTTGACTGCAACAAGTGCAATAGTAATGAGGGGACAGTGCTAACACTGGCAGTAGTCCATAAGTGAAAACAATTGCTGATGTTTCATCCCATATGAAAATATTTAGATAGGGTTTTCATAATGACAATTTAAGGATGAGCCCTGCAAAATAAAACAAATGTAAGTGGCCATAAGGGCTTTGTAGAATTTAATCTTGTACAAAAGGAGTGGTAATCAAGTGTCCTACATAATAGAAAACTTTGCCCTACTTCAAAGGCAAAAGGGGCCAAAGGATGCCAAAGATCTTTTTACTACAAAAAAACGTAACCTGATAATCAAATGCACAAATGATGGAGTGAGTACATGTGTAGGTTTTGTCTGCTTTAAATCAGCTTGAAATGATTAGTCACCAAAAAAACTGCCAGGAACAGAAAATAAATATCTACATCAAAAAGATTTACAGTCACAAAGTTAACAGAGAGTTCAACAGCCTGAAATGGAGGCACTCATGCATTGTCACTTTGTATAAATAGAATGTCCACTAGCAGCAGGTCAGTATACATGCTGGATCCCTGATTCTGATTTTTTAAATGATGCCCAAAATAAAAAAAACAGCCAAGTTGTACATGTAGCAATGAATAGTGAATTGAAAAATAATTTTGTGACTACTTACTAAGAGACCAAGAAGAAGTACTAGGAGATGTACTTGGACTCTTTGAACTAAGATGACAAACTTTTGAGAAATTCTGTAAGAATCATTGTTTGTCTACTGTTTTCTACATTAGAGCCAGCCCACTTGTCTTTGCAAGTGCTGGGAAAAGAGCTGCAAAAAATATTGCTCTCAGTGCATTTTGGAAAATGGGTTATTGGTAAGGGCAGGTAGGTACCTACACTTAGCAATAGGCCACTAACCTCCACTAAGGTCCAGTTAGGTCTCAGTAAATTAACCCCAGCTCAACCCTTGGTAGCTTGGCAACGAGCGTCAAGTCTTAACTTAGGGGACAGAGTGTAAAGCATTCAAATATCACAAAACAGTAATTAAATAAAACACAGGAAACAGTTTAAAAATCCAAAACAAATTTATAAAAATAGATTATATTTTTATCTTCAAAATGACACAAAAACGAATAAAATAGGATAAGGGGAACCGGAGATTTGAATTTTTAAAGATTTAGGGGGTCATTATGACCCTGGCGGAAGGCGGAGAACCGGCGGTAAGACCGCCAACAGGCTGGCGGTCTTACTTTGTGGAATTATGACCATGGCGGTTAGCACCATGGTCATCCGCCGGTTCTCCGTTCCGCCCGCCAGGGCCGAGACGACCGCCGGGCTGGAGACCTGGGTCTCCAGCCCGGCGGCCGTCACTATACCGCCGGCGGTATTTGTACCCGGCTTACCGCCGTGGATTTCTAGCGGTTTGAACCGCCATGTAATCCATGGCGGTAAGCACTATCAGTGCCAGGGAATTCCTTCCCTGGCACTGATAGGGGTCTCCCCCAGCCCCACCCCGACTCCCTCCCCTAGCCCCCCACCACCCCTGCCACCCCCCAAAGGTGGCAAGGCCCCCCTCCCCACCCCGACCCCCAACATCACTTCACCCATACCCACACGACACGCACGCAGGCACCACCTACATACTTACACGCACACACACCAACATACATGCCTACATCCACACACACAGTCATACACACACACCCACATTCAAACATACACGCACACATCCATGCAGACATACCCACAGACATACACGCACTCATTCCCATACACACAACACCCCGCAGGCATACAGGCACTCACACACCCCCTCTACATACACACATGCACACCCCCATGCACCCACACAACACACAACACCCCCCCACCCCCTCCCCTCACGGACGATCGACTTACCTGGTCCGACGATCTTCCGGGAGGGGACGGGAGCCATGGGGGCAGCTCCTCCAACACCACACCGCCAACAGAACACCGCCACGGCGAATCACAGGACGTGATTCGCTGGGCGGTGTTCTGTTGGCGTGGCGGTGGAGGTGGAGCAACCTCCACTTCCCCGCCTCCCGCCAGTATGGCTGTTGGCGGCTCTCCGTCCGTAAAAGGATGGAGAGCTGCCAACGGTCATAATAGGCCGAGCGGCAAACCGCCACCACTGGCGGTCTTCCGCACGGCGGTTCCGTCAGCGGTCTTTAAAAAAGACCGCCGAGGTCGAAAGGACCCCCTTATTGTTTTTTTAGCGCCTAGAAACAAAAAGCGCCAATCGGGTCATCTGGTTGCACCTCGACGGGGCAAAGTCAAAGTTCAAGGCCGACCGCGATAGAGCCCTGCTTGGCTACAGGCCGCGGGAGGCCTCAGTTAAAAGTTTACCTTCGCACTTAGGGCCTGATTACAACTTTGGAGGAGGTGTTAATTAGTCCCAAAAGTGACGGTAAAATGACGGATATACCACCAGCCGTATTACAAGTCCATTATATCCTATGGAACTCGTAATACGGCTGGTGGTATATCTGTCACATTTGGGACGGATTAACACCTCCTCCAAAGTTGTAATCAGGCCCTGAGTCTCTTTTTCGAAGATTTTCTTCAGCGGGACGAACCTGCCAGTCCAATCCGACCTCCTGGAGCCCTTCTCAGGATAAGCGATGCGGGAATCCACAGTGGACATTTTTTCCTTCGGACTTAGTCATTTTTTCGAGGTGAAAATCCTTCGACCGGGGTAAACCTGGATCTTGATCCGACGTCCCTGGAGCCCTCCTCGGATACGCTGTCTGGGAGGTCCCGGTCAACTTTTTACCTTCGGACTTAGTCTCTTTTTTGGAGATTTTCTTTACCGGGACGAACTAGCAAATCAGGCCGGGTCGCAGTTGAGGCAAGCTGACTAGAGTTGCCGTGGCAGGTCGGTCCCTCTATAGAGCTTTTTTTCAAAAGTTCTCCAAACTTCTCCAAACCTCTGGGGATTCTCCCAGATGTCCTTTTAAGGTTCTTTTGAGGTCCACAGCTCACCCCAAGGGTCCAGAAGTTCTGAAATGGTCCTTGGGGGTGCGGACTACAACTCACAGAATGCACCTGGCGCAAACTCCTTTTTGGCCACTTGGCAGTGGCCAGCTGGCTGATTTCTTCAGGATTTGGTGCAGGGGACTCTGGTTAGCAATTTTTCACCTGTAGCAAACAGGGAGTCCCTCCTTTAACCAGTTGAAGCCAGGTAAAGTCCTTCTTGTGGTGAAGCCCAAGTGTGCAGCTGGTGCAGTCCTTCTGAGTGCAGGTTCCAGGTGTAGGCCAGGGGTCCAGCAGGGCAGTCCTTCTTCTCCTTTGGTTCTTCCTTGTTGGAATCTGATGTGGATCTGAGTGTGGGTGCAGGTCTGCCAGTTTTATCCTTGCTCCTGGGTGAAAAGCAGGGGGGTCCTGGTTCTCCAATCATGTGCAGGGTCCTTCCCCCTGTGATGACCACTTTCCTGGGAAGTGTGGCAAAAATCAAGCCCAGGAGGCAACATTCTCCAAAAGTCCATCATGGCTGAATCTGGTTTTTGGAGGTTACATCTGGCTGAGCCCACCCACTGGTGTCGCTAAAAATCATAAACACACCCCTCTCCTGCCCTTTCCTAATCTAATCAAGGGGGCACCTAGTTGCTGGGGTTGCAGGATGTGGGGGTGTTGCTGGTTGCTCCAAATGTCCTTCTCTGCCTTTGAAGACCAGTTTGGCAGCCCTCCCCCTTCCTGCCTCACCATATGCTGAGGGGAGATTCCCTCCCACAGGCACATTCCTTTGTGTGAAGCCAGGCCACTGCACACCTCATCAAGGCAGCATGGACAGGCTACTAGAGGCTGACCAATCAGAGCACAGCAGCAAAAACAATGCAGGGCTGAAATTGACAACTTTTCAGGTAAAGTTTAAAACTCTTTACCTGAACAAG
Source organism: Pleurodeles waltl (assembly GCF_031143425.1). Taxonomy (NCBI): domain Eukaryota; kingdom Metazoa; phylum Chordata; class Amphibia; order Caudata; family Salamandridae; genus Pleurodeles; species Pleurodeles waltl. The sequence goes on along the minus strand of NC_090447.1, from coordinate 961,575,397 downwards.
TTATATTAAATCCAACAGCTGGAAGTTGTGGGATTTATTACAACAATTAATTTGATACCAGTCTCTTGGTATCCATCATTTAAGGAGACTTTAAAAATTGAAATAAAGTCTCCCCATTCTAGCCTATGAAGGCCATTTACTACAATGAGGGAAAAACGAATTTGGCTGTTTTTACCTCACCAGGGCGTATAAAACTATTTTTATAAAGTCCCTGCTTATAGTTACATGGCAACCAGCCCTAGGGGCACATAGGGCACACCTTAGGGGTGACTTATATGTAAAAATAAGATAGTTTAAGACTTTGGAACTACTTTTAATTCCAAAGTCGAATTTGCATATAACTTTAATTTAAAAGCAGCCAGCAAGGCAGGCCTGCCTTTAAAATGACACTGGGCACCTCAGCAGTGCACCTATGGGTGCACTACCTATGCTGTGGTCCCTAAACCTACATGCCCTACCATATACTAGGGACTTATAGGTAGGTTAACTTAGCCAATTATAATTAGCCTAATTTGCATATCCATTTTACACAGAGCACTGGCCCTGGGACTGGTAAGCAGTACCCAGGGCACAGCCAAGAGTCAGTAACCACCAGTACCTGTCCAAAAAGTGTGGGGGTGACCAGGGCAAAAAGGAGAACTTTCCTACACTGCCCCCCCAAGATGAAAGGTGATGGGTACTAACCTACATCCTGGTAGTCCTCATCAGCTAAGTGGAAAAACCTGGAAAGGCCATCTGCATTGGCATGGGCAGTCCCATGTCTGTGCTCCACTGTGAAGTCCATCCCCTGTAGGGAAATGGACCACCTTAACAGTGTTGGGTTCTCCCCCCTCATCTGCATCAAACATCTGAGAGGTCTGTGGTCAGTTTGTAAACAGAAGTGAGTGCCAAACAAGTATGGCCTCAACTTCTTCAGGGACCAGTCCACAGCAAAGGCCTCCCTCTCAATGGCATTCCATCTTTTCTCTCTGGGGAGTAGTCGCCTGCTGATGAAGGCAACTGGTTGATCTTGGCCCTCTTCATTAACTTGTGCTAACACTGCCCCAATCCCTTCCTCTGAAGCATCTGTTTGCACTATAAACTCCTTGTTATAGTCAGGGGCCAGTAACACTGGTGCTGAACACATAGCCTGTTTTAGGGTGTCAAAAGCTTTCTGACACTCTGGGGTCCAAATGACCTTCTTGGGCTGTTTCTTGGAGGTAAGCTCAGTGAGAGGGGACACTATGGTCCCATAATTCTGAACAAACCTCCTGTAGTACCCAGTCAGGCCAAGAAAGGCCCTGACCTGAGTCTGGGATTTAGGAGCCTCCCAATCCAGGATAGTCTGGATCTTGGGCTGGAGAGGTTGTACTTGGCCTCCACCAACAAGGTGGCCCAGGTACACAACTGAGTTTTGCCCTATCTGGCACTTGCTTGCCTTGATAGTCAGTCTTGCTTGAAGCAGGGCCTGAAGCACTTCCTTCAGGTGGACCAGGTGGTCCTCCCAGATGGAACTAAATACAGCTATATCATCCAGATAAGCTGCACTGAAACATTCCAACCCAGACAGGACTCTATTCACCAACCGTTGGAAGGTGGCAGGAGTATTTTTCAGGCCAAATGGCATCACCTTGAACTGAAAGTGGCCCTCTGGTGTGGAAAATGCTGACCTCTCCTTAGCTCCTAGACTTAAGGCAATCTGCCAGTATCCTGAGGTCAGATCAATCGTGCTCAGGAATTTGGCAGCCCCCAACCTATCAATGAGCTCATCAGCTCTAGGATGGGGTGAGCATCAGTCCTAGTGACTGCGTTTAGACCTCTGTAGTCCACACAAAATCTCAATTCTTTCTTCCCACCTTGGGGATTGGGTTTGGGCACCAGTACCACTGGACTGGACCAAGGACTGTCAGAGGGCTCAATTACCTTGAGCTTCAACATCTTAGCCACTTCAGCTTTGATGTTGGTCTTGACCTGGTCAGACAGCCTGTACGGCTTGTTCTTGACAGGCAAGCTGTCACCAGTGTCAACGTCATGGACACACCAATTGGTGAGTCCAGGGTCAGGGAGAACAGACTAGAAAACTGTTCCAAAACTTGTATGCAGTCTTTTTGTTGCTGGTCTGTCAACTTGGGAGAGAGTACCACTCCCTCCACTGACCCATCTTGTGCATTTGAGGACAGGAGGTCTGGCAGAGGTTCACTCTCCTCCTCCTTCCCTTCATCAGTGACCATCAGCATGGTCATGTCTGCCCTGTCCTGGTGGGGTTTCAGCCTGTTAACATGCAGGATCCTATGAGGATTCATGGGGGTGTCAAGGTCCGCCAAGTAGGTGACCTCACCCTTTTTCTCCAGAATTGGATAGGGCCCAGTCCATTTGTCCTGAAGTGCCCTAGGAGCCATGGGCTCCAAAACCCACACCATCTGTCCTGGGTGATACTCAGGCATGGTAGCCTTCTGATCATGCCAGAGCTTTGTGAGCTCTTGGCTGGCCTCCAGGTTTCTGCCTGCCTTCTTCATGTACTCTGCCATGCGTGACTGCGGGCCCAGCACATAATCTAGCACATTCTCCTTGGACTCTCTGAGAGGCTTTTCCCAAGACTCTCTCACCAAGCACAATGGGCCTCTTACAGGGTGCCCAAACAGTAACTCAAAGGGGCTGAATCCAACCCCCTTCTGTGGCACCTCTCTGTAGGCAAACAGCAGGCATGGGAGGAGAACATCCCATCTCCCCCTGACTTTGTCAGACAAAACCCATGATGATGTCCTTCAGGGTCTTGTTAAATCTTTCCACCAGACCACCTGTGGATGATAGGGGGTGGTGAACTTATAAGTAACACCACACTCATCCCACATGACTTTCAGATAGGCTGACATAAAGTTTGTGCCCCTATCTGAGACCACCTCCTTTGGGAACCCCACTCTGGTGAACACACCAAGTAGGGCCCTAGCCACTGTGGGAGCAGTGACTGTCCGGAGGGGTATTGCCTCAGGGTACCTGGTGGCATAGTCCACAACCACCAAAATGTACCTGTTACCTGAGGCAGTTGGTGGGTCTAGGGGACCAACAATGTCAATCCCCACCCGCTCAAATTGAGTCCCAACCACTGGCATTGGTATCAAGGGAGCCTTTGGCTTGCCCCCTGTCTTGCCACTGGCTTGGCAGGTGACACAGGAGCTGCAAAACTCCTTGACTTTTTCTGACCTTTGGGGCCAATAAAAATGGTTGACCAGCCTGTTCCAGGTCTTGGTCTGTCCCAAATGTCCAGCTAAGGGGATATCTTGGGTTAAGGTAAGGAGGAATTCTCTATACTTCTGGGGGACCACTACTCTCCTGGTTGCTCCTGGTTTGAGGTCCCTTGCCTCGGTGTAGAGAACTCCATCCTCCCAGTAAACCTTGTGGGTCCCACTGGTATCCCCTTGTTCTTGTCTGACAGCAGTCTGCCTCAGGCCCTCAAGAGTGGGACACTCTCTTTGTCCCTGGCACAACTCTTCTCTGGTGGGTCCACCTGCCCCTTGCAGTTCTGCCAAGTCAGGCAGAGCTTGCAGGGGAAGTGGCCCTCCCTCAGAGGTCAGATCCTCCCCCTCAGGGTTGGATTCCTCCTGACCCTCTGTACTTGTAGGGGCTGGCAAGCCAGACCCAGTGCCCTTTCTCTTCTTCTGGGAAGCCTGGCCCATTGTTCCAGGGTCCAAGTGTCTAGTACTTCCCTGTTGTGCTGCCTGTGACCTGGTCACAGCACACACCCATTCAGTGAGGTCCAGCATCTGTGCATGGACCCTTCTCTCCACCTCTGACCATTCAGATGCTTCAAGATCATTTCCCAGCAGACACTCTACTGGGAGGGCAGGAGCTACAACTACCTTCTTAGGGCCAGTCACACCTCCCCATTCCAGGCTCACCATGGCCAAGGGATGGAGTTTGGCTCTGCTATCTGCATAAGTCACTTGGTGGAAGACACCAGGTAAGACTTGTTCTGGATAAACCAGCTTCTCTGTGACCATTGTCACACTGGCTCCTGTATCTCTCAGAGCTTCCACCTCAGTCCCATTGACTTTAGGCCTCTGCCTATACCTCTCCATGCTGGGAGGTAAGGTGGCCATAGTTGCAATGTCCACCCCACCCACGGATACTAAGGTGACCTCTGTGTACCCTGATCCCAGCCCTGGGCCAACTTCCACCCCCAACCCTACACTAGCAATCCCCTGGGATTGCCCACCAGTGGGGGGCTTCTTGGAGCAGATAGCTTCTCCTCTTTTGTGTCCAGGTTGATGACACTCAAAACACTTGCCGGCCTTAGCAAGCTCCTGAAACATTCCTGCTTTAGCAGGATCATAATTCTTTCCCTGACACCCTTTTCCCTTAGAAGTGGAATGGCTCGGGGCACCCCCACCCTGAGAAGTTTTTGGGGACTCTGGTGAGGACTCCTTGGGCTTTTTATCATCTTTCCCTTGGTTTTTCCCCTCAGAAGAACCATGTCCTCCCTTTTTCTGATCACCCCCTGGGGGTTTCTGGTTAACCCTAGTTCTTAACCAGTCATCTGCTGCCTCCCCCAGCTCTCTGGGGTTGGTCAACTTAGAGTCAACTAGATACTGGCGGAGCTTCTCTTGGACACAATTGGTTAGAAGGGAGCACCTTATGATCTCATAATCAAATTGTACAGCCCCTCAAAGGTACTTAACTTGTTGCCCTGTATCCTGCCCTCTAGTGCTTTTACTGAAATGTCCACAAAGTCCACCCAGGACTGGGTGCTTGTCTTTTGAGTGTCCCTAAACTTGAGCCTATACTGCTCTGCAGGCCAAACTTTTTAGTCAAGCATCTCTTCATACTGGGGTATGAGTCTGCCTCCTCCCCCCTCAAGGTTAGGAGCCCATCCCTCCCAGAGTTGGGAACCAACTCCCAAAGAAGTGAACCCAGTACTGAGGCTTGACTCTCCTCATCTGGAGTGCCCTCTCAAAGGCCCCCAGCCACTTATCTATATCATCCCCCTCTACATAGGCAGGAACCACCCCCTTGGGTAATCTGGGGCAAACCCCCCTATCCATGGACACCTCAGCTTCTTTGTCGCTGCCACCATCTCTTTTCTCTTCCCTTGCCCACTTTTTCTTTTGTAAGGCCAGCTTCTCTGCCTCCAAAGCTATGAATGCTAGCTGGGCCTCCAGCTCTCTTTGCCTGAGGGACAGGTTCTCTCCTCCTGGAGGGACTCCCTTCCCCCAACTAGCTTTGGGTCTGCCCCTAGTGACTGTATGTAATGATACCGGTCTTCCTCATCCTCACTTAGGCTCAGATGCCCTCCCTCCCCTGAGTGGTCGGAGCTGGTATCCTCCCCTACTTCTCCCTCCTCTGGAGCTTCTTCTGAGTCTACGTCTTGGGCCTCAGCCCACGCTGTCAGGGATTTGATCAGAACATGCTTCCTGAGGTCAGTGGTTGCAGGCAACCCTCTTTCAGTACACAACCCCCTAAGCTGGACTACTGTCAGTGTGGGTGGGCTAGCCAGATCAAGCTCCATGGTTCCCTAGTTTTGTGTCAACAAAAACTTTTTGCCAAAATTGGAAACAAGAATTTAGAAAAATCAAAAAAATTCTATAATTGAAATTAATCCAAATTAAAAATTAAAAACAATTTTTGCACTAGGACAATTTAAAGGATTTTTAATTTGTTTTACTTAAAACTGTAACGTGATACTGAACACAAGTACAGGATCCCACCACTGCTCACCAAAAATGTTGGAAAATGGGTTATTGGTAAGGGCAGGTAGGTACCTACACTTAGCAATAGGCCACTCACCTCCACTAAGGTCTAGTTAGGTCTCAGTAAATTAACCCCAGCTCAACCCTTGGTAGCTTGGCAACGAGCGTCAAGGCTTAACTTAGGAGAGAGTGTAAAGCATTCAAATTTCACAAAACAGTAATTAAATAAAACACAGGAAACAGTTTAAAAATCTAAAACCAATTTATAAGAATAGATTATATTTTTATCTTCAAAATGACATAAAAATGAATAAAATCGGATGAGGAGAACCGGAGATATGAATTTTTAAAGAATTATTGTTTTTTTAGCGCCTAGAAACAAAAAGCGCCAATCGGGTCATCTGGTTGCACCTCGACCGGGGCAAAGTCAAAGTTTAAGGCCGACCGCGATGGAGCCCTGCTCGGCTACAGGCCGCGGGAGGCCTCGGTTAAAAGTTTACCTTCGCACTTAGTATCTTTTTCGAAGATTTTCTTCAGCGGGACGAACCTGCCAGTCCAATCCGACCTCCTGGAGCCCTTCTCTGGATACGCGATGCGGGAATCCTCGGTGGAGATTTTTACCTTCGGACTTAGTCATTTTTTCGAGGTGAAAATCCTTCGACCGGGGTAAACCTGGATCTTGATCCGACGTCCCTGGAGCCCTTCTCGGATACGCTGGCTGGGAGGTCCCGGTCAACTTTTTACCTTTGGACTCAGTCTCTTTTTCAGAGATTTTCTTTACCGGGACGAACTAGCAAATCAGGCCGGGTCGCAGTTGAGGTAAGCCGGCTAGAGTTGCCGCGGCGGGTCGGTCCCTCTATGGAGCATTTTTTTCAAAAGTTCTCCAAACTTCTCCAAACTTCTGGGGCTTCTCCCAGATGTCCTTTTAAGGTTCTTTTGAGGTCCACAGCTCACCCCAAGGGTCCAGAAGTTCTGAGATGGTCCTTGGGGGTGCGGACTACAACTCACAGAATGCACCTGGCGCAAACTCCTTTTTGGCCACTGGGCAGTGGCCAGCTGGTTGATTTCTTCAGGAGTTGGTGCAGGGGACTCTGGTTAGCAATGGTTCACTTGTAGCAAACAGGGAGTCCCTCCTTGAACAGTTGAAGCCAGGCAAAGTCCTTCTTGTGTTGAAGGCCAAGTGTGCAGCTGGTGCAGTCCTTCTGAGTGCAGGTTCCAGGTGCAGGCCAGGGGTCCAGCAGGGCAGACCTTCTTCTCCTTTGGTTCTTCCTTGTTGGAATCTGATGGGGATCTGAGGTGTGGGTGCAGGTCTGCCAGTTTTATCCTTGCTCCTGGGTGAAAAGCAGGGGGGTCCTGGTTCTCCAATCAGGTGCAGGGTCCTTCCCCCTGTGATGACCACTTCCTGGAAAGTGTGGCAAAAATCAATCCCAGGAGGCAACATTCTCCAAAAATCCATCATGGCTGAATCTGATTTTTGGAGGTTACATCTGGCTGAGCCCACCCACTGGTGTGGCTAAAAATCATAAACACACCCCTCTCCTGCCCTCTCCTAATCTAATCAAGGGGGCACCTAGTTGTCTGGGGTTGCAGGATGTGGGGGTGTTGCTGGTTGGTCCAAATGTCCTTCTCTGCCTTTGAAGACCAGTTTGGTAGCCCTCCCCCTTCCTGCCTCACCATCTGCTGAGGGGAGATTCCCTCCAACAGGCACATTCCTTTGTGTCAAGCCAGGCCACTTCACACCTCATCAAGGCAGCCTGGACAGGCTACTAGAGGCTGGCCAATCAGAGCACAGCAGCAAAAACAATGCAGGGCTGAAATTGGCAACTTTTCAGGTAAAGTTTAAAACTCTTTACCTGAACAAGTTATATTAAATCCAACAACTGGAAGTTGTGGGATTTATTCCAACAATTAATTTGATACCAAACTCTTGGTATCCATCATTTAAGGAGACTTTAAAAATTAAATTAAAGTCTCCCCATTGTAGCCTATGAAGGCCATTTACTACAATGAAGGAAAAACGAATTTGGCTGTTTTTACCTCACCAGGGCTTATAAAACTATTTTTATAAAGTCCCTGCTTATAGTTATATGGCACCCAGCCCTAGGGGCACATAGGGCACACCTTAGGGGTGACTTATATATAAAAATAAGGTAGTTTAAGACTTTGGAACTACTTTTAATTCCAAAGTCGAATTTGCATATAACTTTAATTTAAAAGCAGCCAGCAAGGCAGGCCTGCCTTTAAAATGAAACTGGGCACCTCAGCAGTGCACATATAGGTGCACTACCTATGCTGTGGTCCCTAAACCTACATGCCCTACCATATGCTAGGGACTTATAGGTAGGTTAACTTAGCCAATTATAATTAGCCTAATTTGCATATCCATTTTACACAGAGCACTGGCCCTGGGACTGGTAAGCAGTACCCAGGGCGCATCCAAGAGTCAGTAACCACCAGTACCTGTCCAAAAAGTGTGGGGGTGACCAGGGCAAAAAGGAGGACTTTCCTACAGTGCAGAGTGCTTATGGGAGATAAAATAGGAGTTAAATAATTGATTGTGACACACAGTTTAAAGTGATTGCTCCACTTTAAAGATGTAAAATAGTTGTTTCTACAGTCCCATGGAAGTATTTCCTTGAAGGCAGAAAATTACACTAACAGCAAATAGTATGAGGGAACAGGTAAGTACCAAACTGAGTGGGGATAAAACCTTCTCTATGTAAATTTAAAATAATTGTTGAACAGACAGCTGCATCGTCACGTTAGATCTAGAAATGTGTCCCTTCAATCTATTATTGTTCACTTTCACAATTCAGAAGAACTTTGTGAAATGGAGAATTAGCTGCTCGCTCTCTTCGCTCAGCTGTTTGATAGCTACCATTATCATGAGAAGTGTCATCAGTAAACTTCAGATATGTCATTAATTCATCAATTCACCAGGAAAGTCCCAGGCAGTGGTTCCTAACCCTGTCTCCTCTCTGTTGGTAAGGAGGAGGGAAAGGTGGAAAGCCATGTTGCTATTCTGCATGAAGGGGCAATTACCATTAATTGTTACATTTTCACATAACGTCATCGGCGGGTGCAATGGTCGGATAGGACTGATTGATTTCTTAGACCTACAGCAAGTCAGAAACCATATTAAGTTGTCATAAACTATCTATAGGCAGAGTTGTGGTATAGCAGGCGATGCAGCACCCTTCATCTAAAGGAAGCTCAAAAAGGAAATTGAAAACAATGATGCCTTTTAATGAGTTGTATGTTACAAACAGCATTAGCTGTTTGTTCAAATGCTGTCAAAGGCTAATATTAATTAAGGCGAGCATTTTATTAATCAAACCATAGTGTTAGTGGATAGGTTATTATTTGTGTGACCTGTACAATTAATGGGTCCACACTCGACCACCACTGGGAACCAAACACCCCATCGTAGCGCTTGACACACATAGGGGAGCCTTGTAGAGTGGTCCAAGGCTTACTCAAGGGAAGGGCTGTGGGCTAGTAATCAACATTCATGAGCACACAAGAATAACAAACAATAAATGGTTGTCCAGTCTGTGCTTTTTCTTTTGATAAATTAAAAGTACATTTATTAAACACACACAACTCAATACTATGCAAGAATTTACAAATATACGCTAGTTGATGGAATGACCTTTGGATTACATTGAGTTATCATTTTTGTCTCTCCCAAGGGCAATAAAAACCAACAACCTACATGGCAGAACATTCACTTGTAGTCTAATGCAATAGTTGACTGTAACTTGGGAGTGAGAGCACCAGATACTGGCAATAAAGTACATCTACTTTGATCACTAGTGGCTGTCAGACTTATTACTCAAATAAGCATCAAGAAGGAACATGCCTAAGCAAGCTGGAGTGGTTGGCATTGCTAGGATTACTCTCAGCATGATCTACGTAGTCTACCCACACCCCTAAAGGATGTGGGCCAAAAGTCATCATAATCCACTTTGAATTATACAACATAAAAAGGATGCACAGTTGACACAGTCCCTAAAGGACATCACTTGATAGTTAATCATGTTGTAATACCATCTTTCAACCGTAGATGATGTCTGTACATTTTAAAACACATTCAGCATATCATGCTATAATTTTAGATTTAATTCCTAAGGAACTCATTATTGTGAAAACACCTATAATTACAGCCTTTCATCCCTAGGGGGTGTTTACACCTATAACAATCCTGTTATTACCATTGTTCAGGCCACAAACCCTGCAGCCATGATCTTCGCCCCAGAGGGTGCAGTTCCATCATTCCAGAACAAATGTTCCAGCTGGGTCTTGGGTTAAAACACATTGGAGCCCTTGGGGGAAATATCATGTTCAAGTCCCACCCAACCTAAGGTGGGTACATTGGGCAACTCCTTGGGGGAAGATGCACTCCTCCACAGCCCCCTGACCATTTGTGTCATGTTGGTGGTGACCCCATTTTCCTGGGGGCACCACAAGCTCAAATAGAGCAGTGTAGGTGCTCAAACCTGGTCCAGGCCTCGAAGGGCATTATGAAGTGCTCCTCAGTGGAGCATGCATATTTAGTTAGCAGCTTTCCTGTTGTGCCGTGGAGAGACGCTTTGGTTTCCTTGGGTGTTCTTTTTTTCTTTTGGCAATTGTTTTTATCTCCATGTGTGGCTTCATGCTGCATCCTGCATTCTATTAGGCTGTTCAGTCCCACCAGGACATCCCACGTGATGCTGCCTCATTGGAGGGCAGCTCAGGGAGACCACTCCTGACTGCCCGTGCCGGCTTCCCAGGCGCTCATCGCTCACAGGCTGCTGCATGAACCGGCAGCCTCAATCCAATCTTTGTGCTTCTGGGGCAGATGTGTGCAGTGGCCCTGCCCTCCCTGCTCCCACCAAGCACAGGCACTAGAAGCAGGAGGAGGCTTCTCGCTGCACCGGCAGCCCAGGGATGTATCCTGGACCCCACTCCTTGACATGATCTGCATGGGGAGCATGACAACACTCCCTGGATTAGCTTTGGGTGCATGGGGTTCCTGGATGAGGTCCGGGGCCCCTTCAACATTGGGGTGGGCAGTGTGCAATGTCACCCCCTCTTTTTTAATAGCTGAACAGACTCCGTGGGGCCCAAGGATGTGCCCCTCCTTTGCAACGACGGGAGTACAATGGTATTCCGCAGCACACTGGAATTGGCAGCAGAGCCCTACAAGCTTTGGCGCCAGTCCTCCCCTGGGGGTCAGAGGTCCCATAGCTTCCCCGGTGACATCTCGGGCCCCCATGGGCTGATTTCACTGATCTTCAGCTCATTTTGCTCCTGGTGGAGATCCCTTGCCACCATTAACACTTTCTTGATGCCTCCTGTCCTAGAATGGTCTCAACGTGGTTAGGGAGCTAGTCCCACTGACTCCCTGGGCCAGCCTTCCTTCTCTGGAGCATGCTATCCTTGCACCCGGGTCAAGTCTGTCCACCAACTGGTCCTCAGGGTGTGTAAGGATGCCAGCTTATCTGGCCCTGCAGTGTGCTCCACTGGGTCTGGAGTCATTCAGGGGCCAACTCCTTGCCCCAGTGGGCAGTCAGGGGGTTTGTCCTTCCAGTTGCCTATGACACCCGTCTTCCGTCCTAGTGTCCTGCAGAGAAGCAAAACCAGGAGAGAAAGCCCTCCTCTGTGCAAGACCTTTTAAGTGGGGGCGAGAGTGTCCAGCAGGGCTGCACCTATGGCCTACCCAGATGTGCCACATCACTTCTCAATCCATCTTCCAACCTTCTTGCACAGTCATCTGGGATAGCTCAAAATGGCATCGTCCAGTAGTTAGTTGCCATATGTGCTCTGAGAGTCTCAGCCCCTCCTCCCTGACATTCCTTCCAGGTTGGCCTGGTTCCTGGCACCGAATGACAGCTGGCTGATTCATGCAAGGCCCTGCTCGGGAAACTGGACAGAGCAGCAATTGGCCCTAATCCTGAGCTGAGTCAGAGAAAGATGATATTCTTAGATAATCCATAAGCTGTACAAATATGCTTTGGTAACCTACTGCATTATTTCATTCATACAGGTTAAAGTGTACATTGGTGTGACTCTGGAGTCTGTGGACCCTACAGAACTGGAGTTGTGTCCTAGGCCAGCCTTTCCAATTGGCATATAATGATGTCACTACAGTGAAAACAGTAAAGCACACTGACTATCCCTCACACGTGTACACCTCTCTCATTAGGCCTACTCCAGGTCACCACCCACTCTTTATGGTCCCTTCTGCACCAGGCTATCTAAGCGTAGTTCTTACGGTGTGCACGGCAGGAATCCTCCCCACTCATCCCTCACACGGGTGCACACACATTATGCACATGTGGTTGCATGTAACCAGCCTGGGCATCCTACCCTTGCTGCTTCACAGTAGCCCTTGCTTAACAAGGCAGCCCCAGCGGTAAGCATGTGCAGTCCATTTTGCCATAACTTTATTGTGGGTGAGCTCCAAACTGTGAGGCTCCTTCACAGTGAAAAGTCAAAACCAGGGGGCATATTTAGGAAAAGTGGTGCTGCATTTTGTGATGCACCACTTTTCTTGTACCCTTTACCGCCCCCCTACCGCCACCATGTGCATGACGTATTTAAAATATGGTGCACCATAGCGCAGGGTAGGCAGCAAAAGGGTTGTTTGTCATGATCCTATCAATGTACTCTGCAGGAGTAGTGCGAAATATTGGTGCTATGCCTGCAGAGTACCTAGGGCTCCATTATAAGTAATGAAAGCCCCCTTTTAACGCCTGCTCTGAGCAGCCATTAAACGTGCCATACAAAATGACGCAAGGAAATCTGGCACAGGCATAATGTAGCACAAATGCTTACAAAGTGCTGCAATGCAAGCATTGCACCACTTTGTAAATGTGGTATGAGGATTTTGGCCTTGTTGGGTCAAAAACTTCAGATCCACCTGATCTAGTGGTTCAAATGGTCAACCTTGTAGGGCTTTCAAAACTATTGCAAATCCCATGATGACACCAGATCATGAAATATAGGTTTCTTGAGAAGGAAAGAGTGCAATAACCTAAACACCAAAGGTACCACACCCTCAAAATCTAGTTCCCAAAACATTTGTACTGCTGCCCATTGACCTCTGAAAGTTGAAACAACCAGTCCTAACTAAAATCCCTCCTGAAGAAATTCCAGGATAGAGATGACCTGTAAAATGTTTCTTTGAACACCAGCTGTTGAATGTTTGTCAGTGATGAGAGTATGACCTTAAAGTAGAGGGGCACCTAAGCTGCTGTATGAATGCTTCTACCTCTGAAGCGCAACATCCAGTCTTTAACCTTTCAAGATCCATATCTCTACTTGAAGTCTCTGTAACACTGGAAGTTGAAGCCTCTGAGGTTTCAAAGGATATGGAATCATCAAAATTCACCAACATGGAGTGACCACTAGCTGAAAATGCAGAGGGAACCATGGTCATCGATTCTAACACAGAACCACCAGAAGGTCTGTCTTGTCCTCCCTCGCGTTTTGTAACACGTTTCAGTATTAGTGGAATTGGACGAAATGCATATAGTAGACCTTCTGGCCAAACAAAGGACTTTGTATATCTCTTCTAAGCCTTCTGAGAGGGTATGAGGCTGCAAAAGGCAGAAAGGAGATTGTTCTCCTCTGAGTCAAATAGATCCCCCTGGAGAGGCTAAATATCATCTCCATCATCAAATACTTTATTTGGTTAAAAATAAAACCATAAAAGACATCAAATATATACATACAAAATTCTGAGATACACAATAAATAGCAATATTAATAAGAATTTTGAATACCAAAGGCAGCATATATTTATAATTTAAAAAAGCATGTGTTATCTCTTCATTTCCCAGATTGTATAAATAAGAAAAAGCAAGGTAACTAGATCTAATACCCTTGGATAAAAGAAATTGGCATAAAAACCTTCTTCTAGGTGCCATATAGAGGGTACAAAAAAGGACAAAGTTCAAAGTGCTTTGGAGTGTTTTACCATCACAGCAACATGGTGGAAGTTTCTTAAACCAAGTGCCACAGGTAGGGAATGCTACTAAATAATGTATAGTATTCATGCGCAGCATAGTAAGTAAAAATCTATGCCATTCAGAGGTAATAATGTCCAAATATAACATAGGATGTAGTTGCTGTGGTGGCATCCGCTCCTGATCCCTAGCTGTGGCCATATTTGGTTTTGAATCATAAACTGAATGCCAGTACATCTCCTTAATCCTTTTAATATCCCGTCCCACTAAAGAGTCAGGATTTGACCACATTTTTAACCATAGCAATACAGGTTGGAATTTTATATTATCTGATGTGCCCCTCAAGCCTAATTCTTTATGACAAAATATTACAGAGGTAGATTGTGGAACTGCTAATAACCTTCTTAAGAACTTGTTCTCAACTACCTGAAGACTTGAACAGTCAGCATAGCTCCAGACTCCAGCTCCAAATGTTGCAATAGAAGAGCATTTACTTTTAAAAATAGTCAACATCTCTTTAACAGGTTTGTGCCCCAGCTTTTTAGAAACTTTAAAAAGAGCATCAATGGCTCTTTGGAATTGCATTACACGAACACTTACTAAAAATTTCCAGTTAAAATCTACGTCAAAGGGAATGCCCATATAGGTAAAATTGAAAATCATGAGTATTTCTACACCTTCCAGAATACATTTTTTTAATTTTTGGTAATTTTGGGCCGCTCTTCAAAACAAATGACTTTGTTCTGTTAGTTTTAAGACCGAGGTTTTCCATAAACATTTTAAAAGCATTTAATAAAATTTGGAGACCATTTGCTGTCCTTGAGATAAATACAGCATCATCCGCAGAAAGGAGAACTGGAATTGGGGAATTGTTAATAAGTGGCAAATCCTTTCCCGTAAGACATAAAAATAACTTCACCAACTGCTGTAATATCTGTTTCTTCAAGGACATGGATTATACCTGTAGTGTTGTGTGAGGATGAATGACAGAAACCTTTCGGCTCCTGAAAGACTCTGTAGAACTGTGGCCTAAGTGTTAGACCGTGGTGAAGTGAATGCAGGTTTAACATGTTGAGTTCACTGTTATATTCATACAAGTAAGGAAGTGCAATATATAGCTCCATGTATGGCAAATTCATTGGCAGATTTCCAGGCTGGGGAGGACACTACAATACTGACAACATGCTCCTGCTGAGAAAAGTTGCCGTCCCAGTCTCCCTCCCAGGAATATAGACTGCTGTCAAAGAGAGTAGATTTTGTTCAGCCCACAAACAAATTTGATGAGCTAGCAAATTCAAGCCCTCACATTGCAACTTCCCTGGTGATTTATATAGACTGCCACAATCCCGTTGTCTGGCCTGATTTGAATGTCCTGAACTGCAAGTCTGGGCAAAACTGAGACAGACTAACTAAATTGTTTTCAGCTACCTACAAATGGATAAGAGCTTTGTTTCCCAAGATGACCACTGACTCTGAACTGATGTCTGATCCAACCATGCACCCCATTCCATTAGATTGGCATCTGGTGTCACTGTTGTTGTAGGCAGACTCCTGAAAGGCACACCCTACAACAGATTTGTTCCTTCAAAACTCCATTGTTACTCCTGAGATATCTTGGGAGTCACAGGTACCTCCTGCTCATAACCTGCTAATACTGGGCTCCAGTGAGCCTGAAGGTGATTGCTGTACTGCCATTTGGCTTAGTTTTGTTTTGACCAATGACTTTGTGTTTCACCACTGCGCATATTAGTTGCTCAATGTTCACATTGTATGTTTTGTTCAGTTTAGCCGCCTATGGGCTTTGACATTGCATTAGCCATTACTTTCTGTATTCAGTTTAGCCGCCTATGGGCTTTGACATTGAATTAGTCATTACATTCTGTATTCTGCCTATTGGCTTTGACATGCTGTATCCAGTCTAGCCGCCTATTGGCTTTGACATTGCATTCCTATTGGCTTTGACATGATGTATTCAATTTAGCTGCCTATTGACTTTGACATGCTATTAGATATTCTGCATATGGGCTTTGACATGATATTATATATTGCATTTTGTATTCAGCTTAACTGCCTATTGGCTTTGACATGATATTATACATTACATTTTGTATTCAGCTCCGCTGCCTATTGGCTTTGACATGATATTATACATTGCATTTTATATTCAGCTCAGTTGCCTATTGGCTTTGACATGATATAAGACATTGCATTTTGTATTCAGCTCAGCTGCCTATTGGCTTTGATATGACACTAGACATTGCATTTGATATTTAGGTTAGCTGCCTATTGCCTTTAACGTGGAGTTAGACATTGCAGTTGAGAATCCAAGCTGTATTTTTCCAAGCTGTGTTTTTGCACCAGAGAACCAAGATGTTTTTCTCACAGTAGACTAGACCTGATAAGAGAGGGTACATGGGTGTTGTTTTTCTTCGCTTGAGCTTGGGAACAGGAGTAGTCTTGGAGACCTGGCCAGTCTCCAAAAGGCTTGCTCAGTTTCCCAGGTCTGAGAGGAGGGGGCACACCTTTGTAACGAATGTAACAGGCTGCAGAGAGTCAGATTCGAATCTGCCGGACCTCGTGCTGGAGCTTGGCGCCAGCTGCCAGCAATCCCGTGTGGGTAGATGAATCTCTTTCTCGCGGCTGACAGGGGTCATCAGCTTGCAGACCTTAGAAAGATGAAGCTGTAAATAGTTTCCCACACGGTGAAGTATTTGTTTTGCTTTGCATTCAATATCTTATAAATGTAACCTGCTGTGTATATTGCAAACTGATATATTTTGTTTGATTAACGCGGGCTTGAAAGCTACTAATTCGTCATTCATAAATATTGTGGTTGGGGAAGAATTAACAACAATAAAAGTCTTCTTTGACCTCAGAAGTGCATTTCTGTTGTGTTATGTTAGTGCTTAAAAACTAGATAAGAGGAAAGCACTACAATTGCCTAGGGGATATAATTGCACTCTGGCAAATGGACAATAATCACTGTGAAGAACATAAGGCTTTGAATCCTCGAGCAAACTCAAGCTGTAACAGTCTAAGCCGTATGATAACTTGCAACTTCCTTCATTAAACTCTGCCTTCTCTCCTGAGTAAGGAAAACTTTGTCCAACTCTATTTAGAAAACTGCTCCAATGAATTAAAGATCCTGTGTTAGGTCAAAATTAGATTTCTCCTGGTTGATCAGAAACCTGTGGCTTTGGAACAATTCACATACTTCCTTGATCAGGTTCTTTGGTACGGTTCCTACTTTGGGAATAGGACTGCGTAGTTTAGGGCGGCAGCACCATCGATTGTGGGTGACGGAGTCAGACCCACACCATCTGGAAGCTTTTGGCCTGATCTCTAGGTAGCTCGCAGTGCCTCACGAAGCTCTAGAAGGTGAAGGTGAAGGTGATTTGTGACAACCTAAACATGGCACTCTGACTCCTCAGGGAAGTAGTGGTGAACAGATCATACCCCTTTCTCTCAGTTACACAAACACCCACCTCATGCCAAGTCAAATGAGGAGATGAAAAATATGCTTCAATATATTTATTGAAGCAATGGCATCTGATTATAAAAAGTATGGGCTGTAATAGTTAGGCAGACGAAACATAAAACAGTGATTATTGTTACCATCAGAATGAAGAATATAAACACCCTCACCATCTTGGTATGATCCTAAAGCGTCCAGATTCCTACCTACACCCTGATGTCTAAAGCCTGAGAGCATAAAGGTGGCACTCTTCTCTGTATCCCAGTCTATGGGAAGGACCTCAACCCCATTCCGCAAAGGCGGGCAAGGGTCTGCCTTTTGTCTGCTGCCAATCCTCCCAGTTGGCTGAAGAGTCAGTGCCAGGATAAGTGAATCTGTCAATGGAATGGTGTATGTTGCAGGATGTCCATGACTGGAATGCCCACTACCCTCCTTAGGCCTAAGTGGTGTTTATATAACAAATCTTACCGTGTTCTAGGAACAGGCCTAACATGATAAAATGAGTGCTGCCTCCCTCACTGCTGGTGTGGCAATACCAGTTAGAATATCATGTACCGAACATGACAGCCTTGAGCAGGGCACAAAGTGAAACATGTGCGAAGGACTGATAAAATGTGCAATGCAAACAACTATGCCTTCTCAGAAAAGAGAACTGATTAAGATACAAAAACAAATAGCTAAAAGCTAGCTGTGCTAAAAATAATGAAATGAGTAAATTAGGTCTACATGTTTAAAGGCATAGGCTACGGGCCTAAAGCTAAAATAAGGGTGTTCACCCCAGGTCCCAAGGGGAACCCACATGAATTCTGTGTGGTGGAGATAGAAGAATATGAGATAAACCAGTCCTCAAGGTACGGAAAAAGCTGGATACGTTTGGAATGAATAAACCCAACCAATGGCACTATCACCTTTGTAAACACCTGTGGTGAATAAGACAGACCAAATGGAAGTACATGGAACTGATAGTGGTTGTTGTCCCCACAAAACTGAAGGAACTTCTAGGTGCCATATGCACTGGAACATGAAAGTAGTCATCCTGGAGATCCAGAGCTGCCAAAAGGTTCCTCCTCTTCATGAATGGCATAATCAACTGAAGATTGTTTTTTTTTTTGTATTTTGATGTGAGGGAGAAACAATTTTACAACCTTCATATTCAAGACTAGCCTGAAATATCTTGATGGCTTCTTTACCAAAATCAGAATAGAATAAGTACCCTTGCCTCTTTGGTTGAGCAGGACTGGCACCACAGCCTTTTTGTCCAACAGTTAGTTTTTGAACACTGATTAGCAAGGTTATTCTTTTTATGGAATTCACTGGAAGAGGAGTTACGCAGAAGGATTCTGGAGGCATTGAACAGAATTCCATCTGATATCCCTCTCAAATTACATGAAGAACTCATTTGTCCTGAATCATGCTCTCCCACTACCGCAGAAAATATGTCAGCTTTCCCTCTCTCGGAAATTCCATATCCATCTTGGTATAGTAAGGACTCAGATGGTGGTTGAGTCTAAAGTGTACTACCCAGTTGTTGAATTGGGTATTTGTTAGAAGTAGGGACTTTTTGGTCACATCTCCTACTCTGAAAGGGCTGTTTAGCCAACTTGGTCTGAAACACTGGCCAAAATGTTCTATGAAATCCTGAATATCTTTCCCTTTCACCTGTTTAACTAGGGCAAACATTTTTTTGATCCTGTGTGGATTTCTCCTTTATGCACCCCAAACCAAACATTTTTGGACTTCAAAAAGGGATTTTCATTAATTTCTTTTCTTTTGCTCTGTATCTTCATGACCTCCTCATCTACAGCTGTCAATGTGCTGCAATAGAAGATCTTACTGCAGATTTTGCACCAGAAAGTGAATCATAAGTGGAATAGACAAAGAACCTGACCTGCTGTCCCATTAATTCCAAAAACTGTAGCCATCTTGCCTACTTGTTCCATTACCTTTGCTGGCCCCTGAAAGTTAGTTATTAGAGACTACACCGTGTAACTGGCAACAGCCTCTGCTTGAATGTTAAATTTAGAGGTTTATATCCTTCCGAGCAGAGAGTCCCACCATCAGGGAATCTACTTGAACCACAGCAGGACACCCCTTTGTGAAGCCCTGTAACAGATACCTCTTGGTGAGAAAAACAATCAGTCTCTATCACATCTCTTACTTAATTATGGAAAGGTAAAGACTCGGGGACTTTTAATTATAAAGGGAAAGAGCAGTCTTCTCACTCATCTACTGCAAAAGGGACAGGAAAGGCCAAATTAAACCTTATATGTTTCAGGACTTCCTTCAGTGAACTTTCCCTTGACTTCATCACCATTCAGATCAACAGTATCCTAAGCATCCACCTGATGTCTTTTAGAGGAAGTAGGAGTCTCTCTAGCCTTAAAGGCTGCTGCCACAGTCCCCTGAATCATCAACTGAAGGTCAGACATAGTAGGAACTGCCAAAGCTGGATCTGCTTCTTGAGCACCATGGTGCAAGGATGTCTGTATTGCATTCTGGATTGTTTTTGTGAATGAATGGGCACCTTTCTGCCTTTCTGCACAAAAACAATCCTGGGAGTCTTTTTTTCTCTTTCTATGTGTGCTTCAGAATGTTGTGCTTCCCCTGGGAAGGTATAAGTTTTTGGTGCACCCCAGGATTATGAATTCTTGTAAATCTGGGGATGCATCAAAATCTAAGGGTGCTGCATGGGATCATCAACTGTAATCCCATGGAATGCCTCTCTTGCACAGAGTAAGGCAATGCAGTGATTTGCATAGCCTTTCCTTCCTCCATGTCAATGAGTCGATTCAATGCCATGCAAAGTGGCTTTGCATGGCATCATAGCTGTGCATCACAATAGGATGGCACAACGGCAATGAAAATGGCTTATAAAAATGCCTCTTAGTTATTTGGTCTTAGGAACTGTTCTGGTGGGAGGATCTGGTGCTAATTTATATAAGGATTGAGACAGGGAAGAGAGGCCAGGAGGTAATCATTGCATACACTTTTATGCACTGGTTGAAGCAGGCATTATACACATATAAAACACATATAAAAAGGCCTAAATAATTTTTTTAATTAATACAACACATGAAATCCAGATTAACCAGGTGCATTCTCTTGGACATAAAATACAGAACTAATTTTGCCTTAATGAAATTTCTAATTATTTGGTATTTGGTAAAGCCCTAATTTCACTGTCACTCTTTTGCATCTGTGGTGTGGTTGCTATGCTAGATATGAACCAGGGACCTTTGTATAGGTTTCTAGACACTTTAATCCTGACCTTGAAAAATGTATCAATTACTGGATCTAGAAGTGGCTACTGCATGCCTCCTCAAGTACTGCCTTTTTAATCCTATTAAAAAAGCTTTAAAAAAAGATGCTCTGGTGGTGCATTGTGCTCATAAATGAGTCCCTGAGTTCAATTTCCTAATTTTCTTGAGAAGCCTCTCTGACAAATTTTGCAGCCTCTACAGATTATCTAAGGGTCCTTGTTGGATGCCCAAATAAAGACAGTAGTCGCGTCTTGACAGGACTAGTGAGATTATGACTATCTTCTGCAATTCAAATGGTATAAAAAGTAAAATTTCTTGAGGTGTCTTAACAAAACAAAGCTAGATGAAGTAAGTGTCTTGATCTGCTCTGTTAGAGAGAGTGGTGAGTCAAGAATTACCTCCAGACTCCTCACTTTAGGCAAGGGTGAAGGGAGAGAGCCCAATGCAAGAGACCTCCATGACATATTCAAGAAGGAGGTGTCTTTCCAAAAGAGGAGCACCTCTGGTTTCTTGGAGTTCAGTTTCAAGCAGTGGCTACTCATCCAGCTCACTATTGAGCTCAGGCAAATATTACAACAGTGTGCCACCCCTTCAACATTACTTGTGATTGGAACTACAATCTGTGTGTCATTGGCATAAGAAATGGTTGAGAAGCCATATGACCTGATCAGCTTACCTACCTGCATAAATATTAAAGTGCATGGGGCTCAGCGGTGACCCTTGTGGGACACCACAGGGCAGAGAGAAGAAACAAGAATTGAATTCCCCAAACATTACTGATTGCTCCTTGTCTGTGAGAAATGAGCAAATGAGATTGTAGACTGAATCATCAATCCCATTCTCAACAAGGCGTTCTTTCAGGACCACATGACTTTCCATGTCGAAAGCTGCAGGTAGGTCCAAAAGGACCAGTGCAGCCTTTCCTCCATTGTCCCTGGTATGGTGAATTTCTTCCATAGCCACTGCCAATGCAAACTCAGTGCTGTGGACCATTCTAAAACCAAACTGAGTTCTTAGAGTAAAACAAAAACAAACTCACCAACTTTGCAAGGACTTTAGCCATTGAAGCAGTTAATATTTTTTCCCCTAGAAGATTTTCAGGCTGTACAGCTTCCACAGTGAAACAACTGGGTTCACTACTCATTTCAAGCACATTCAGCCTGTTTAATCATTTTCTTAATCATGGTATTGTATAGTTAGCACAAAGGCAACAATGGTTGATCCCCTGTTAAAAAGTGTCCATTTCAGTAGAGAACCTTATAGTTTTCTATCCAATATTTCTGTTATGATACCTTGGAAAATGTATGGAAAATGTAATATTTACACAGTTACAGAACTTTATTAGGACTAATAATATTTTGTAACATCTACAAACAAGCTTCAGATCTGGCCATATCACAGACCTGGTACCTACTTCCGCCCTGGATGATCTAGAGTAGCTAGCGGACCATGGTTTACAAGGGACTATTTTCTCTTTGAACAATCCCGGATCTATTGATACCACTGATCAATCACTGTTGCTTTGCAGACTGAAAGATGTTAGCCTCAATAATATTGCCAAAAATGGCTCAATCATCCATTTGACATTATACACTCAGGCAGTTTTCTGCCTTCAAGCCATTACCAAGTCAGATTAAATGTGTAATGGCCCATGGTCTGTTCTTACCCTCCTGTTTTTTAATATTTGTTTAGATGTTACTGTTAGTATTCTTGTTATATGTTAAGGGTGTACAGCACTACACCTGTGCTGCTGACACCCCAACTAACAGCTGCACAGGCAAACCTTACCATGTTTGGTTGCCTGCTATAGTGGTTAATTGATATCATAATTGATGTACCCCAGTGGATGGCCTCTTATCATTTGGAATATGGATATTTGATAATATTAGGGTCTTTCCCTGGAAACACAAATATCCACGATAGCCCACTTTAGTACCAAATCCTCATCTATATTGCATCAAAGTACCACAACCCTATAGCTACAGGTACTGTTACCCTATAGAAATGCCATATACCTAGAACTGCCAGAAAAACCTTTTAGAAGACTTCAGCTGATACAAAATGTCACTGACCAATTACTGATTGGTGCCCTGTCTAAAGATTATATTACTCCTATCCTAAGGATGCTTCATTGGTTGCCAGCCAAGGAAATATTCCTCTCCATTCCCCAGCTTCAAAATTGGAATGCTCTTTAACTAACTCGATATCAGGATGCACTATGTTGTTGGTTTCCTTTCCATTTATTCTTCATACACTGTCACAAGTTATGAAACTTGCTTATGCACATTTTCTTTTTCTTTTCTTGGTCACCCTTTCCAGAGTCTTTCTGACATTTAACTTAAATACTTCGGCCCATATTTATACTTTTTGACGCAAAACTGCGGCAACACAGTTTTGTGTCAAAAATATTACCCCCAGCTAACGCCATTACTGTGCGCCGTGGGGGCGTCAAATTTATACTTTGACGCACGGTGGCACAAACCTCAGGTGTAAGCCATTTTTTTTTACGCACACCGCAGCGTCACGTCGTAAAGGAAAACGACGTTAACGTGGCGGAAATGACTGTGAGCCGATTTACGACACCGCAAACCGGATATGGTGCGTTTTTTGATGCAATAGCGTCAAAATTCCCCGCAAACACAGCCATTTCGGCATAGGAGAGCCAAAATGGATTCCAGATGCCAGGACAGACACCAGGATGATGACAACAGACCAGGAACCATCCAGGAAGACCCACACAAGAACCAGTACAGGGAGAAGAAGAAAAGAAAGTGTCGCTTCAGTGCAGAGGAGGAGGAAATTCTGGTAAAAGAGGTGACAGAACACCAGCACCAACTGTTTGTCACCTCAAAGTTGCCAATCAGTAGGAGAGAGGCAATATGGCAACAAATTGTTGACAAGATTAACAGTGTGGCAGAAGTACGCAGAACAGTCATCGAGTGCAAGAAACACTGGCATGACTGCAAGCGCAGGACCAAGGAAAAAATGGCAAGGAACAGGAAGGCAGCACTGCAGACTGGAGGTGGGAGTCCAGCACACCAGGATCCCCTGGACCACATGGAGGAGATGGTGGCAGCCGTCCTCCCTGAGGAGATTGTCACAGGGATTCAAGGACAGAACAGCGCAGACTACCAGGAGACAATGCACATGCAGGGTAAGTCGCATGGGAAACTAAAATGTTCTAATATTAACTGCAAGCGGGGGGGGGGGAATACTGACTACACAATGCATGTAAGTCATAATATACATAGAGTGGCATGGATAAAGGGGTACGGCACAGGGGCATGGCCTGTACAGAGAAAAGCTGGGGCACACCATAACACAACACCAACAACATTTCCATGGAGGTATGCTGCAAAGGTAAAGCCACGCCAGGAGGGAAGGGCACAACGTCAAACTAACATCCCGTCACACGTCAGCCACTATACCCCCTACATTAACTAGGGCCCAATTAACAACCTCTAGCCATACCGACAACTGGAATGTAACATTGACAACAGTTGCCACTACCACCTCCGCTGTGTGTGCAGCTCAAGTAGCCAATGGCAGTAACGTCCCCATGGATCATACACACCTAAATTAGAGGGTTTAGGATGACAACGTTAACAATCACCTGAAACAAGACAAATGTTCCAGTCCTGTCAAATGTGAATGCCCATAGTTGCCGCAAACATCAGCCAAAGTCATCAACATTAGGAGCTACACAGCACTAATATCACACCCATGCTGCACATGTCAGGGTCCATCCTGTGCCTGGGTCACAATGCAACATCCCACATGTCATACTGCTCAGACAACAGCATTGAGGGGGAGGACACATGTAACTGGTCACTGAAATACACCTGCACAGTCAGAGGAGGAAATAGGACACTGCTACCACTATCAGGGCAATCCAATGTACCACACATTCCCCTACATCAGCTGTACACATTACCAATGCTGACATCCATATCAGGCCATAACAATGCTATGCATAGTATATGCTACATTTAAACTAAATATAAGTGGATGTGAAAGATCAGAGACTGGGGCAGGTCCAGATTGTTAAGAGTGCTGCTAGTGTCATCAGAGCACCCACAGCCAGTGAAAGGTCTCACCATGAGAATGGAAGTAGACAGAGGGTTGAGTAGGACAAGAAGGTGGCAATTCACTATTTGGCCAAAACCAACACCTAGAGGATGTGATGCTGACAAGTCTAATAACTGACCACAATACATGTGACATGCAGGTGGGGCATAGACCAGGGAGAATGCCCATCTGAAAGTCTGGATCAATGAACAGGAACCAAGATTACAATGTGAAATCGTCACAAATCAGGCATTTCACATCACAAATGCCACAACACAGACACACTAATTGTACTGTATTTCATTGCAGAGGATGATGGATCTCCTGTGGATATGCCTGTCCAGGGCTACCCTGATGACATGGATGACGAGCTGACAAACCTCAGCCACCAGACCCTCCAAGATGTCCTTGGAACCCTCCAGACCCCACCTTCAGTCACAAGGAGGAGCACAGAAAAAGCAGCCATCACAGAAGACCCACCCACCAACCCAAATGTAAGACCTGCCAGCTCCAATACAGCTGAGGACTCAGATGATACAGGCACCAGCTTTGAGAGAACTGTAGTCGGAGTACATCTGGAGCTGGCCAAGGAGGTGCGGGTGGGGATGCAAAATATGGCAGCCAGCCTTGAGGGGATGCGTTTGTGCATGATGCCATCGGCAGATCAGGCAGCAGCCATGCAAGCGCTAACATCCATCCTGCAAAGACTACAACAAACTGTAAAGGAAGTCACCACTGCAGTAAGGGAGTTGCCACAACACCTCGCACCCCAAACCTTCTACTGCATGCACAAATGCAATCATGACCCCCTCAGG
The DNA here is from genome assembly GCF_031143425.1 of Pleurodeles waltl. Classification (NCBI taxonomy): domain Eukaryota; kingdom Metazoa; phylum Chordata; class Amphibia; order Caudata; family Salamandridae; genus Pleurodeles; species Pleurodeles waltl. Next base: position 961,550,164 of record NC_090447.1, on the reverse strand, counting down.
GCCGACCTGGCTGCTTACCATTGTGATGTGGCTGCTATTCTTAAGAACCAGCAGATCCTCCTTGCAGCAGTACTGCCCTTAAGACCCCCACAGGTAGCAGCTACCAGGATGTCTGACTCCACGTCTACACACACTGAGGTGTGTGTTACCCCTACACAACCACCACCACCTAGGACAGAGGAGGCAACACACACATCAGAAGAAGAAGACATGGAACAGATCACCTTCAAACGTAAAAGTACCCGGAAGCACTAGTCCCTGCCACATGGCCACCTATTACCAAGGTCCTGCGCTTCGTAACATGCCAATCTTGCAACAACTGTACTTAAACACTGTTTTGCAAACCACTGTCTATCTTGTCAGCCTGCCTTGTGATTGTCTCTCACTAACTCATTAGCAAATCCTGTCCCTCTGCACTGTCTGACACTTCACCCCAGCATGTCCAATGAATTGTCCTTTAGCACTTTTGTAGGATCACAATGGAAGATGTCACTATAATGGACTCACAATCATGGACAATGGACATATAGCACTACAGCACTTTTCAATAAATAGCACTTACACAACCACTTTGTCTCTGTGTAATGTGATACATCAACAGTGCAGTAGACCACTGAATTTTGCCTCCTGTCAAATTACATAGCTCGTCAATACAACTGTCCTGAAATAATGTAGGCTGAGAACTATGCACAGTGGCCTGGATTCTACCATACTCTGCCCTTCCTGAGGGTAATATGTGATGAAAAGAGAAACTATACACCATAATGCTGTGTTGGACAGGATAATGCTTCCTTTAGGGATATCTAAACCATAAAATAGTGCCTCCATGCAAAACTAACACATATAACATTGCCCACAAATGTAAGCAAACAGTCACCAAACTGCATGAATGGAGGTGTATGACTTTACATCCAAATAAGTAATCATGCTGAACAGTGTAACAAATGATCTATGTGAGTCATGTACACTATACTACAAGAGAGCTTACTACCACTCACCTTATAAGGGTTTCCTTGGACATCAGACTGCAGTCAGACATAACACAGTGTCTCCAATCATAAATCTGGAAGCACTGTATGTGACATTGAAAACATACTTAATGAAAAAAACACGTTGGGATCCATAGTAACTGTGATTGGTGGTTGCAATGTATGGTCTAATCTTTGCAAGGTTGCTTTGGGGTAGCTGCCAATGTTACAGCTCAATTGGGATTTGTTTGCAGCATAGGACACAAAATGTAATACAAAAGAAATACTGTACACTCATGCCAAGGCCCTGATCTACAAGCATGTCACACATACTGAAAAGGGTTTACTACATATTTATTAAACAGTAAAAACAGAAGTGAAAACTCTGGGAAAAGCTTTACCTACCCTAATCTACTCTAACTACTCATTACCCACAACTGTCCCTAACTAACCTAAGCTAAACTTACTTATCACATTTAACAAAAAGTTCTAAACATCAACCCCCCACCCCCCTTATTAGACGGGACACATGGAGGACAACAGATACTAACCTAAACACATACTATCCTATACTAAATAAATATATATATATATATATATTTTTTTTAAATTGTTTTAATTTTTTTTTTAAACACACAAGAACCCCAACATAGCCCCCAACCACCCACCCACACACTCAAAAAGAAACAGTAGAAATATTCAGGACCCCCCACCCACTAACACTAACTAAACTAACATCCTATATTAACCTAACACCAAGCCCCCTAAACCCACAAAGTATAAGAATCAGGAAAGAGGAGGGAGGGGATGGAATCAAGTCCGTCAACACTGCTACAGGTTGGCCCTCCGGAGGGCCCTCTTGATTGACTGCACCCGCCGGTTTACATGTCGCACCTCCTGCCGCAGTGGACTCATTTTACGAAGGACACGGTCCAATTTTCGCTGCATCTGTACAAAAGCAGCAGGGTCAATAGCTGAGGCTGGGGTGGCCTGGGTGCCAGCCGAGGAAGTGTGGGGCCGTGTGAGTGCCATTGCTGTGGGCTGCCCTGCAGGTGGTGCTGTGCTAGGGCCTGGAGCACTTGGTGAGGTTGTTGCTGCAACGGTCCCAGGTGCTGGTGGTGCCACCTGGGTGGTAGTGGTGGTGGTGCTGGTGGTGGCTGTGGTGAGCAAAGAAGGGCCGCCTTGTGGGAATGCCCTGCAGGCTCCGGAGGCCCGTTCGTGCCGGTATCTGTGGGCCATTTTTCGGTACCCAGACTCTACCTGAAATATGTGCTGATACCTCATTGCCCGCTGTTGAAACTCCCTGACCTGGATGGGTGTCATATTTGCAGCTGTGAAGACAAATAGAAAAACTAACATTAGGAACTGCATTGTGTGAAATGGCACAAGAAGTAAATCAGACAATACATCTATTGTACTTGTAACAGCTCATATCATCATACTGATCATTGATTGTCCCTGAGGAAGTAGATGGCAAGGCAGCCTACAAAGGTTCTATCACACATAGCACATCCAAACCCTACAAGATGGGTAACAACTGGCATGATTTTGGCATCATAGTTCTGCCAGTTGTCAGCTAACAATCATACAGCACATCCTCCGCCAATGCCAGGGCTACAAATGTCATTGTACGGGATGGAAATCTAGGGCCACATGATCTGCAAGTTGTAAATGGACTTGCTAGTATAGTACTCATGTGGGAAAAATGAGTGTGTATACTAGGTTCAGACAAAAGATTCACTGATTTACATGTCTGTGTACCAAACTTGTATCATCAGTCTTAGGTACACTATTCACAAACCCATGCCTGTGTTTGAGGGTGGGGGGGTAGACTAACAAATAAAAATTTCAAACAACAAGGACACCCAGGAAGCTTAGGAAAGCTGGACATGTGTTTGGCTCAACACACACACCACAGATAAAGGAGTATCTCCAAATAGGAGACAGCAAACCCTTGACCAATTCCAGCGCCACACATGTCTGGAAATGCAGACCTTTGTCCACATCATATACTACCAGTAAGCCATGACTTACAACAAACACAGAGATGCAAGAACACCCCTGGCCATGAGTTGCATGCACATCTAGGCCATTGCACTCAAGTGCCACATACTTGTAGCACTACATGTGGAGCTACATGCTGCTAGGAAGTTCAACCTACAGTTTAATCAGTACATTAGTGAATTGGGAAGCAGAAGTCTGTGGGTAAGCATTTAGCAGCCCCATTCTGGGAGAATGTGGGTGTGACAGGCTGACTAAATCTCAAATTAGGTCCAGTGCGACTCTTTCTGATACAAGTGTTATCCACATGATCCATCCCCATTCACATTGCAGGGCCTACAGGACTGACCTAGAATCCCTAAATAGGACAATAGGATAAAGATTGGCCAACTCAAAGATGGTGATAAAATGGAATTCCACTCATGGAACAAAACAAAAGATTTGCCAGTGTATCACACCTTGCTATGTGTTCAACACACAGGAGTCCATCACACATCACCAGCAAACACAACACATAACAGACATATCAACACTTATTGGAGTTGTCTGGGTCCTTGAATCTACCCACCTTGCCAACAGTGTAGGGTGCCGGTCCACCTGTAAGGCATGGAAGGGAGAAATGTGCTCAATTTCTGTGCACTGTACAACAATTCCAAAGACAAATACTATATGTAAGATTACATAAGTAAGCAAAGCCACTTAGACATGATGATACTGCATCCGATATAGGACGGCTAACATGTACATACCATGGGTCTCCAGTGAGTGTTACACACATATCTGCACACATGCAGTGGCCCTAACTATCATGTGGTGGCAAACATGCTCCTTCATTAGTGAGCAGACATAATAATGGAGTGTATTCGTCTCATCATGTGTATCCAAGAGAGGCATCCAAAGCCACTTTCCTTGAGGAGTGCATTACCAGTCAACCAGCCATTGTGCCCATGACAAATTTATGACACACAGGTACAATGTACAGAGGGGCAGGGACAGTTGTTAACCCTCATGTTGTTACAGTTTCTTCATTTGATGTGGCCCAGCTATGATGAGTTGCACCAACCATAGAGATATGAACCCATGTGCATACCTTTGGCCAGCCATCCCTAAACGAAAGGTGGAACAACAAACACCAAATACCAGTCTAAGATGTTAGCTGAGGGCAGCTAGAACTTGTTCCTTATGTGTCCAAATCCAGATCTGACATGTATCCGAAATGAAGCAGGGCCACAATAAGATTTTTGGAATTTCCGTGATCGCTTTCCTTACACACTCACCAGACACACATGAGACATATGTTTGGGCCACATTGCTATCATCAATTGACTGCACTCATTTTCAGCCTCATCTAGTGTTTCAAAAGTCAGTCTAGCTGTTGCATTAACAAATGTTGGTAATTAATTGGAAATTTCTATACCTCACAGGCAAATGTTACCTATATCTATACATAATTGGCTCCTGAATTGTGTTGCTGTTTGACACAAAGGAGGCACCAACTTACATAAAGCAAAAGTATTCAGTAAGTTTGCAGAGCTCTTGCTTCCTAACAGCTAGCAATTGTGGTCCTTAATATAGTACATAAATGACCCTGTATGTTTCCGAAGCATACCACACACTCAACAACATTGCCGGCAGATATTGTACAAATCATCTGATGTCACTACAGAGAATTTAATCGTGTACATTTACATGATTTGTACTCACCAACAGGGCCACCAATCACAATCCCCAGGTGGTCCAGCAGATCTTGCTCCCTGGAGATAAGGTCAGCCCAGTGGTGCTTCAGCTGGTGGTCATTCCTTGGTGTCCGATAAATGCGTTGCAGGTGATGCAAGACATTTGCCCGCTGGAGCCTCCGTGCCTCAGTGTGATACCCCTGTATCACCCGCCCACCTGCCTCAATCATATGGCACACCAGCCATTTAAAACCACCCAGCCCCTCCTCACCCATCTTGCCAAGACGAGGCCTACCCAACATCTTAGCAGCAAAAGATAAATAAGGGGTAAAGGGGAACAAAGGTGAATAGGGGGAAAGTAGAATAGGAAAAACTTAAACTAAACAACTAAAACAGCCCAACTAGACCCAAACTAACACTACCCACAACAGACTCCCAACAAAACAAAAACAATACTATACAACACAATTGTACACAAAAAACACTCAGACAGGATACAACAACAATTTTTTATTCACAAAATGACAAGAAATGGGCCACACAGGAGACAAAAGCACAATTTGACCAGACAAAACTCTCAACACAGCCACAGAGTCAGGAAGTATCACAGACTGCAAAGTGAAAGTACACCCACTGTACATAATCTGTAAATCTGTCTGGGCGTAATTTTTTTTGATGCACACGAGTAGAAATGAGGCCGCATCCATATGTTTGGAAATAGTTTAACACTTAACCAATTTTCTGAGCTACAGTGTGGAAGAGTCAATGGTGTTTTCAGGGCATTATGCGCCATTTTTTCAGGCATAAGTGTCATTTTTTGATGCTTGTGCATCATTTTTTGACGCTTATGCATCAATATTTCAGGTAATTAACTGAGTTTGAGTCATTTTACCATTTATATGTTATGTTACATTTGTGACACAACTGAGATAGGCTGATTGCACCCACTTTGGTCATGACGGTGTATGGGCACATGTGAGACATCATACTACTGCGGACCATGATCCGCTACTTCATTTACAGGATTTTCACTCTAGACTGACGCACTAGATGGCCAAACGTGTGGCCTACATATATGTATTGCACAAATTGGCCATGTTTGGCGTCAGGAGAGGATAGCAAGGTGACGCACATAAGTACAATACCTCAATGCCTATGTCTCAATGTGTGTGCATTGGCTACTAATGTAGTTGTTGACCCAGTGTGTGTGCATCACAAGATGCATCATTGCAAATATGCTTGTATGAATGTGAAGTCAATGTGTCCAACCCTCAGATGCAAGTCAGTGTGGAAATGAGAGAGGACATGTGTTAGTCATACATGTAGCAACATCTGTTGTGTGCACTTCTTAGTTTTTGGGTAACGTAAACACCACAAATGACAAAGCATGCACCGGATAGATGGCAGACGCTTGTTCATTTCAATGGTCCCAAACTTGCCCTTCACATGTCCTGGAATTTTGGATACTGCTTCCTAGGCACTTGTTGGTGAACCCACCATGAGTCAGGCACATGTACAGACTAAGTGGGTACCATGTTATTGACACGGAAAGCCAAAGGTGAACCACAAATGTAATATCACGCCACAGTTGTGGTCATATGACTGAGCCAAAACTCTCCTGTGGCATTAGTGGACCAGCAGACGAAGCAGCACGTGGCCACATATTTCCAGTGATCAATTGCACAGAGGTGTCTGGTTCATGTGTGTGGTCCAATGTTGATCCTATATATTTTTAGGGGTATCTGTTGTCCCAGTTACGTCCAGGTCTCATGAGTCAGTGGCGGCTATTCCTGTATCTACTGAGTATCCTTCGGCGATCAATGGAAGTAAAGCCAATGAGGACATAAGAACCTACATGGGGATGGTCCCACCGTGTCACTGCAGACGTGTTATGAGACTGTCAACAGGGCAACCTTGGTGTGCTGAGTGAGATCATATCTCAGGAGTCATGTTCCGGCAGGTGTCATTACAACATTTGTACACAGGTTGGCCTGTAAAGTTCCCACTGCATCTGGGATCATCATAGCCTCTGTGTTGATTAATCTTGCAGCCATTCAGCACACACAGCCCATCAATATGTTGTGAGCAATGTGATTCAGCGTGTGAACTGTCAGGGTCCTAACATGTGTGACTCCAATGAGAAAAAAGGGGGGTCCAAAACCACAAACTCCCGGTGTAAGAATGCCTTTTAATGTTTTAGGGCATGGGTACTTCACCAGAGGACATTGGACCCTAGTCCTCCATAAGAAAACGTGGTTCAAAGAAGTGGTGAGGTCCCACTAAGAAAATACAGTTTGTTTCTCAATATCAATTTGTAATAAGACGTGTAACATTCATCAGGGAGGGTAGAATAAATGTCGATGTTGCTCCAAATCCAGTTTTTTATTTAGAAAAACAAACAACTCGTAGTAGAAATGTAGACATTCATAGGTCCAGAGGAATATGTGAAAGTTAGGCCAGCCAACATGTGTTTCGCCCCACAGGCGCGTAGGCCAGGGCTTTCTCAAGGGTAGGAAGGAAAGAGAAATGTCCTAAAAATAGAGAATATGGTATGATAAGGTGTAGTTATATTAGGAAGTGTGAAGGGAAACCAAAGAAATGCCGAAGAATCCCAAGAGATTCCAAAGAATAGGGACCCAAGGGCCGTGGAGTACGTCATGCAGTCCAAAGACATGGTTCTCAAATCCAAAAGAGGCTAAAGAGAAAACTGTACCTTATAGTGAAAAAGCAAGCAGTAGAATAAGGATGGACAAGAGCTAAAGAGTGAATGTTAGTTATTAGTAACTGTTACAAGTGTCCTTAAGAATAAATAAATAAATACATAAATAAAGGTGATCCAGAGACAGTTGTGAAGTTACCAGGGCTGACTTATTATAAGGGAGAGCATTCAATTGGAAAAGGACGTTTTAGCATTTCACTGAAAAATAGTAGAGTGATGGAAACAAAGATTGTGACTATACTGGAAAAGAGAAACAGCATACCATTTTTAATAAGGTGTAGTCTGGTAACAAAAAACAGTCGACAGTTTAAGCACTAGTTCGGCAGTTAGCCTAAAACAAAAGTATATACATATAACACCATATAGTTGTATAATCATGTTAAACAATAATTGACAATCAGAGGAAACCTCTTAAAAGGAACGAACAGGCTGAGTAATGTGTGATATTAAGGAGCTAAATCTATTACATAGAAATTGTAACATGTTTAAAATTTGCAGTTTTGGCTCAGAAGAGAAAGAGAAAATTAAATTAATATACAAAGTCTGTCGGTAGGGAACAGTGTTTGTGGGGTTGTCACAAAAAAATGAGTAAACATAGTGCCCTTCGTATTGCCAAAGAGAAACCACTACAATAGCATTCACCCGTTTTATGTCAGTGACAAGATTCAAATAAGTGAAAATAGTGCCCTTCGTATTGTCTAATGGAAACCACTTACAGGCACACTCACCCGTTTTGTATCGGTACCAGAATTCAGTAATGAATAGACATAATGTCCGTCGCCATTGATACCACCTCAAAGGAACATCTTCAAAAATGGGAAGCCAACTTAAAACTGGCATCTATCAATATGATCAAACAACTCATTGAAATATCCCAAGACAAATACGATAAACACCGAATAGAGGTAGATAAATTAACTCAAAGCATAGAAGAAGCCAATTGGGGAGAAATTACCACAAAAAAACTTTGCTATTCTCAATAGTATAATTGACCGTTATGAGGAGGACATCATTCAAAGAAAGAATCGTAAATTCAGAAGGGATCTCCATGATTATCATACGCGCCTGTGGGGCGAAACACGTGTTGGCTGTCCTAACAAGTGTGTACTTTTCATGCACATTATCAGAGGTTGCTGGTTCTGCTGGGGGCACCATACCCAATCCCTGCATACGGCCCTGGTACATTGTCACACTTTGTCGCTCATGCATAAATGAGACCCAGACAAGGGATAGGCCATGATTTGGGTATTTGGAGACAAGTTCCCAATTATGGTACAATAAAAAAGCAGATTATGCTATACAATGTATTTGAGTATGCATGGATGAAGCACCTGACAAAATACCCCTGGAGGAATGTGAGGGTTGGGAAAGCAAGTATGCTACATATGTATCCACAAGGAACCTTTAGGGTAACGCACAGACAGGTGCCAGTCAGGCTGACAGGATGCAGGGTCAATCAGGATCCAGCAATTTCACAAGGTACATACTCAGTGGTCTGACTAAGACTGGTCGGAGGAAGAACAAGACAGTTGATATGGAAAACTGTGTTTGTCCTGTGTTTTGGAAGGTGACACATAAACCCAAGGGCTGTGTTACACAGCTTATTTTTCTAGCAATGCATAACAATAGCAGCTTCTATGCTGTTCCAAGCATCTGCAAGGGCAGTGCATGTTCAAATGGGTGGTCTGCATGGAGGTGCTCAAAGGTGTGTGCTGCATCAGTTTCTCACAAGTCCTGTAGGTGAGATTTGAGTTCAAATGGCCAACAGTACCTTTCACATGGGAAGCAATCTACAGGTGATAACGGGGTTTAGAGACTACAAGCCAGTGCATTATTTAACCTGACGTCCATGCAGACAGATGTACTATGACTATGGCATACCATACGAAAGGGTGAAGCACACTGGATTACTATTGTTAGTCCGTGTGTGTGTAGAGGAGGGAATATCTGGATACACAATTACCATTCAAGGGACCTTGGAATGTCATGTGCGCAATGCTTGTCATAGGTGTGGCACTTGTGCTGTCTATGTTCTGCTTATATGGAACTCTAGTCACAGATAGTCCTTGGAAAGATAGGTGCTGAACGGCTTACTGCTGTCAAGGGTCTGGTCATACATTCCTGTTACCAATGCAATAGCACATCCACTGCCTCATGTATGAGGCTTTTTTTCCCCTTAATGATTGATGGTGTCTTAGTTGTGTGCCATATGCTGAGATGAACCATGTTGCCAACATGTATGGGTGAAATAGGTGTGGTCCTCTGCTATTGCCCTTCAAAGGTGAAATGTACAGGATATATGTCATTTACAGTGTGTGTGAATGTGACTGTTGTATAATACACATCACAATTGCTTTGGAAATTTCTGTGTCCTGATTGGTATTTCAGCAATGCTCCATGAGGCTACACTCTTATTCTGATAGTTAGAGATAAAGGTGAGCAAAAATGATTACCCAGACCTTGATATGGTGATTATTATTGGTGTTTATTTACATATGTTGATACAGTGGTGATGGTGAGTTGTTTAAAAATAAATTGTTTACAATATGTTGGCACCTACGCAATCCAGCAGCTGTGTTTTGTTGGTCCCCCTCATGTTGCAGGCCAGCATCCTCATCTTCCTCCTCTTCAGGCATTTGTGGCTCTGGTTCTAATAGGGGAATGTTCCTTCGTACACAAATGTTGTGCAGGATGGCACATGTTAAAATGATCTTGCAGACCATTTCTGGTGAGTATAGGAGGCTGCCACCAGTGATGTCAAGGCACTTGAATGTCGACTTGAGGATGCCAAAGGTCCTCTCGACTATGGTGCGTGTCCTCCTATGTGCCTCATTGTAGGCACGCTATGCTGCAGTGCTTGGGTTGCCAAATGGTGTCATAATCCATGGTTGGATCCCATACCCCTGATCAGCTGAAAGAGAAAATGATTGGGATCATGTTGATGTAGCTTGCCCCATTAATATCACCTTGCATGGCAGTAGTTGTCTTGTGTTGTCTGTGACTCTTTTGTGTTATTGTGTTGATTCCTAGGCTTCTAGGATGTACCATCTGCATTGGGTTGTTTTCTTGGCTGAACGAGTGTTTGCCTGCTGACTGATTGTCAGCAGTATGATTTGGGATTTGCACTACAGCGTGCACTCCCTAGCATTGTGACTTGTGATACTGGTGTTCCTGTGTCTTCACTGGGGGTGAGATGATAGTTCCATACACAAATTCAATTTGTCAGTGGTGGTTACACGTTAGCATCTATGTACCCTGGACATCCCATACCTTTAGATATATGAAATGGATTAATTTAAACATCAGTGAGACACTCACATTTTGCAAGGTGACAATTAGGCAAACCTCTCCATACGTTGTGATCATTGACGTCTTGACATTAGACTGTACACTAATTTCAGATGTGTGACACGTTCACTGCAGACCTATCAAACATGTCTAGCGGTGTCACAACCTCAGTGTGTTCCTGTTCACATGTTCCTGTTGTGGTGTATGTGTTGCTTGTCCTAGAGGGTTGCTGTGCAGTGTGTATATAAGTAGGTTTTTGTACTTACCAACAAGTAGTCCATTGCCATATCGTCCATCCTGGAAATGCTGATTGATGGTACAGTGACGGAAGATGAATGAGTCATGGACACTCCCAGGATACTTTGCCACAATATTGGTGATCAATCCTTGATGATCCACAATGGCCTGCACATTGATGGAGTGTGTGTGCTTCCTGTTGCGGTATAGGTGTTCAGTTGCAGCAGGTGGCACAAGGCGTACATGTGTGCAGTCAATGGCACCAAGGACGTGTGGGAATCCATTAATGTGATAAAACCCCTGTTTTGTCTCCTGCTGCTTCTGCTGTGTGTTTGGGAAGCAGATGTGGCGGGGTGTGAGTCCGATGATGGCATCCAGTACTTTGGGCAGGAAGGCAGAGAATGATGGCTGTGATATCCCAGCAACCAGGGTGCAAGTGGTTTGAAAGGAGCCACTTGCCAACATGTGAAGTACAGCTAGCAGCTTGGTTTCTGTTGGGATGGTGCGGGGTGTCAGCAAGCTGGGTGTCAACTGTGGCTCAATGTTGCGCAGCAGCTGCTGAATGGCTTGCTAGTTCAACCTGTACCACTGGATGATGTCATGTTCCCTGAGGCCATAAAGGGTTGTTCTGGTGCGGAATATCCTCTCCTGCCTTCTACGTTGCCTTTGGGGTCCCTGCTGGTGTTGTGGTAGCTGCTGTTGTTGTTGCTATGCTCTGCGTCTGCGTGCACCCTGGATGAGAAGCACCTCCATGTCTCCCTTTTGCTGCTCTGCTGTTGCTTCTGTGTGTTCTGATTAAATACAGGTGTGTTTGCCCCATTTTAACACCTGCCCTGACCCAGGCATTCATTTTTTACGCAAATCGGGCAGTGCGCCATTTTCCGACTCCGCCTCCCAGCCGTGCGGGATTTTTGCCCGGTAGCATAAATACAACGCACGGGCGTTTAAGTCATTTTTTGGGACAGGAACGCCTACCTTGCATAGGTTTCCAGTATCCAGAAAATGACGCACTTGGCGGGATTGTGACGTCCGCGGGCGTCAAAGTTTAAATATGGGGCAAGGTTTGCGCCGAATGTCCGTCAACATTTTTGACGCACATTCGGCGCAGACGGAGTATAAATATGCCCCTTCATGTTGGGAGGCTGGTGACCCTTTCATTAAACATGTGGTGTCTCGGGATACCCTGCTGTTATTTTGTTCTTTCTGAAAGAATGGGATAACACTGGCTTCCACCTTGCTTATTTCACCAGTGCTCTTACATCACCCATAGAATCCCATGTTATGTTGCAGGTTAAGCAGAGTAGGGTTGAAGAACCATATGAAGTGTTTACAAAAAACACGCTAACTGAGGTCTTTCCACACGTTAAAGCATTTGGATAGGCCAGAGGTTTCTCTTTGGGAGCACAACCCACCTGCCCCAACAACTACTTGACACCGACTTGCCATATAATCCACTACAGTTTTTTACCAAAAAGTTTTGCACCGGTTTGCACCATTTCTGGGCACCAGCCGGGCACCTTATTTATGGAATGGTGCAAGCCGGTACAAAGGGTAGGCTAGCGGCCTAGAGACATTTTCTGGTGCAAAACCATCCATATTGCATGACTCCTGTCCTAGAAAAAATAGGAGTCATGCCCACCACCCCAGTGGCCAGCACAGGGGACCAGGGTCCCCTGGGCATGGCCACTGCACCCTGTTCCATGTATTGGGGCCCATTTCAGGGCCCCCAATGGCACTTTAAAAATTAAATAAAATACTTACCTGTACTTACCTGGGATAGGGTCCCCCATCCTCCACTGTCCCTCTGGTGTGGGTGGGGGTGTCCCTGGGGCCTGGGGAGGGCACCTGTGGGCTTAGTCCATGGGGTTCCACCATGGAAATAGGCCCACAGGTGCCCGAACACGTGCCCTGACCCAAGCATTAAAAAAATGGGTCAAAGTAATCTTTGCACCATTTTTTGACCCCTCCTTCCTCCCGTGCACCATTTTTGCACAGGAGTATAAATATGGCGTTAAGGCCATAGAGTCATTTTTTGCACGGGAACGCCTACCTTGCATCTCATTAAGGCAAGGAAGGTTTCCACTTCCAAAAAAAGACTTTAACTCCATAAATGTGGTGCTAGACGGGTCTAAGGGCCAAAGTATAAATATGGAGTTCGTTTAGCACCGAATTAGAGTTTTAAAAAATGACCCTAATTCAGTGCAAAAAGAGTATAAATATGCCCCTGAGTCTCTACACTTTTGCGACGTTGTACTTTCCTTCACCTATTCTGAATTTGTATTAAAGCACTTTGTAGCCCAGCCTTTGGTAAATGCACGGGAGATATAGGGCCAGATGTATGATTCTGGCCTATTGCGATTCGGTAATTGCGATTTTTAAGAAATCGCTATTACCGAATCGCAAAGGCCCATGTATCACATTTGCGATTCGGTGATAGCGATTTCTTAAAAATCGCAAATGCAATTACCAAATTGCAAATTGCGATACTGGCCCCATTCGCAGCTATGGGCCTATTGGCCCATAGCTGCGAATATATTGCATTTCCTAAATTGCGATTTCTGCACCAGAAATCGCAATTTGGCAAATGGAAAAGGCCAGGGTGCTGGGGGCCTAAGGCCCCCTCTCCTGCACCCCAATTTTTTTTTTTGACCATGTAAAGTACACACATGCCAAAAGGGCATGTGTGCTTTACATATTACATTTAAAAATGCAGTTTTACTGCATTTTTAAATTTTGCACCAGGTTACCACCTGGTTGCAGACAATGGTATTTTGCATGTGCAAAATACCATTCTGCGAAAAATCGCAATTTGCGATTTTTTGCAGAATTGCCTTGCGACCTGGATTTTGCGAATCGCAAAATGCGATTCGCAAAATCCTGGTCGCAACGCAAAAAATCGCAATTTTTGCGATTTCTATTTTGTGGTCTGCGAATGCCTTTGATGCATTGCAGACCACGATTTTGCACTCGCAAGCGGCCGATTTCGCCGTTTGCGAGTGCAAAATATTTTGATACATCAGGCCCATAGTCCTTAAGTCAATAAATATATTTTGATTTATTTCAATCTTATTTTTACTAGTAAACGTAACAGTGGCGCACAACATAAAATCTTAAAACTGAGCAGTTATGGATATCTCAATTCATCTTTTCCTCTCGAGTACAGAAAGTCAGGAGAACACTGGGTATCAGGTTCACCTTCCCATTCAGTTTTTGCTCAGCTGCTTTGTTGCAAACCATAATATGTGACATTTAATCAGCAGAGCTCAAAAAATGAAATCACATTGATTAATTGATTCACCAAGGCCTCCCCAGCAGTGCACTCCTTGCCCTGCTTGTTGGTAGGGGTGAGAGACATGTTTTAGTTCCCTGTAAGTGAATGAAATTAATTGTGTGCTTTTCAAATAGAAAGTCGTCATCTGATGAGATGTCTTGCAAGGTCGGATAGGGGTGATTTATTTTGCGCTTTCGTCAACGTCTAGTGTCACAAACTAAATTAAATTACTACATACAATAAGGTGAAGTTACTCCTTGCACTGGAAATGCCACTCTCTTAACACTGCAGACGACTTCCACACTGTGCTCGGAGCTTTTCTTACCAAAACGCCATTGTCAATTTAATTTATTAGATGAGTGCAGACTTTCAGAATCACTTTGCACTACATATACATTTTGTCTGTAGCCGAATTCAACTAGATAGTTATCAGCTTTCTTCGCCTGTATTTTCCACGTTTAATTTAAATGACTCCCGAGGATTCATTTAAGCACCTCCCATAAAATTATTTCCAGGGCTTCCATTACGAGTCTAGCAAATAGCAGCAGTTTCGAGACGGTACCTGAAATGTAGCACAAAGTGCATAGTTTGGTTTTTCAGACACCAAAATCTGCAAATGTCGATATTTCATCTGCCTGAATTTACAGGGGGAAAATCCAGAATTATAATTTATCGGAACACTTGTAATGCGATCCCTGCACAAACAAGAGTTAGCAAAGGAGCTACCGTTTAAGCGGGCCCTGGCAATATTGGTATAAGAGCAGGGACATCAAAAGAGAGCACTTAAACTTCACCTGCATTTTGCTTCGTAAAAATATGGAATAATGTGCAGCCCTGGCATAATATTGTACGTCATGTGGTCCATCTTGTGTGTTAGAATTATTTTAGCGTAATTTTGCACAAAGCCTTGGCCAATGAATATTTTAAAACTGACTATTGGACAGATCGGCATTTTCATTGTGGTGGATTGCGAACCACCTTTCGGGGGCGTTTCGCACTTGTAATTTGCTCAAACTCACGATTGGTTTGTTTATAACTTGGTAACATGTGTATGTTGCTTCGCTTAAAAGAATGTATTGGGGTTAAATATTTTTATGTTTTTTAGCCTAACTGACCTTTTATTATTTACTTCTCGTTTTCATTTTATTTTTTATGTAATTTTTTAACTAATAAAATAAACGTAAACCAATTTCATTTTCCACTGATTTATCATTAGCCTCTTATTGCAACTTCTCAGATGGCCATCGTGATTGAAATATTGAGCTATCTCCTACTGCAACAAAACTTCTTGATGCACAGGCAACCTTCTTCCATGACTGGAGGAGATATCACAGGATGCATGAAATTTCTGTAACGGAAGGCAGCCCTATCAAGAAACCAGTTATTTTTCATGGTCGGATCTCTTGGGGATTGAAGGACAAAACCATAGGACAACACTCCTCTTAGTCTTCAAGGGTGCCCTCTGGATAACACCTGTCTATTAGAACAAATGTCTAATTATCTGAAGTTTTGAATTCTTACTTATCCCTGGTTGAGTGCAAAACTCCCAGCAACATGCCTACAAGCACAATCCCTGGTTGTATATCTTCAGCCACTGTATGCAAAGAAAAATAAAATCAACTAAATGCAGACCTGTCAACTAAATAAATAAAAAAATCACACAGTGTGAGAAGGGATGGAGACTTGGACAGGGCTGGACCTCATTCTAAGAAGCACCGAAGAGGCACTTCTGCCCTCACCCGACCCAGACCCTCTCCTTAAGAAAAGGATTAGCTTGCTAAAGGTGTTGCCAGTGTCCTGGGGTGCTTTCACACTAATTGATGGACGTCAGCAATTGAAAGCCTCTGAAAACGAGCTGAAAACCACAGTTTTTCCTGCCACCATACGAAATTGGCACCTCATTAGGTGAGCATTTGAAAGGAGTCGATATTGCGTGTTACACAGTGGCATTGTATGAGCTGGCATGTTTGAAAATGTTTAATTTTACAAAATGCATTAGCAGCACCCCAAATGTGAGTAAGGATTTTTATTACATAGTTATTGAGCTTTAACCTCCAGAAGAAGCATAGGCCCTGGTCTCCCACACTGCATCGCTATGCCTGAATGTGGCTATTTCTCCAAGATAAGATAGGCAAAATATGAATGGACACAAGCCATGAATATATTCCTAACCATGAATATATTCCTAGCCTATCTCAGGCCAGTCTGTACTTAACTGTCCGGATATCCTATTTTCAAATTTCACTCTCTTGAAAAAGACACATACTATGGAAGCTATTATCAGTACCTACTATCATGATCGCCACCTGCTATCTGATATCCAAGAATTTAAACAGCTAGGTCCCATTTCACCTCAGTCAAATATTTTGACTGTTTATAATACGTCAGTTTTAAAAGGATGTATTCCACAAGAGTATAAAGGCACAGTCATGCAACCTGTTCTACATAAGGCTTCCTTGTACCTGAATTACATAAACAAATTGCAGCAAATCCTCTTGGTTATGTTTAGCTGCAGAAATTTGTGGAAGCCAACAAGGCATTTATCGAGACGGGTTTGCTCGGGAAGGTTCGACACTGTCAACCTCTCTATGTTTAAGTCCTAATTAAGGGAAGCAGGTATTGCAGGTTCTGCTGTTGAGTGGTTACTATCCTACGTCTCAAGGATTGGTCTAGCTTTTGCATTGCCACCATTCTCTTCCAAGGTCAGAAATCTCATATATGGGCCCTCATTACAACCTTGCAGTCCAAAGATCGTCAGTCCCGAGGTGTCGGTCTCACTGCCGATGGGTCAGCGGTGAAGACCACCACATTACCAGTGTGGCTGTTTGGCCTCTGCCAAACTGCCACATTTCCACTGGTACCACCAGGGCGGTAGGACAGTCGGGTTAGAGGACAGCACCTCCGGGCCGGTTGTCCACTGAGGACCGCCAGCGGCATAATGAGTCAGTGTTTCGCCAGGGTTTCCGCAGCAGTAGCACCTCCATGAAAACCCTGGCGGAAAGGCTGCCAGTGACATAAATTCCTTTCCTGTTGCCAGCAGATGACTCCCTCAACCCCCCGCAATTACAATCCCCCCACCCTGCCCTCCCCGCATACATGCACACACACACCCACACGCATTCCACATGCACTCATTTACCAACACCTACATACATACATGCATTCACCAACACGCATAAATACATTCACTCACACCAACAGACATGCATTTACAAACAGTCCAACATGCACTCACTTCAACAATCACACATACATTCAAACATGCATTCAAACATGTATACACACACACATCCATACACACTTACATTCACACATGCATAGATACTTACATTCACACACGCACAGACACTTACATTCACACACACATACACACTTCCACCCTTCCACCCTCTCCCCTGTCGGAGTATCGACTCACCTTGTCCGGCTAGGAGGTCGTCCGCCAGGGAACGGGTCCCAGTTCTTCCACCACTGGCAGATCCCTACCATCAGGACACAGCCATGCCGCATGACTGCTCGTAATACGGCGGGCAGAGTCCTTTTGGTGTGGTGGTGACGGCAGTGGAAGAACCTCTGTGCCGCTGACTGCCAAACGACTGCTGAAAGATTTCCACCCAAATTGTGGCGTAAATCCTTCAGTGCTCGTAATAAGGTGGTCTTCTGGCACCCGCAGCTTTGGCGTTCTGTGTAAAAGACCACCAAAGCCGTAATGAGTGCCATGGTGTCCTGCAGGGGGAAGTACTCTCCTTACATCTATGTGCCTTTCCTTGCTAAGCTATTCCACCAGATTCATGGCCTCATTTTGAATCCATGCAGATGATAAACAGCAGATCCCACCACTTCATGACAGTGATATGAAACGAATCAGGCCATGAAGGATATTATTTCTTCATTCATTAGTGAATGTCATCCAACTTTTTTAAGTTGAATTCCACAAAACCTGAAATTCTTGACAGCATACAAGATTTTGACAGCTGGCCCTTTTTTAGTTAGTCTTCGTGTATGGGCCAGACCCTCGATAATTATGTATTTAGATAGGTCACAATAGATACCCAGTAAGCCAGCGTTGCCAGAAACAGACTTTCCTTCCCAGTCTTTACTATTATCATCAAACATACATCTCCTCAACTGGATAGGACGCAACTTGTGCAAAATACTGTGTCCAGAATTCTTTCTGGAATATCTAGACATGATTACATCATCGCTGCTATCAGGGAGCTGCACGAGGTGCATGTCAGGGAGGGCCATATTGAAGTCCATGTTAATAACACATTCAGTGGTAGATCAACTTTTGCCTAATTTCCCCGGCGCCAAGCTAACTGGGTCCCAACCTCTGTGGCTTCTACACTCACCTCATCAGTTGAGATGGGTTGCACAAAAATCTCACAAAGTGACATTTGGTGTTCGTGCTTTTTCTGTTGTTGCACCTAACTTGTGGCAAGAAATGCATCTGTATCTGAGAGCTGACACCTGTTTGTTAAAAGTTTGAAAAATGCTGAAATGTGGCACTTTATGTATTAATTCGGTGACTTCTTGGTTATGTTTCTCAAACATGTTGGTGTCTGGCTGTCCCCGCGTAACCTTTGCTCTTAATATTATAAGCTGTGACTTATCTTCCGGGTGGTTTTAGAGATCTATTGTTTATCTGATTATGTTGTTCTTATTAGTTTAGCAGACGGCAGAAGTTTTATTTCCATAGCGCACTGAAGAACTTCATAAGCGTGCTTTGGAAATAAAGCAAACACAACTTACCATAACGTATCACAACATAACATAACATATAACATAACGTATCATAACATACAGTAAAATGCGTCCACCACATGTGTATTTGCCTCACTGGTCTCCTGCGAAACAGTGATACTGACTTAGGGCCAGATGTATCAAAGAGATTGCGAGTCGCAAACGGCGAAAATCGCCGTTTGCGAGGCGCAAATGCCTCTTTGCTATGTAGAAATGCATTTTGCGAGTCGGATCCGACTCGCAAAATGCATTTCCGACTCGCAAATAGGAAGGGGTGTTCCCTTCCTATTTGCCACTCGCAATGCTATGCAATTCCAATTGAATCTCAGTTACCATCCACTTGAAGTGGATGGTAACCCAGTCGCAAACGGGAAGGGGTCCCCAGGGGACCCCTTCCCCTTTGTGACTGGACACAAAAAAAAAAAATCAGAGCAGGCAGTGGTCCAAGGGACCACTACCTGCCCTGAAAAATTCTGAAACAAAAGGTTTCGTTTTTTTTTTTCTAAGTGCAGCTCGTTTTCCTTTAAGGAAAACGGACTACACTTTGAAAAAAAAAATGCTTTATTTAGAAGCAGTCACGGACATGGTGGTCTGCTGTCTCCAGCAGGCCACCATCCCCGTGAGTGCCCAGACTCGCTATGGGGTTGCAAATTGCGACCCACCTCATTAATATTAATGAGGTGGGTCTTTGCGACCCCATAGCGAGTCGCAGAAGGTATCTGAGACACCTTTCTGCATTTGGTTTTGCGAGTTGCAATTTGCGAGTCGCTATGACTCGCAAATTGCAAGTCGCAAAACCATACTTACCTACATCTGGCCCTTAATTACAGAAAGGGTCAATGCAATGAAAACTGACCCTGCTTCTCAGATCCAGTTTTAACCAAGCCTCGGCTAAAGACTTTTTCACAGCTTGCCCGCCGTTCTTTATAACCATAGGTAGGCAGAGAGCTAGGGCCAGATGTAGGAAACGTTTAGCGAGTCGCAAATGGCAAAATTTGCCGTTTGCGACTCGCTAAACGCGTTTCCCAATGCAGAAATGCATATTGCGAGTCGTTACCGACTCGCAATATGCATTTCCGACTCGCAAATAGGAAGGGGTGTTCCCTTCCTATTTGCGAGTCGCAGTGGGATGCAATACCATTTGCGACCGCGTACTCGCAGTTACCATCCACTTCAAGTGGATGGTAACCCACTCGCAAATTGGAAGGGGTCCCCATGGGACCCCTTCCAGTTTGTGACTGGACCCAAAAATATTTTTTCAGGGCAGGGAGTGGTCCAAGGGACCACTCCCTGCCCTGAAAAAATACCGAAACTAAAGGTTTCGTTTTTTTTTTAAGTGCAGCTCGTTTTCCTGTAAGGAAAACGGGCTACACTTAAAAAAAAAAAAAACTGCTTTATTAGCAAGCAGTCACGAACATGGAGGTCTGCTGACGACAGCAGGCCTCCATGTTTGCGAGTGCCTCTACTCGCTATGGGGCCGCAATTTGCGACCCACCTCATGAATATTCATGAGGTGGGTCATTGCAACCCCATAGCGAGTCGCAGTCGGTGTCTGAGACACCGTACTGCATTGCAAATTGCGACTTGCAATTTGCGAGTCGGATGGACTCGCAAATTGCAAGTCGCAATTTGCAAACTTGCTACATCTGGCCCTTAATCTGTAGTGCAGATTTCTCCATGAAAAATCCTGATTTCATTTAGCATGTTCCTGCAGGTTTCGAACATTTTAAACATTTCCGACAATATTTTAAGAATTGTTGTATGTTTCCATGCAGAGAATAAGTGCATAGAATTAAGAGAAATGAAGGCGCAATGACTGGTGCTAAGGATGGTGGCCACGGTGGTAACAATTACCATACACTGGCAACATTAAAGGCACTGATTAAGCCATACAATGAGATCTAGACCGAGTAATGGACAGCAGCGGTGCAAGTGCTGCGTAGAGAAACACAGATATTAGCACCAAGCAACTATCAGATTATTGCAAAAATCAATGTAAGCGCTGCATTAAAGCACACACTGTAGCACTTTGCTTAGTCGTAGATCATTTAAACAAAGTGGGCATAACCTTACACATACAATACAAAGCCCCTTGAGACTCAACGTGAGCACAGGAGTTACCAACATCATTCAGTTTAGCACTACTCAGCAGATGCCAAATAGTGCCACAATGCAAAATCAGAGAAATGCAAAAAGAATATAAAACCCCAATCCTTCATCTCCCAGTGAACACACTGGAGGTCATAGTAATCGGCAATGACGGCTGGAAATATCAAAATGAAACTCTGGAAAATGCTGCACAGAAATAAATGTTCACAGTGAGGGTAACACTATTGCATTACCAGAGTACACCATCAAATAAAAGTACAGGCTAAGCGATGTAGTAATATTAAAGCTCCCTGAACAAACAGTGCCATCCCTTGAGCCAACAATAGAGAGATTGTTTACCATACCATCACTTGATGCATTGCAATGGCTTTCCTCAGGCTGCTAGTAGAACAGACATGCAGGCGTAGATAGGGTCTCACAAGTTGCGTTATCCACATTCCTGCCATGTGCTTTGAAGGCATTTTTGCCCATTACATCACAGCGTGACAGGTTTTCCAAATCAGGCTTCAAGGAACAAAGGGGCATATTTATACTCCGTTTGCGCCGAATTTGCGTCGTTTTTTCCGATGCAAATTCGACCCAAAACTAACTCCATATTTTTACTTTGGCGTTAGATGCGTCTAGCGCCAAAGTTCATGGAGTTAGCGTCATTTTTTTGCGTGAACACTTTCCTTGCGTTAATGATATGCAAGGTAGGCGTTCCCGTCTTAAAAAATGACTGCGATGCATATGCGTCGTATTTATACTCCCGGGCAAAAATGACACCCGGGAGTGGGCGAGACTAAAAAACCCGCATTTGCGCCGGATTTTAGCGCCTGGGTCAGGGCAGGCGTTAAGGGACCTGTGGGCTCAGAATGAGCCCAGAGGTGCCCTCCCAAGCCCCCAGGGACACCCCCTGCCACCCTTGCCCACCCCAGGAGGACACCCAAGGCTGGAGGGACCCATCCCAGGAAAGAAAAGGTAAGTTGTGGTAAGTATTTTTTTTTTTTTTTTTTGTGGCATAGGGGGGCCTGATTTGTGCCCCCCTACATGCCACTATGCCCAATGACCATGCCCAGGGGACAGAAGTCCCCTGGGCATGGCCATTGGGCACGGGGGCATGACTCCTGTCTTTGCTAAGACAGGAGTCATGTTAATGGCGTCTGGGCGCCCCAAAAAAATGGCGCAAATCGGGTTAAGACGATTTTTTTGCCTCAGCCTGACTTGCCCCATTTTTGGACGCCCAAACGCCATTTTTCCCTACGCCGGCGCTGCCTGGTGTACGTGGTTTTTTTTCACGCACACCAGGCAGCGCCGGTCGGCTAACGCCGGCTAACGCCATTCAATAAATACGGCGCCCGCATGGCGCTTCAGAATGGCGTTAGCCGGCGCTAATTTTTTTGGCGCAAAACTGCGTTAGCGTAGTTTTGCGTCAAAAAGTATAAATATGGCCCAAAAAGCGCAGGTTAGCTACTATACCAAACCCAATTTCCCATATCTCATAGGTCTCACGTATCTCACATTTTTATCCCCTGCTGAGGTGGAGCCCAATTCCAGCGACAGGTGGCAAAATGTGCTAAACCACGTCTTCACAAATGAAGTAACTAGGGGCCAGATATAAATATATTGGATTTGTTAACCGTAGTTGCAATTTGCAGAACGACTTTTAGCTAATCCACTGGTATTTTGCAAATCAACATATGTATTATTAGGTTGGATCACAAAATACCGAATCGCAGAGGGACGCAATTCACCCTACCTCACAAATAATAAT
The DNA here is from genome assembly GCF_031143425.1 of Pleurodeles waltl. NCBI lineage: Eukaryota > Metazoa > Chordata > Amphibia > Caudata > Salamandridae > Pleurodeles > Pleurodeles waltl. The sequence goes on along the minus strand of NC_090447.1, from coordinate 961,527,402 downwards.
GAAGTACGTCACAAATTGTGACAAATTATGACTCCTGACATCACAGGGATGGTGACCTGCTGGGGTTAGCAGACCATTTTGTGAGCTTTCTTTTAAGTAAAGCATTTGTTTAGGTCTAGCATTAGCCAAGATCTTTCGGTTTTACTAAAATAATATGTAAGATATACTTACTCTTAGGGAACATTCAGCTAACTCTCTTCATTCATTTGTCTGTTGTTGTATTATTCACATTTTGCTTCTGTCCACTACATCAGAGTATGGGTCAGTCTACTTAAGCCACTGGTTAACTTTATTATTTGTACTTTGCTTGTTCGCAAGGTTGATGTCTGTAAACAAGATAGTTACCCCAAAGTCGGTGTTTTTGTTTTTACTTTATCATTTCTTGTGTCGCCTGATGTGATCAACAGCAATAAACGTGCTACCCAAGTACTCTCACTGTTCGCATTACAAATCCCGACATGGAGTCTGCCTTGCACTGGCTGAAAAACAACACGGTCGTTAGAAGACACCCTGTTGGTAGGACCAGCTGAATCTATGTGACTTGATAATTCCATGCTTTAAATTTATAATCAAGAATGTATTCCATGTGTATGTTCCATTTGTATGTTCCATGTGACTGCTGCTGTTTTTCTCTTTACTCCACTTTACCCCAATCTACCCCACTCTACGCCACTTAACTCTACACCAATGTACTTCACTTTACCCCACTCATAGTACCCCAAGCTACCCCACTCTACCCCTCTTCAACCTAACTCAATGTACCTCACTCCAATCTACCCCACTCCACTACAATCAACCCCACTATACCCAACTCCTACCACCACAATCTACCTTACTTCTATTAACTGCAATCTTCCCCACTCCACCACACTCCACTGTAACCCAATGTAGCCCCTGCCCACACTACCACAATTTACCCACTCCATTCTACCCCAATTTAACCTGCACCAATTAGCCCCAATCTTCCCACTCCAATCCACTCCGATCTTAACCAATCTACCCACTACAATCTGTCCCACTTCACTCTACCCTAATCAACCCCACCCATCCCATGCTACCAATCTCCTCCCTACTTTACCACAATCTACTACACACTACCCCACTTCACCCCACCAAGATCTACCACACTTTATTCTACCCCAATCTACCGCCCTCCATCCTCTCCCAATCAGTCTACCCCAATCTATCACACTCCATTCTGCTCCAATCTACCCCACTCAAATCCAACCTACCCCAATCTACCACACTGTACCCCAATATAATCACCTTACTGTACCCCACTCTATCCCAGTCAACCCCACTTCAGCCTACCCCACTCTACTGACTCCACTCCACCCTAATTTACCCCACTCCACTCAGCCCCAATCTACAACACTCCACTCTACCCCAATGTACTACACACATAGCTACATCAATTTACCCCACTCTACCCCTCTCTACCCCACTCCAATCTGCCCCAATCTACCTACTCGCTCCAATCTACCCCATCTACCACACGCCAATCTACCCATTTACCCCAATTTATCCTACTCTCTCACAATTTAACCCACTCCAGTCTATCCCAATCCGCCCCATTTCACTACACTTCAATGGACCCCACCTCCATCTACCCCACTCTATCCGACACCACCCCTCTGCATTTTGCTCCAATGCACCTCACTCTATTTTATCCCAATCTACCCTTCTCTATCCCATTCCACCTCTCCACTCCATTCCAATCTACCCCACTCCACTCTTCTGAAATCTACCGAACTCAACTCCAGTACAATCTACGCCACTCCAATCCACCCCATTACAGCCTACTCCACTAGCATCTACCCCACACTACACACACTATACCACTCGAATCCATCACCACTGTATCTCAGGCTGTCACACTTCACCCTACCCCAATCTACCCCATTCTTCTAATACCCCATTCTAAACAGCTATAATTTACAATAATCTAAACATTTCCTATTACATTGACTCCACTCCACTACAATCTACCCCACTCTGCCCTCACTCTGTCCCACTCCTCACTACTTCATTCACCCCATATACCCCACCCCACCCCAATTCATTCCACGTTAACCCACTCTACCCCACTCCACCTCAATCCACTCTTCCCCAATCAACACTACTTTAATCTACCCCACTCCACTCCATTCTATCCCATGCCACTCCACTATACTCTACCCCAATCTACCCCACCAAATATGCTCCACTCTACCCCACGCCAATCTACCCTTCTCTACCCCACTCCACTCTACGTTATTCTACACCACCCAACCCCACATCCCTATTTAACCTCACTCACTCTACTCTACTGCATCCTCTTTACCCCACTCTACCCCAGCCTACCCTGATCTACCCCACTCCACTCTACCCCACTACACCCCATCCTCTCTACCTGAATGTACCCCACCCCAATCTACCTCACTCTACCCATCTCTACCCTACATCAATCTATCCCTCCACTGTATCCCAACCAGCTCCACTCAACTCTGCCTCCTTGTATCCCACTTCAATCTTCCCAATCTGCCCCACTACACTACACTAGAATCTACCCCAATCCACCCCACCTAATCTGCCCCACTCTGCCCCATTCCACCCCACTCCATTCCACTCCACTCCAATCTACCCCACTCCACTCTAACCCAATTAATACAATCTACTCCATTGCATTCCAACCACTTCACTCCACCACAATCTACCGACTCTGCCCCACCCACTCCAATCTACTCCGTACCCCACTCTCCTCCACTTCACTCTACCCAATTCTACACCGCCCTAATCTACCCTATTCTCCTCAATCAACGCCACTCTACCGAACTTTACCTCACTCCAACCCACTGTACCCCACTACACTTTAACCTAATCTACCCCACTTTACTGTACCCCAATCTACCCTACTTCCCTCTGCCATAATTTACATCAATCTATGCTTCTCCAGTCTACTCTACCCTACCCCAGTCTACCCCACTCTACTCCAGGCTATCCAAATCTACTCCAATCTACTCTACCCCACTCTACTGCACCCCAATCTACCCCACTCCACTCTAACTCAGTATTCCCACTCCTCTCTACCTCAATCTCCCCTATTTCAATCTACCCCTCTCCAGGCTACCCCACTCCACTCCAATCTATCTCACTGTACCTCAAATACCACAATCCAATGCACCCCACTTTACTACACTCTACCCTACTCCACTCTACCCCACTCAATCTACCTCAATCTACCCCACCCCAATTCCCTCACCCCACTCCACCAACTACACCCCACCACACCCCACACAATTCCATTGAACTTCACCCAACTAACCTGTAGAAATGCTCAACAACAGACACACTGGTGTACAAAATGGCTGAACACATTTTAGGCAAGACCTATTCTCTTTGCCAACACTTGTTCTTTCCTTCTTTCCTCCTTTTTCCAATTTTTGACTTTGTTATTTTCTCCTTTATTGTTTGCCTTCTTTCTTTTTATTCCTTCTTTCCTTTTTCTTTTTTTATGTTGTTTTCTTTTTCTTTTCTTATTTTTTGCCTTTATTCTTTTCTTTTTCCCTTCTTTCTTTGGTTTTTCACTTCTTGGCGTTGTGTTTCCTTCATTCGTTCTTTCGTTTCTTCTTTTTGTCTTTTTCCTTTTTTTTTCTTTTTCCTATCTTCCCCTTTCTTCCTTCTCTTTTTTTTCTCTTGCCTCTCTTTCTTTTTTCTTTCTTTCTTTATTTATTTCTTCCCTTTTCTTTCTTTGTTCGCCTTCCTTTCTTTTTTGCCTTCCTTCTTTCTGAACTTTTTTCTTTTTTTTCTTTCCTTCTTATTTGTCTTTCTGCCTTCTTTCCTTCTTTTTTGCTTTCCTTTTTTCCATTGGCTGACTTAATTATGGCTTACAGCATGCTGCCATTTCAGCAGCAGCACAACTACACACAAAGTAGATCACGTCCATTTTTTTAAATTAGCCAATTTTTTTTTTTTTAGATGTGATGAGGGCCTAGCATCTTCCTGTACAATACAGTTTTCAAAAAATCATGACAAAACAAAGCAAGACTTGTCAAAAGGCTGGCAGACAATGCCAGACCTATTGGCTTTGCCAATGCTTATGGTTTTTAATGCAGCCCGTTTTCCCTCAGAGTTGGTAGTTGTTCCTTGGACCACGATTGCTAAAAATGATTTTGGGCCTTTCACAAAGGGGGAAAGGTCCCATGCAGATTCCTTACAATGTGAGAATGGGTTACCATTTCCTTTAAGATACTTTAAAGGTACTTTAACATACTTCTCTAGCTCATCATTTTTAGCCAATAATAATTGACAAACAGCACATGAGGGGGGACACTGAAACTGGGGCCATTTCCGAGCCCGAAGATATGATTGGAGCCTAACTACACCAGAACTGCTGAAAATTAGGAGCCCTTGGGAAAGTATGATGTAACAGTCGTGAAGTTGTTAAGAAATGTTAATTGGAATGTATCATAAATAAAACCAATAAAATCTGTTTAAAAAAAATAATAATAATAATGATTTGTGACTGCATTTCAGTTGCAGTTGCAAAACATGAAAACACACCATAAGGAATCACTACTTGGAAGGGACACCACAATCAATTTCCTTCCACATAGTCATTCCTTACTTTTTTCTAAAACCATTTATTGATTTGGTAACATGTTATTGAATCGCTAAATGCGTTTAGTACAGTGAAAAGCACATTTTCTGTCACAAATGGGTTTGCAACAAGAAATTAATTAGATTATCTGACCCTCAGATCCCAGGGAGTCGACACGACTCCTACATTTTCAGGTAGAATACTATTTTTAATTAATTAATAAATGTGATGAAAGTGGTGTGCATGGATAAAGCCATCGGATATTTATTTTGAGGCACACAGGCACAAGAATATTTTGTAAATTGTATTTTGACTTTGAACATAAAGGATGTGTATTTTGTCCTCACATCCCCCAAATATGTGGCCAGCAATATACAATAAGATTATGGCTGACCACATGATCCCAGCCTATGACTGCATCAGAAGAAACATATAACACTGTATAGAGGGAGACAGACACCATTATAGGGAGGTATTTTGTCACCTTGAAAACAATATTCAGATGCCCAGTCTACAGGAAGACTGTTGTATAGATAAAGAAGAGTATGTGCCATTGTTGTTTTATGTTGCATTTAACACCACCTTGCTTAGATGGAGTGCCCTTGATGAGTAGGTAGACATTGACATGCAACATCATAATAATGACATTATCAGAGACTAACAGGCTGGAAAGATGAGGGTGCACAAGTTAACAAAGAACTTCCAAACTTCTGAATCTATGCAGACATTTTAGAGGAAATGTACTTTATGGACAATTCAATAGCTCTAAACCTATTGAGGCTAACATGAAAATATCATGCCTAAACCAGGTATACATGTAACTCAATGGAAATATTTAAATGAGCCCCACACATAAAGATCAGGTAATCAAATATCAACCGTGAATTACAATTATCATCTTATGGGAAACCAAATATTACTTGGTAAAACAGTCAATGGAATAAAAACCTATATTAGTTGGCCGCATCTCATAAGGATTCCCTCACTTATGTAGTGTGCAATGATTGTTTCCTACACTCACTATGCAAGAGAACTCACACTCCCTGTTGCCACTAGCCAAGGCCATAGTTCATGATGATTCGCACACAGACTGTAGAGTGATTCCTGCCTTGTACCTATTTGAGGAGGGAGGATGTGAATGGACGCAAAAGTTCCAAGAGCTCATCGAGGCTCTGAAAGGCTATGGCAATGTCCCAGTGTGATGTGGATATTTAGACAATGATGCTCAGATTTTCCTGGACAAGTCATATATGTTATGTGACAGATTGCCACTCTTCCCATGGAGTGTCCAAAGAGACTCACTGGTGTAAGTTGACATATTGCAATCTTTATGTCACATAGCATTACACAGACAGCATTTGCTAGACAAACAGGCATAAAAGTACTTTTCAATAGCTTTGAGTGATTGCTGTGAATTAAGCTTCCTTAGTGACCATTAAGAAATATATATATACATCACTGAAAAAGATGAAGGTTACAGGTTACAGGTAAGTTATAGTTAGGTTCTGAATTTACTTGTACAAAACCATAGAAATTCAGCCATTATAGAGTTCTCTCAACTAACTACAACTCGCACCCTAAGATAAATGTAACTCACACCTTTGCCATGCACAGTTGTCTCATCAATAAGTTTATTGCAAATGCTGCAGTGAGAGCATAAAAGATGACATAGAATATGTCAACAATGATATAATAACTGGAGTAATTAGCTGTGCATGGGGAAGGCACAAGTTATAGTTACCTTACGCTGAATTGTGAAGTGAATTTCTGTGTTTTTTTTTACGTATAGTAATTTTAATTGCTAAATGTGAATCCAACCACTGCCGCGCACAGCCTGTAGCTGTGTGTGATGGCGGTTGGCCACAGGGCCTGGCCTGTGGTCCAGCCCTGAGGGCAACCTCCTATAGGCACCCACCTTGCACAGCCTTTTTCTGTGCACAATAGGGGTTGCCCGCAAGGGATTGCCTGTAGCCAATCCCTGCGGCAAACCCCTCTATCCACCCAACCTTATGTTGTGCACGGCCCCTTGCGCATGCACGGTGGAAGTTAGTTATGGACTTTCTGGGTGTTATAATAGGTGTGAGAGGCTGTATCTGGTTGTAAGAGTGGCTGTCAGATCGTCTGTCTGGGTGTGAGAGTGCATTCATCAGTGCTTTAGGAGGTGTGTCCATTTGTACGCAAGTCTGTGAGTGAGTGCATAAGGATGTCAGTGGGTCTGTGAGTGGGTGTGTGATGGTCTAAGTGGGTCTGAGTGGGTGCATGAGGATCTGACTGGGGCTGTGAGTAAGTGCATGAGGGTCTAAGTGGGTCTGTGAGTGGGCACGTAAGTGTCTGAGTGGGTCTGTGAGTGGGTGTGTGAGTGTCTGAGTGGGTATGTGAGTGGGTGCGTATGTGTCTGGGTGGGTGTGTGAGTGGGAGAATTGATTGAAAGAGAGACAGAGAAAGAGAAAGAAAGTGATAGGGAGAGAGATAGAGTTTTTCAGGCTTTGATGTCTGATATACTTAGAATGATTTAGGTGTCTCCAATTAAAAACAAATGTGTTTGTTTTAAAAAAAAATGTAATAATTGTTTTTTAATTAGAATCCCTGGCAGATGGTGGTCCCATGGAGGCATGCCCGCAAGCCCCCCGCATATACTTTCATCCATGCTCCGTGGGATCGTGTCCCCGGTGCACAGGGGTTCGGGGACCCCCCACATCTTATAAATGAGGCAGCCCTTGGGAGGTGGCTGTCCCCTGGACAGCCGGGGCCTTGGCCCCCTCCGCATATGATATAATAGAAGTCTTGGGAGTGGTGGTCTCCTGGGTGCTGGGGTCCGTGGGCCCCTCCCATATATAAAAATTGAAGCCCTGGGGAGGTGGCAATGGACTAGGGCTGCACATGTACCGAGATCTTTTCAATGATAGATTACAGAGTTACACACCATTTATGCATATTTGATGTTGAAGGTGTGTGATGATATTCCATGTAAACACGTTAATCACTTCCCATGTGCAAATGACAACACTGCCGTAATGCTTCATCATGACAAAGACATTAATTGCACACGTTTGAATCATTACTGTCCCATTGTGACAAATGTTATAGCATATGTGTGTGTGAATGTGAGTTTGCCTTTACCAATGACGGAATATTTGCAACATTGCTCTTTCTTCCTTTCATCCATTTAATTGGGTCATGGTTAGTTCCATGTACTGTAGATCAACAGGTGCAGGTGCTACATATGCTACAAGATGTTGCCTTTATCTTACAAGGGCAACCCGTACTCCCAGGGGAACCTGAGTACACAAAATGTTCAAAGAACAGCGGTACTCATTGGCATATTTAATCATATAATTATCAATGTGTCAGCAGCAATGGCTGTGAGCATTTAATGTTGTTTAAAAAAAAAACGAAACCATCACTCTGTATTGAGAATTTTGTAATACTTGAAACAGTCAGCGTAATATACAATAAAACACCAAAAAAGTGCATCGTGTCCCAAACGATATCGAACCACCCGGAGACAGTGATAAAAACAGATACAGATAATAACAACAATAAAGTGTGTTCCACAGAAATCAAACAACCGTACATATTTTAGTGCTAGGTTTCATAAGCCTAAGCCTGTTTCTGAACTTGGCTTGATAGGTTTGTTCATATGTATGGTGTTGTCGATGGAGCATCCGATTGAAACAATACATAAGCCAAGGAAATAAGGGTCAGAAAATTAAAGGCGTTGAGTAGTGGTGGTGATAGGAGCAAAAACTCTACTAAGTATCTTTTAAAGACCAGAAGTGAGGGATCGATGATCTGTGAGCAAAAGGGCCAGAATGTTCCTTGTTCGGAAACCAGACGGGAAAACATGGGGCTGTTGTGTGAGAGATATTTTAACTGGAAGGGTACACATTGCTCAATCACTTAACTGGGATATGGAAGCCCGTTATATTCATAAAGTTACAAAAAGCCAACCTGGCCAACACTGATTCCTTTATTCAGTAGAGGTTTCATCTCACAAATATTTGGACAGTCAGGGAAAGACACCCTGAGTCAGAGAGGAATTTAGGGGGGCAATTTAAAGACTTAGATACTAACTGCAGTACTGGGTCGGCGAGAATGGGATTGGAGGGTTTATGGACAGAGATGGCCCAAAGGATATCATAATGAGGACTAGTTCAAAACGATAGTCCAGTCTGTCTCAGGGACCGGTGGTTATCTGGGTCACATAGAATTGGTTACATTTTTCCTCAAAGTGTGAAGCAAATTTTTTGAATGTCAGCAGTAGGGTTTAAAGGTAATGGAATGTTCTTGTTTAGTGACTTGATTGACAATATCAAAAAAGCTTTCTTAGATGGTTCCTGGGAGTATTTATGGTTCTTAAGACAGGTGGATTTCACTTTAGAAATCTGTTTTGTATGATCTTCGAGGTATTCTACAGTGGCATGTGTACAGTGGTCTAATACCAGTTCCTTTCAGTGGTCCTCACAATCTTCCTTTCAGATTTGAGTTTCAGGGAGGCTAGAGGGATGTCATTTTGTGGTTTTCACACTGGTGTGTAGGTTTCAAGGAGCAAGCGTATGGATCATACCTTATGGTAGGCCCAACCTTTCCTTTCTAATACAAATAAGTCTCCCCTAGTGTAGACCCTATACAGCCCGTAGGGCAGGGTGCAATATAATTTAAAAATCGGACATGTATGTTTAACTTTTACATGTCCTGGTAAATTTATTTTTCACTACTCAAAGGCCTGCCTCTCCCATAGGATAACATTTGGCTACCTTATTACATTTAATATATGATTACTTCCAATTAGGACCAGGTAGGAATGTTGAGTTTGGTGTCAGAAACATTACAATTTAAAGCTCTCTTTAATGGTGAGGTTGGATTGTAAGTCACAATTCTGAAAATATTATGCCATTTTCTTGTCCTAACCATTTAGTGCCTGATGCCTGTATCCTGGGTCACATGACTTGGTGTAGCTGCCTGTTGGTATTTGTGCATTGCTCCCAGACAGTGAGGCAAATGGGATGTAGGTGTTACCAGAAGGACCATCTCCGACTTGACAAAGGGCAGAGCTGTCACATACCACGTGCACATCCCAAAGACTATGGCAAGGCACCCTCACAAAGGGTTTGACACTTCTTTTTTGTGCCACAGACAAGCAGAAGCAAGGGCAAGTAAGCAGAAAATCGCAAACACCTCTGGGGATGGAAAGATCCAGAACCTTCTCCTACCTCAAAGCTGGCACCAGCTATAAATATTGGACCCTCACCCAACCCAACTCTTCAATATGACTAAGAACCTGTGGAAGACTCAGAAGGAATGCTGTGCTGGTCTGCTGCAAGAAGGACAGCTAGTCTGCTGCCCTGCTGCCTTGCTGGCTGAGTGAAAATGATTGGACCTGCATCTTGAACCCAGGACTACAGGAGTGACTCTGTGGGCTAGTTAACTATGCCTCTATCACAAAAGCGCATATAGCGCGCATGAGCAGGCATTCGCTATACGTTTTCTGCTGCATTTAGTGCTATTTTGCACTGCAAAAATGCATCCTTGCTTCCATTTTGGACATGAGGGTACTTGTTACACTAATGTACTAGTGCTAAATGTCAAGAGTAAGTTGGGGACAAATCCTACCCTAAAAGCCAATTTAGCAAGTGACTGTTCACTTGTGCTTGTGTTCTGTGGCATTTAGAACAATTTCTTAGTTCAAAAATCCTCCCTTGCATCCAAAATAGACATAAGTGGGCATCTTTGCTCTAGGAAATAGCGCTAAATGCAGAATTACTCTTCTTGTGTAATTTGGTGTAATTATGTTTAATTTTCACCCAATTCCATGTGATTAGGCTACATGGAACTACATGGTTTATACCCCCCACTTTACACATTCCCTCTAAGTTAAGCCTGACTGCTTTGTGCTAAGCTACCAAAGAATTAAGCACAGGTTAGTTTGGGCTTTACCAGTGTTTCACTGTGACAAGCAGTGTGGTTACTTGAGAAGGATTTCACTGCCCTCAACTGGTAACCCAGTTTCCTACTACTATCCACAGACATGTTCCGCATTGCATTCACTGAGTTCTCACCGTTAACTGTCTTTAACAACAAGCACATTCATGTGCATCAATTAGTCTTTATGCTTTTTGCAATTGCTCATATCATATTAGTTTTCATGTGTTTGCCATAAAACACATAGGGGCTTATTTAAGAAAAGTGGTGCTGCACACAGTGCAGTGCCACATTTCTTGCACTCCTTAGCGCCTCCCTTACGCCATCATGCGTGCACCATATTTAGAATAAGGTGCACCATGGCGCAGGGTATGGGGCAATAGCATAATTGTTTTAATGCTATTTATGTACACTGCAAGAGTAGAGCCAACATTTTGGTGCTACTTCTGCCGTGTACATAGGAGCCCATTGTATTCAGTGACATGACACCTTTAATGCCTGCTCTGAGCAGGTGTTAAAAGTGCAGAAAAAAATGACGCAAGATTTCCTTGTGCCATTTTTCGACTGCCCCCCTAAAGGGGGAAAACTCCCTTTGCATACATTATACCTGGCGCAGGCATAATGTAGCGCAAAGGGTTACAAAGTGGCACAATGTATGGATTGCACCACTATGTAAATATGGCGCAGCACTTTTGGCCTTCTAGCACCACATTAGCATAAAAAATGACTCTAACGTGGTGTTCGAATGGCGCTAGGGGTTCTTAAATATGCCCCATAGTGTAATAGTTCCATGTGTTTCATCAGTCTCTAAATGTATTCATTATCTCCAACACTCAATCTGGTGTTCTATTTTTACTTTTTCAGGTGCTTTGGTACAGCATTGTTGGCCAGGAATTTCATGTTTTGCAAATAGAGGGTGCAGTGGGGTGTGGCAGCTCAAGTGGAAATCTAGATGTTTTTTAAATCTATCAATGGAATTTGTCAGCCCTATCCACAAGGTATCATCAGTTCCCACAGACTCCATACCGTCTCCTGTCATCTTCAATCCATGCATGGAGCCACTTGGTGGTCTATTCATAGGTAACACATCAAGATTCACCAATCTGCTGATCATACACATCTCCACTTAAAAGCCTCCCCTGCTTCAGACATCCAGTGCCTTTAACACATCTTGGACATCATCATCCAGACTTGTTTGTCCAGCACCTTCTGGAAGCTCATCCTAAACAAGACAGTATTCCCATTAGTTTCCAAGAAAATTAATAAAATATAGTACAAACCTTGCTCAATGGCATAAACCTTGATGGCTTTGAACCCCAACTTTCAATGAATGCCAAGTCACTTAGATTCAACCTGGACATCTTTCTCACCCTTCAAAGAAGGCATTGTCATAAAAGACAAAGGTGGCCTGCTACCAGCTGTCTGTTCTCAAGAACATCAAACTGTTCCAGTCTTCCAGGAAGTAACTTCAGAACTGATGTTCAAACTCTTTTACTCTTGCATCTGGATGGTGTTAATGCCCTGCTCCATGTGTCATGCAGACACCTGGTTCCAACTGTGAGGACAATACTGAAGCTGATGCTGGACCTCCACTCGCTCTCAGGCAGACAAAGGACCCAGGTACAGTACACCTACAGCCAATCAGCTTCCAGAGGGGGAGAGGGAAGGAACAAAGCAAGAAAAAAATGCTTGTGATACAGGTTCTGCTCGGCCACGGTACTACTCTGTTTAACAGTATGCATCACTCATGGGACCTTCTGGATATGCGAAGGTGGATGTTTACAAGACCAGCATCTCTGGTTCTGTGAAGACGCAATCCACTGGGAACAAGAAAAGGCAATTAACATCAATACATTTACAAGCCTTTACCTATTTTACAATTCACATTTTCGAATAGCCAACACTTCTTCATAATCAGAGCATAATAACAGAATAACCACATACTTGAATGAGAATCTTCTGGGACTCTTGAGGAAGAATTTGAAATACTGATTGGTGCCTATGACACTCCTGGGATAAATTTAACATATAGATTGAAGCTACTGGCACTTCCAAGGTTACACTTGGTACATGGATTGGAGTCAGGGACACCCCCACGAAATACTAGAAACAAGGTTGCTCTCTACATATATGTTGGAGTTAACGAAAACTCTCAAGGCATACTAGAGACCAGGTTATACTCTGGAATAGTTAACAGTTCATTGGTTATACTTAGAACAAGGTTATTCTAGAAACAAGGTTACACTCGACACAAGGCTGCAGTTACTGAAACTCCCATGTAATGCTAGGAAACAAGGTGTTAGAAATGGGGTCTTTGGTTGGCAGTCAAGTTACCCCCGTCCAAGCAAGAACCCTCTTTCTAGTCAGGGTAAGTCACACACAATCCAAATTATCCTGTGCCCGCCCTCTGGTAGCTTGGCACAGAGCAGTCAGGCTTAATTTAGAAGGCATTGTGTAAAGTATTTGTGCAATAAATCATACAATAACACAGTATAAACACCACAAAAATACACCTCACAGGTTGAGAAAAAAATAGAATATCTGATTAAATGCAGGTCAAAACGATTAAGATTAAGTACATGTTGAAATATCACTTTAGAAAATGATAAAAAGAGTTTTAAGTTCCTAAAAGCAATAAGTGTCTCTTGCAAGCACAAAGTGCCTGGTTTGTGTCTAAATTATCCGCAAAGGACCGCAGAGGAGGAGATGCGTGGAAAACTTTGAGGTCTGTGTCGGTTTCTCCGGGCACACCCAGACGGTGCACCAATATTTTCCACTCACAAATGCCTTGCGTCAATTTCTGGTGTGCGGGCTTGGATCCTCTTCGGGTTGCAGGGTATCTGGATGTCCCAAGGACGATGGGGAGAAATCCTGGGTGTGCAGAACAAAGTCACAGGACCTGCCTCGATCCAGTGGGCGATGCAGGGAAATTACTGTTGCACGACAGGCACTGCGTTGATTCTTCTCACAGGAAGTCAGGCTGCTACATTCCGGCTTGGCTGTGCATCAATCCAGTGGGCTGTGCCTCGAAGTTCCGGTCACAACGCAGGGCTGCATGTTCTGATTCAGCATGCAGTGATTTTTCTCACCACGATGCAGGGTTCGCATCAATTTTTCGTCGCACATGGAGTTCTTTGCAGAGATGAAGTCTTTTTGGTCCTAATACTTCAGAAAGCAGGAGGCAAGCTCAATCCAAACCCTTGGAGAGCACTTCTCAGCAGAGCCAGAGGGCAGCAAGGCAGCAGGGCAACAGCAAGGCAGCAGTCCTTTTCAGCAAAGCAGTCAGGTGAGTCCTTTGGGCAGCCAGGCAGCTTCTCTTGGCAGATTGCGGGGTCTGGGTCAGAGTTCCTTCCCCAGTAGGTATCTTGTCAAGAAGTGTCTGAGTTGGTAGGGTCAGAGGCCTTGTTTAAATACCCAAATGTGCCTTTGAAGTGGGGAGAGTTCAAACAGTGACTTAGAAGTGCACAAGGTCCCCTTTCAGTTGCATCCTGTCTGCCAGGGTCTCAGTAGGGGGTTTGGCAGTCCATTGTGTGAGGGCAGGCCACTCTCCTTTGACATGTAAGTGTCAGGCCCTCCGTCCTCCCAGCCCAGGAAGATCCATTATGCAAATGTGTGCAGGTGTGACTGAGCATCCTGTGTTTGGGGGTGTCTGAATTAAAAACACAAGGAATCTGTCAACTACTCCAGCCAGACATGGATTGTAAGGCACAGAAGGATTAAAGTGCAGAGAAAAGCTCACTTTCTAATAGTGGCATTTCTAAAATAGTAATATTAAATCCAACTTCACCAGTCCGCAGGATTTTGTATTACCATTCTGGCCATACTAAATATGACCTTGTTACTCCTTTCAGATCAGAATCTACCCCTCAAACAGTATATGAGGGTATCCCTAAGCCTATGAAAGGAGCAGGCCTTACAGCAGTGTAAATCTAATTTAGGAGTTTTACACTACCAGGACATGTAAACTACACAGGTGCATGTCCTGCCTTTTCCCTACATAGCACCCTGCCCTATTGGTTACCTTGGATCTACCTTAGGGGTGACTTATATGTAGAAAAAGGGGGGGTTAAGGCTTGGAAAGTACTTTTAAATGCCAAGTCGAATTGGCAGTGAAACTGAACACACAGGCCTTGCAATGGCAGGCCTGAGACATGGGTAGGGGGCTACTTAAGTGGGTGGCACAATCAGTGCTGTGTCACTGACGTATGGGACTCTTGAGTCTGACTCCGCCACAGCATCTGTGGCCCCATTGTGTGATTGTGACTTATGGCTTGACCTGCTGGATTTATCGACCATGCCAGATCGTAAGAAACTGATGCCTTGCCATTGACGCTGCATCACCTCCCCTGCAATCATAAGGAACCAATGTCTCACCTCCCCTGCCTTGCAGTGAGGAACCAACGCCTCACCTCCCCAGTAGCAGTAAAGAACTGGCATTGCACAGACTCCAGCAATGCCTTATCTCCCCGACTCAATGCAACATCTTTGTTTCCTCATCTTTTTCAAAGGTAGAGTGCCTGGGGTCCGTGCAACTCAATGACCGGCCCGCACTCCCTTGAGAGTGGCGTCAAACTGTTGGGAACGACTTCGTCAAAGACGTGTGATAGCCCTAGCTGGAGCTATTGTGTTACTAAGAGCTTTACTGAGATTTCATTTTTTTAAATTCTTATCTTTACTTGTCTATGTTGGATTTTTGTCATTTTGGATTTGGCTTACTCAGATAATTATTGCCATTTTTTCTAAACTGGTGTGGAGTACATTTGTGGTGTTTTCACTGTGTTACTGTGGGTGTGTGTACAAATACTTTACACATTTACTCCTAGATAAGCCTGACTGCTTGTTCCAAACTACCAAGGGGATGAGCAGGGGTATCTTAGCTGTGTGGTTCCCTTACCCTAACTAGTGTGAGGGTACCTACTTGGGCAGGGTGTAAACCACTGTCATCTAGAGATCCAATTTCCAACAATAGAGCACAAGATGGAGTTGTGACACCAGACATGATAACAGGAACCCTTTAGGGGTATCCTACATGCTCCCCATGTGTCACCCCGGGCCTGAAGAAATATTATTACATCACACCACCTTGATGGAATCCATTAGCTCAACTTGCTGGCATGTACCATCTTCAAAACCAGCTACATTATTTACAAACGTATCATTACTAGCACCCCCCCTTAACTTTCAGACAAACTCACCTTCTCTGGTGGATCTCGGCACACATGCAGCCATGACACAATCAGTCTGAAGAATACAACATGTGAAAAAGACAAAACAAGACAGCATGCCTTTTCAATCTATGCACATAGATCGGGAACTATATCCTTATAGTTATCAGGATCGTTGCAACAGTGTTCTAATTTATGAAAGAGTTGAAGACTCACTTTTTTGAAGAACACAAATTCATAATACATTAACCATTCTCAACCCAACTTCATCTCTTTTTACTCATTGACTTTATGCTTGTATTTGATCATGCAGAGCGCTCTACAGCCTTTTATCTAGGCATTTGCCATAGAAATATTATATACATAATCACATACTTACACTTAGACTTCTATTTCAGAATGTAAATTCAAAGGTAGCAGATTTCACTAATAAAAAATCCGCTTTATTTATCCAACTGCCAGTCCTTTGCAGCCAGTCTGAAATTGTGCCCAGGTCCGATCACCCACACACTGTTGTTTTCAATGATGCTTTAATTTTTCTTAGTGATTTTTCTTAGTGATTGTTTGTCCTAAATTTTAAAAGCATAACTCTGCTTCTCCTTATCTAATTTTGACGATTTATGTCGTTTTTAACTCATTTATTTTTCTCTATTGTTCTGCATGGGTTTGCGAATTTTATTGTGTTGTGCTCTTTACTGTGTAATTGTTGGTAGTGCTTGAACTGCTTGAACGTAATATGCATTTATCATGTGTCATAGCTACAAATTGAGTAGAAAGTCTCTAAGAACTCTGTTTTGGACTCCCCAGATTGTATTCATTACGTTGGTAGGAGTCACCTGTTCCCAAGTTAATAACCAAATTACTGACATTGTGGATGAAGCTCAGATTGCATCACTGTCTGCTCAGCTGAGCCTTTTACCAATTTCTCTGGCAGAACTGGATTGGTTTGAACAAGTGGGCCCTCCTCTTGTCTCATATATCTTTGGGAGGGAAACTCGTAGGACCACAGTTTTCATGGGTTCCACACTATTGGGAACTTGTATGACATATCTTTCTTGGGTTAACAGCTAAGGGCATATTTAAGAAAGAGTAGTGTAATTTTTGCACCACTCAACGGGGTTCAAGAGTGATGCAACTCTTAAGTTAGATTTATCAAGCCACACAAGGCCACCTTGTATGGCCTTGCCTTGCTTGATAAATCGAGAGTAAAGCAATGCAGCGCAATTCACTGTGTTGAGTTACTCTGCCCTGGAAAGGCGTTCCATGTGTGGAGTGTGGGTGGTGCATTACCAGATTTACTGCTAGACCTGGGAATGTATCAAATTCCTGTGCCTCCTCAGGAGATGGTACAAGGAGAAATATCTTTATTTCCCCTTGTTACTTCCTCTTTTGTATGGGTGGTGCATTATGCAAGAAGAAAATGCCTCTCAGGAGTCTGCAATGCAGGCACACTTGTACCATGGTGGAAGTGTGCCTGTATTGGTGCTAGGCAGCACATTGTGTGCCAGTGCAAGTAAATGACAGGAATGCGCCGTACAATATTAAGGCCCGTATTTATACTTTTTGACGCTAAACTGCGCTAACGCAGTTTAGCGTCAAAAAATTTTGCGCCGGCTAACGTCATTCTGAAGCGCCATGCGGGCGCCGTATTTATTGAATGGCGTTAGCCGGCGCAAGCAGACCTGCGCTGCCTGGTGTGTGTGGAAAAAAACCACGTACACCAGGCAGCGCCGGCGTTGGGAAAAGTGGCGCTAGGGCGTCTTAAAAATGGTGCAAGTCAGGTTGACGCAAAAAAACGCCTCCACCCGATTTGCGCCATTTTTAACGACGCCCAGACGCCATTTACATGACTCCTGTCTTAGTAAAGACAGGAGTCATGCCCCCTTGCCCAATGGCCATGCCCAGGGGACTTATGTCCCCTGGGCATGGTCATTGGGCATAGTGGCATGTAGGGGGGCACAAATAAGGCCCCCCTATGCCACCCAATTTTTTTTTTTATACTTACCTGAACTTACCTGAATGTCCCTGGGATGGGTCCCTCCATCCTTGGGTGTCCTCCTGGGGTGGTCAAGGGTGGCAGGGGGGGTCCCTGGGGGCAGGGGAGGGCACCTGTGGGCTCATTTTGAGCCCACAGGCCCCTTAACGCCTACCCTAACCCAGGCGTTAAAAAGTGGCGCAAATGCTGGGTTTTTTGCCCCGCCCACTCCCGGGCGTGATTTTTGCCCGGGAGTATAAATACGACGCATTTGCGTCGCCGTCATTTTTTTAGATGGGAACGCCTTCCTTGCATCTCATTAACGCAAGGAAGGCGTTCACGCAAAAAAATGACGCTATTTGCCCATACTTTGGCGCTAGACGCGTCTAACGCCAAAGTATAAATATGGCGTTAGTTTTGCGCCGAATTTGCGTCGAAAAAAACGACGCACATTCGGCGCAAATGGAGTATAAATATGCACCTAAGTGTGATGCATTGCTGCCCTTTCTCTATCATGCAGTACAGTGCAGTAAGTTTACTGATTGCACTGCATGATTTTTTGTTAATTATGCTCCTTATTACCTTTGTGTTTGTTTTTCCTTTTTCATTTTTTGGTTCGTCCTTCCAGATTATAATATAACTCCAGGAGTTTTTAACCTGACGAGGGGACAAAAACAGAGGGCCTCATTTATAAGGTCCATGGGTCAGGGTGGCGCAGCAAGTGCCTTGCTGCCCCACAATACGCCACCGGGAAAGGGCGGAAATATGTCCTTTCCCTTCACAAATTGCTGCCATGTGCCAATGCATGTACCCTTGCTCCACCATAATGCAAGGGTGCCTGCGTTGTGGGGGATGATTATTTTTGTGCAGGAAGGGACATCTTCCTGCAAAAGAACAATCACAAAAGGTGTGTTCCTCTTTCTGTGTGTACTGCAGAAAGATAACTCTCCCCTTTGCTTCACTCTTACACCACCCCTGCGGTGGCACAGGAATCTGATGCATTCCCAACCTTGTAAATCTGGGAATGCATCAGATTCCTTCGGGTTCTATGGGTGTTGCGTGGGACACCCCAAGCAACATGCATGGAACTCCCCTTTCACAAAGTGTTATGTGTGAAAGGGGTCTGCATGGCCTTGTAAATATGGGCTGCCACACTGCGCCACCACAGCGTCAAAACAACGGCGTACTGGTGGCGCAGTTTGTCGCTAGGTCCTCATAAATGATGCCCATAATTTTGTGAAAAAAAGTGTTGATGTGACTTTATTCTGTCCATTCTAAAAGTAATTTTAACAAAATGTGTTCGCTTGGGCACTCATATTTGATTACAGTGCCAGCTCAAGCTGGTTTCACCAATGATTCTTCATTACTTTGGTCATAAACATTACTTCTTCCTAGGCTCTCTCCTGACTAGAGCATTATGTTGGGTAGAGACCGACCAGGGTGTTGTGTAGCCATTTTAGTTATAGCTCCATACACTTTATTTTAACACACTAGGCCGCTGTGCACTTTAACCTAGTAATGTTTTATTTAGCTTTGTCGTATTATTGTTACAATAACCATTTTTATGGTCTTGTTTTATTTTTCGTTCATCTAACTGTTTTTGCCTAGGCCAGCACTCTGTTCTCAAACAAGACATTCTTGATCACTCTGTGCTTCTTCCAAGGCTACATTGCCGGTAAATGTGGTAGAAGTTTAGTCTCCAACATCCGTAGAAAATACACATATTTACGTAGGTACATTTTCTCAGAACATCAGCTGTGTCATTATAAAAACACTTCCTTGGCCCTTACATGTTAGAGGGAGATTCCAGCAAGGGAACCACAACTGTATGCTGATTGTTGAATGCTTCGCTACAAATGCTAACGCAGACTGCAGGCCTTTGCTCAGGTATGGGGGTTGATGTCTTCCCAGGGGAACCTGAAGGGCAGAATTAGAGCTTAACATCCTGTGCTCGATCATAGCCTAGGTAGGAGCTAGTCCATTGATTATAGTGACAATATGATAGCATTGTTTTTGTGCTTCACTCTTCTCGTCACAATTGTAATACTGTCATGTTGTGTTGTCCTGGTTATTGCAGCTCATGCTTTGCTATCTAAGATTCAGTCATTTTATTAAACTCATCATTGGGACATATAGGTGGTCATTACAACCCTGGCGGTCAGTGTTAAAGCGGCGGTAAGACCGCCAACAGGCCGGCGGAAAAAAAATAAGGAATCACGACCGTGGCGGAAACCGCAAACTTAGACCGTCACTTTAACACTCTGACCGCCACGGCGGTACAAACAAACAGCATGGCGGTCACAACCTACCAGTCCATCACCTTTTCCGGGACGGATTCACTGCAAACAAAAACATGGTGGAAACAGTACTTTGAAGGGAAAACGCTCGCCTCAACACACCCCACGAGGAATCCGGACGCCATGGAACCCGAGCTCCAAATCCTGCCAGGCCTTATTTTCTTGCTCCTCTACCAGGAGCACGAACGCCAATGGCGAAGACCATGGTGAGTACTGCACCTACGACACGGGGAGGGGAAAAAGCAGGGACACACACACGCAACCCCCCCACCCCCACCCTCACCCACTACAACACACACACTAATACAGCATGATACATTACAGTTACACCCCAAAGCCCCCTGGAAGAATGCAAAGACAAAAGGAAATGAGTGTAACCATTGTAATCTATTAAAATCCAGTACGCAAAAAATATATGTACACCATAAACAAACCTAGAAT
Source organism: Pleurodeles waltl (assembly GCF_031143425.1). NCBI lineage: Eukaryota > Metazoa > Chordata > Amphibia > Caudata > Salamandridae > Pleurodeles > Pleurodeles waltl. The sequence continues at coordinate 961,507,023 of NC_090447.1, read as the reverse complement.
AGTAGTCCAGGTAGTGCTCCATTGAAGTCCGTGGAACACTGGGCCCACATGGCATGGGCGAGGACAACACTCAATCCCCGAACATGACGGAGAGAACACTGCAGGGGCTTCAGATAGCAATAAAACAGGCACCTCAGGGGGAAGGGAAAGGGGGGGCACCTCAGCCGCTTGAGTGCACGATGCCAAATCCACGAGGGGGCCACATGCCCACTGTTCAATCCTGGGGAGTGCAAAGCCACAGTCTCTCAAGTCCCTACAATGGGTGGGTGGCCCACTGTTCCATCCTGGGAAGTGCAAAGCCACAGTCTCTCAAGTCTCTACAGTGGGTGGGTTACCCACTGTTCAATCCTGGGGAGTGCAAAGCCACAGTCTCTCAAGTCTCTACAGTGGGTGGGTTGCCCACTGTTCAATCCTGGGGAGTACAAAGCCATAGTGTCTCAAGTCTCTACAGTGGGTGGGTTACCTACTATTCAATCCTGGGGAGTGCAAAGCCACAGTCTCTCAAGTGGAAACCAGTCTCCACTGGTTCTGGAGGGGGCATGGTGCCCACAGTGCTTCATCCTGTTAAGGACAGAGGTAGTGGATGACAGTCTCCACTGGTTCTGGAGGGGGCATGGTACCCAGAGTGCTTTATCCTGCTAAGGACAGAGGTAGTGGATGACAGTCTCCACTGGTTCTGGAGGGGGCATGGTTCCCAGAGTGCTTCATCCTGCTAAGGACAGAGGTAGTGGATGTGTTGAAGTAAGCCTCAGCAAGGCCTACTAGTGCAAGGGGTTCACCTTTCTCTGCACAAAGTCCTCAGACCATGTAGGAAGATGTTGGCACAGAAACTGAAATAAAAGACAAAGTTTATTAACCTCATGAGGTGGTACTACAGTTCAAATAGCACCCTTCTGTAATGTTTGAAGTAGCACACTGAACTGAGAGAGCATGGTCCTTTTATACCCACGCAGGGGCTAAAAGGAGGTGGTACAATTATAGAAGCAAGACTTGCCTACATGTAAGGTCATGTGGAAATACACAGTCGACAGGAAGGAGGAGCTAACAGTTTTCAAGGACTAACAGCTGCAGACCTTACTGAGCATGTGCGAAAGTGGGAGATGCTAAATATAACTTGTCACTAGGCAGATTTTCAAGAGTAGTTAACAGAAAGGTAGGACAGAACACATGGTGAGCACATGGCAGCATGTGGCAAAGAAAATGGCTGCCATGAATACAAATTGGATTCTGCGAAATGTTCACAATAGTTACTAAATACAAGATGTCTTCTGCTAATGCTTAATCTAATCGCTGCTAAACTACAACAGATGGATCTCTCCACTGGTTCTGGAGGGGGCTCTGTGCCCAGAGTGCATCATTCAACCCGTGACTGACTCAGTTGCGTCAGTGCACTTGCCGCTCATGGGCCAGTGGTGCTTGAGACAGCGGTGCCCTGTTCAGTGGTGTTTGAGATGGCGGTGCCCTGTTCATTGGTGCTTGAGGCGGCGGTGCCCTGTTCAGCGGTGTTTGAGATGGTGGTGCCCCGTTCAGCGGTGTTTGAGATGGCAGTGCCCTATTCAGCGGTGCTTGAGAGGGTGGTGCCCTGTTCCGCAGTGCTTGAGGAGGCGGTCTCCATTGCAAGGACTCAGCTGCTGGCGGTCCTTCATGGCCCAGCAGGGCTTTGGCTGGCAGTCCTTCGTGGCCCACCGGGGCTTTTGCTGGCGGTCCTTCATGGCCCAGCGGGCTTGTGCTGGCGGTCCTTCATGGCCCAGTGGGGCTTGTGCTTGCGGTCCTGTCCTGGGCAGCTGGGCTTGTGCTGGCGGTCCTGTCCTGGGCAGCTGGGCTTGTGCTGGCGGTCCTGTCCTGGGCAGCTTGGCTTGTGCTAGCGGGCCTGTCCTGGGCATCTGGGCTAGTGCTGGCGGTCCTCTCCTGGCCAACTGGGCTTGTGCTGGTGGGCCTGTCCTGAGCAGCTGGGCTTGTGCTGGCGGTCCAGTCCTGGCCAGCTGGGCTTGTGCTGGCAGTCCTGTCCTGGCCAGCTGGGTTTGTGCTGGCGGGCCTGTCCTGGGCAGCGGGGCTTGTGCTAGCGGTCCTGTCCTGGGCAGCTGGGCTTGTGCTGGCGGGCCTGTCCTGGGCAGCTGGGCTGGTGCTGGAGGTGGCCTCCTGGGCAGCGGGATGATGGCGTCTTCTCCTCTGTGCTGCTCTTCCCAGACTTGCCGGGTTTCTTGTGGCCCTTCCCCACCTTGGATGGTGTCACAGCTGACTCCACACTCCCACCGGGATCCCTGGAAGCGGCTTTGGTGGCTGGAGTCTTCCCCCTCTCCCGCCGGGCACTGGCCAACTTCTGATGCTTCACAGGTGGGGGACTGTCTGTGCTGTGGCTCCGTGCCACACTGGCTGTCCTGGTGGCCGGTGCACTCCAGATTCCGGTGACTACAGGCACCACTGGTCCCGGAGATGTTGTGGCTGAGGTGCTAGTTCGGGACCTAGGAGATGAACGGGGAGGGGGAGGTGTAGGAAAGAGGTCAAGGTTGGACAGGAAATGTTTTTGGGACACACTGGGACGGGTAGCTGGAGGGGGTTTGGGAGTGGAGGAAGAGGTGGTGGTTGTAGGAGGTGTTCGTTTGCTGACTTTGGGTGAAGGTGCATGCGCTGAAGGCTGTCGTGAGGTGGATGGTTGTTGGGTGGGTGTGTGCCTGCGTTTGTGTATCTTGGGAGGGGGCGTCACAGACACACTGGGAGAGGACACAGGGGACGTGTGAATGGTAGTGGGGGTGGTGACTGCACGTGAGCGGGGTGTGGTGGTGGGTGTGCTGGAGAGGGACGTAGTGGCTGTAGAGGTAATGCATGCAGGTGTGAGTGTAGATGATACTGGGAGGGAGGAGGTAGACGAGGAGGAGGGGGACACAGTGGAGGCAGTGGATGTTGGTGTGTCTGCATGTGTGTGATGCATACGTGAGTGCCTGTGGGATGTGTGGTGCTTATGTTTGCCTGAGCTTCCCTTGTGTGTTGACGTGTGTGCATGCTGGTCTGTAGGTGTGCTTGGGATAGGCTGAGGTACAGGGGATTGGGTCTGGGTGGAGAAAGTTGGAGGGGGGAGGCTAGAGACAGGGACAATGGCTGCCATCAGTGCTGAGGCCAGAGTTCGAAAAGCTTGCTGAAGGGCCACCTGACCAGAATGAATGCCCTACAGGAATGCATTTGTTTGTTGCAACTTTTGTGTGGGAGGACCCCATCCATGAGTTTCTCCAACTCCTCTGATGTGAAGGCAGGGGCCCTTTCCCCAGACACTCGAGCCATTGTCTCTTCCAGACCGAGGTCACAGCAGCACTTGCAGTGTAGGTCCTCTCCTGTCGAAGATCAGGTATCGAGTGATTGAACAGATAGAAAATGGCGGTCACGTTCGCGGCGGTGCGTACCGTCGGCGTACATCGTCATTGGCTCCTGGGACCCATAGGGTCCAATGTTAACCAATGCAGCATCGCGCTGTGATCTTCAACCGCCTACCGCGACAGTGTACAACCCCAGCGCAGTTACCTCACATCCCATTGTCCCACTTTAGAGGTCAGGCACCCACCATTTCAGGGGCCCACATGGCTTCATTTTCAACTGCATCACACATACCTAGGCCTGGACTCAACACACATACAGGCCACCTTTTGTGTATGAAAGTTGTTCTGGGTAAACTGTGGGTACGTACCTCTGAGTTGTTTGACTCTATGCTCGCTGTTGTCCTTCGTAGGCACCGTCCGCTGGGACATGTGAGGAGATGGCGGCATCCTCCGGTGTACCGACCGTTGGTGGACCTGTCGACAATGGAGGAGCGACATGTGATTATCACATACAGGCTTGACCATGCCACAATCCAGGAACTGTGTACCCAGTTGGAGCCAGACCTGATGTCAGAAATCCACCACTCCCACAGGAATCTCCCTCTAGTGCAGGTGCTGTCAGTTCTCCATTTCCTTGCAAGCGGGTCTTTTCAAACAACAGTGTCCATAGCATCAGGGATGTCCCAGCCTATGTTTTCTAACGTATTGCCCAGAGTGTTGTTTGCCCTTTTGAAACACATGCGGAGCTACATCGTTTTTCCTCAGGTGGAGGATTTGCCTGCAGTGAAAGGTGATTTCTATGCCCTGGGACACATCCCAACATCATAGGTGCCATTGATGGGACCCGTGTGGCTTTGGTCTCCCCCCACAGGAGTGAACAGGTGTACAGAAACCGGAAGAGTTATCATTCAATGAATTTACAGATGGTATGTTTGGCAGACCAGTACATCTCCCATGTGAATGCCATGTTCCCTGGCTCAGTGCATGACGCCTACATCCTGCTGAATAGCAGCACCCCTTATGTGATGGGTCAACTCCAGAGGCACTGTGTGTGGCTATTAGGTGAGCACCTGGAAGCAAGACAGTGGGAATGGTTGTCTAGGGGATATCCCTCCAGGTTAGTGTGTGTCGAACAGTTGTCCCTCGCCATTTGCAGGTGACTCTGGTTACCCCAACCTGTCATGGCTACTGACCCCAGTGAGGAATCCCAGGACAAGGGCAGAGGAATGCTACAATGAGGCCCATGGGCGAACTAGGAGGGTGATCAAGCGGACCTTCGGCCTCCTGAAGACCAGGTTCCGGTGCCTCCATATGACAGTTGGATCCTGTTGGACTTTTGCTTATGCAGGGTCATCCCCAGTCTTTTTTCGCCTCCTGCCTCCTATTTTTTTCTGACATGTTGCTGTTGGCTTTTCAACTCTGAGCACTTTACCACTGCTAACCAGTGCTAAAGTGCATATGCTCTCCTGTTTAAATTGTATGTAAGTGGTTTATCCATGATTGGCATATTTGATTTACTGGTAAGTCCCTAGTAAGGTGCACTAGAGGTGCCAGGGCCTGTAACTCAAATGCTACTAGTGGGCCTGCAGCACTGGTTGTGCCACCCACATAAGTAGCTCTGTAATCATGTCTCAGACCTGCCACTGCAGTGTCTGTATGTGTATTTTTACACTGTAAATTCGACTTGGCAAGTGTACCCACTTGCCAAGCCTAAACCTTCCCTTTCCTTACATGTAAGGCACCCTTAAGGTAGGCCCTAGGTAGCCCCAAGGTCAGGGTGCAGTGTATGGATAAGGAAGGACATATAGTAATGTGGTTTATATGTCCTGACAGTGAAAATACTGCCAATTTCGTTTTCACTGTTGCAAGGTCTGTCTCTCTCTCATAGGATACTATGGGGGCTACCTTTAAATATGATTACAGTGTAGATTCCCCTAGAGAGTAGATGGACATGTGGAGTTTGGGATCCCTGAACTCACAATTTAAAAATACATCTTTTAGTAAAGTTGATTTTAAGATTGTGCGTGTGGAAATGCCACTTTTAGAAAGTGAGCATTTTCTTGCTTAAACCATTCTGTGACTCTGCCTTGTTTGTGGATTCCCTGTCTGGGTCAGTTTGACAGTTGGGTTGTTTGTCACCTCACACCAGACAGTGACACAAAGGGAGCTGGGGTGTGATCTGCATTTCCTGATTAGCTATCTCTGCTAGGAGGGAGGGGTGGAGTGGTCACTCTCATCTGAAAGGACTGTGCCTGCCTCTGACAATGCTGTCTCCAGCCCCCTGGTGTGTGTCTGAGGCCTTGCCTGGGCAAGGCAGGATTTCACAAGAAGGTGTGAGTCCCCTTTGAAGAAAGGTGACTTCAAAGACTAAAATGGGTATAAGAAGGGCACCCAAACTTACAAACTTTAGAAACACTTCTGGAACCAAGAGGAACCCCTGCCTGGAGAAGAGCTGATAGCTGAGGAAAAAGTGCTGCCCTGCCTGTGACTGTGCTTTGTGGAGCTTTCCTGCAGTGCTGCTTCTGCCAGAGTAAGAGGGCAAAGACTGGACTTTGTGTGCCTTCCATCTTGAAGAAGAAATCTCCAAGGGCTTGATGTAGAGCTTGCCTCCTGTTGTTGAAGTCTCAGGGATAGCAAAGACTTCTTCCTGCCAGCACCTGGAGTCTCTGGAGAGACCCCTACTCTGCTCTGTGGTGCCCTTCCAGTTCCTGGGACCCTGAAAGGAGAGGCTGGCAGCCTAAGGACAAAAATACACGCACCGAGCGCCGTGCGGAGAAAAGATCGACGCGAATCCGATCGCGGCTGAGAAAACGACGCGACGCCGGTCCCGCAGCTGAGAAACGACGCCGCAGGAAACGCGACCGAAAAACCGACGCCCGGAGCAGGAGAAACGACGCGCAGCATCGCTGACGGAGGCTGAGAGATCGCACCCTGCGCCGCGGGACTTTCGGATCGTCGTGTGGCTGGCTTTTTCAACACGCACCGCCGTGCCGAGTTGTTTTCGACGCACACAGCCGTGCAGGGTTACTTTCGACGCACACCGCCCGTGCGGGGTTATTTTTGACGCAAACCAGGTACATTTTCACGCTAGCAGCGCTAGTGTGGTGTTACAACTACCTAAAGACTCTTTTTATTTTAAACCTTTAAAATATCATAACTTGACTTGTGTATGTTGGATTTTTGTCGTTTTGGTCTTGTTTTGTCTAGATAAATATTTCCGATTTTTCTAAACTGGTGTTGTGTCATTTTGTAGTGCTTTCATTAAGTTACTGTGTGTGTTGGTACAAATACTTTACACCTAGCACTCTGAGGTTAAGCCTACTGCTCTGCCAAGCTACCAAGGGGGTAAGCAGGGGTTAGCTGAGGGTGATTCTCTTTTATCCTAACTAGAGTGAGGGTCCTTGCTTGAACAGGGGGTAACCGGGCTGTCAACCAAAGACCCCATTTCTAACATTGGTGACCAGCGGTCGGGATTTGGACTTGTATTTGTACTTGACATACAGTAATTAAGTGTACACTACTGTTTTGATTTCAGACCACTACGTGACCACATACTACTTATTTGGTGATCTTTTGATTTTTTTCTTAAGGACTCTTTTTATTCTACTTCCATGATTTGGCTGATCCCTTGACTGATTCTTTTTACTTCATTGGGAAATTATTTTTTTCTGCCTTTTGGAACTTTGCACTTGTGACCATCATGTCTCAATCTGGAGATGCAACAGCTGGAGCTGTGTTTGAAATGGAGAAACTGAAGGAGTACTCAGTTGCTCAATTGAAACAGTTCCTTAAAGATCTTGACTGTCCCACTGAGAGCTCCACCAGGGAGGGGGAGCTGCAACAGGCACAGAGGGCCTGGGTGACAATCAAGAAGGCTGGAGGGCACACAGAGGAGGAGAATATGGGGGGGGAAGTGCAGAGGATACACAGTGGTGTAGTGGAGGAACCTGTTACGCCTGGGGGGAGGGTCCCCAGGAGGGATGGCAGGGTGTCACCCAAGGGTCTGACTCCTGAAGAGTTACAGGACAGACAGGCAGAGAGGGAGTACCAATGGGAGCTGAAAAAGCTCGATTGGGAGTTGGAAGAAAGGAGGAGGAACTTAGAGATTAAAAAAATGATTTATGCTTACGAGCTTAAATTGAAAGAGCTGGAAGTCATGAGGGCTGAGTCCAGCTGGAATGGTGGCAGCAACAATTGTATATCCAGTGATGCTGCAGAAGTGCACATGCCCAGAGAGGTGGTGCCCTACTTGAAGGAGGGAGTTAACACACGCCAGGAGGTTCAGGGGTATGAGGTAGCTCCAGTGATGCACAGGGTCCCTGAGGTGGATTGGGGAACTGGCATGGGGAGTCATATTCCTACTGGTGGGAGGGACACTCTACTGACTCTAGGTGAGAGTGACAGGGAGAGGGGTTCCCCCCAGGTAGAAGTCCTGGTTATGGAGTGTGAAAACATCCCAGAAGAGTGTGGGTTGAGTGTCAGGGACAGTCAGGTACTGTCTCACCAGTCTCAGGAGGGTGATGTGGGGTGCTTTTTCAAGGCAGAGTCACTGGATGGTTGGGTGAAGGGTACTTTGGTTAATTCATGTGAGGGGCTGAGTGATGTAATTGCTGGAGAGCATATGTCTAGTCCTTATTTTCCAGAGCTATGCCAACACCAGGTGGAGTGTGAGTTCTCTGACCCCAGGGAGCTTACAATGGAGGCAGACTTCTGGGTGAGTACCAGAGAGTCTGAAGAGGCATTTGGGGGTGCTCCTGAGAGGAGTGGTCTAGGTAGTTCCCAACCAGGTGAGGTAGGGAAGGATTGTAGTGTCCCAGGTAGGTCCCAGTGTAGTGGGATGGGTGAGGGACCCCATGTCCAGTCTCAGAGGAGAGGGAATGCGGATGGGTTGAGGCCCAAGGTGCCCGAGATCCGGTCCCAGGTCCTGGAGGGTTCCCTGCGGGAACACCAGGAGGGGAGCCTAGCCTGTACCATAGGGCCATCTGTTGAGGGAGACCCCACAGTGTCAGGAGAACTTGGGGGGGCGGCTGTAGCCAGCGTCCCACCAGTTCTGGTGTCTGGCAGTACCACTCCTAGTGAGGGGGTGCAGAAGTCCAGACAGAGGGTTGAGAGGGGGTTGCGGACCCCAGTGGAGAACCTGGAGGGTCAGGGGTCAGCTCTGAGAGCAGAGCCCCCCATGAATGACCTTGGTAAGACCATTTCTGGGTTGGGGGGAATCCAGACTCTGTCAGATGGGCAGAGGTCAGGAGACCTGCGCCAGCCAGACTCTTGTGTGGCCCTTCGGGACAGTGTGTCCCTTGAGGGGGGTAAGTGTGCCCCCCTGGAAGTCCTGGTGTGCCAGGCAATGGTTCAACCGCAGGGTGGTGACTCTGGGTTGAATGATCAGGTTCAGGGGGTAAACTCTGACCTGATGGGGGGTAAGTGTGCTCCCAAGGAAGTCCTGGTGTGCCAGGCAGTGGTTCAACCGCAGGGTGGTGACCCTGGGTTGGATGACCAGGTTCAGAGGGTAAACTCTGACCTGGTAGGGGGTAGGTATGCCCCCCAGGAAGTCCTGGTTTGCCAGGCAGTGATCCAGTCTGTGGGTACAGACCCTGGATTGGGAGGCCAGGTTAAGGGTGTCCCCCCTGACCTGGAGGAAGGGGCTACTGCTAACAGTGCCCCTACCATGTTGTCTTCTGGGGGGGCCACTCCTAGTTGGGTGGTTCAGGACCCCAGAAGAGAGGGCAGGGGGAGGGAAGCCTCACCCCTGGCCCTGGTCCAACCTGAAGGTACAGACCCCAGGTTGGAGGATCAGTTGCAGGTTAACATCCCTGCACTGGTGGAAGAATTGTGCAGGACTGCTTCTACAAGCACCCTGACAGTTTTTGACTCTGGGGGTGCCGCTTCTGCAGGGAGGTTACAGAGCCCCAGAGGGGAGGACCAGGGTCAGGTTGTCATCCCTGACCTGGTGGAAGAGAGAGTGGTCAAAGGGTGCCAGGCACCTGGGGCTACCACCCCCCACTCTCCACAGTCACAGTGGTTAGAGAGGCCTGAGGTCGGGCTCTCATCCCTGACAGTTGTCTGGGGCCACTGTGGCTTGCTGTCCTGGTGGACAGAGTTGCCCCTGGGGGGGGGAGGACGAGAGTCACACCCCGGGGGTGGAGTGGGCAACACCACTGTGTTGGCCCTGGTGGTACTATCTGCCCATTGCAATACATCTGTGAGCAAAGTAAAGTTAGGTGTTGCACAGATGGTGTCTGTAGATGTGGAGAAGGGTTCCCCATGGGTTAGCTTAGTGGGCCCTGAGAGTATGGACAGAGGGATCCAACTGGAGTCAGGAAGGCGTAGAACTGGAACATGCCCTTGCTGTTGTGGGCCTGGGTCCCTGTTCTATCGCCCCAATCAGGGAAGTACATCAAGGTATTGATTGTTCTCCCCTGGCTTTAGGCTGGTAGGGGGTCGTGTTGGACTTTTGCTTATGCAGGGTCATCCCCAGTCTTTTTTCGCCTCCTGCCTCCTATTTTTTTCTGACATGTTGCTGTTGGCTTTTCAACTCTGAGCACTTTACCACTGCTAACCAGTGCTAAAGTGCATATGCTCTCCTGTTTAAATTGTATGTAAGTGGTTTATCCATGATTGGCATATTTGATTTACTGGTAAGTCCCTAGTAAGGTGCACTAGAGGTGCCAGGGCCTGTAACTCAAATGCTACTAGTGGGCCTGCAGCACTGGTTGTGCCACCCACATAAGTAGCTCTGTAATCATGTCTCAGACCTGCCACTGCAGTGTCTGTATGTGTATTTTTACACTGTAAATTCGACTTGGCAAGTGTACCCACTTGCCAAGCCTAAACCTTCCCTTTCCTTACATGTAAGGCACCCCTAAGGTAGGCCCTAGGTAGCCCCAAGGTCAGGGTGCAGTGTATGGATAAGGTAGGACATATAGGCCCTCATTCTGACCCTGGCGGTCTTTGACCGCCAGGGCGGAGGACCGCGGGAGCACCGCCGACAAGCCGGCGGTGCTTCAATGGGGATTCCGACCGCGGCGGTAAAGCCGCGGTCGGACCGGCACCACTGGCGGGGTCCCGCCAGTGTACCGCGGCCCCATTGAATCCTCCGCGGCGGCGCAGCTTGCTGCACCGCCGCGGGGATTCTGACCCCCCCTACCGCCATCCAGATCCCGGCGGTCGGACCGCCGAGATCCGGATGGCGGTAGGGGGGGTCGCGGGGCCCCTGGGGGCCCCTGCAGTGCCCATGCCACTGGCATGGGCATTGCAGGGGCCCCCGTAAGAGGGCCCCTACATGTATTTCACTGTCTGCTGCGCAGACAGTGAAATACGCGACGGGTGCAACTGCACCCGTCGCACAGCTTCCACTCCGCCGGCTCGATTCCGAGCCGGCTTCATCGTGGAAGCGTCTTTCCCGCTGGGCTGGCTGGCGGTCTGAACGAGACCGCCCGCCAGCCCAGCGGGAAAGTCAGAATTACCGCTGCGGTCTTTCGACCGCGGAACGGTAACCTGACGGCGGGACTTTGGCGGGCGGCCTCCGCCGCCCGCCAAGGTCAGAATGAGGGCCATAGTAATGTGGTTTATATGTCCTGACAGTGAAAATACTGCCAATTTCGTTTTCACTGTTGCAAGGTCTGTCTCTCTCTCATAGGATACTATGGGGGCTACCTTTAAATATGATTACAGTGTAGATTCCCCTAGAGAGTAGATGGACATGTGGAGTTTGGGATCCCTGAACTCACAATTTAAAAATACATCTTTTAGTAAAGTTGATTTTAAGATTGTGCGTGTGGAAATGCCACTTTTAGAAAGTGAGCATTTTCTTGCTTAAACCATTCTGTGACTCTGCCTTGTTTGTGGATTCCCTGTCTGGGTCAGTTTGACAGTTGGGTTGTTTGTCACCTCACACCAGACAGTGACACAAAGGGAGCTGGGGTGTGATCTGCATTTCCTGATTAGCTATCTCTGCTAGGAGGGAGGGGTGGAGTGGTCACTCTCATCTGAAAGGACTGTGCCTGCCTCTGACAATGCTGTCTCCAGCCCCCTGGTGTGTGTCTGAGGCCTTGCCTGGGCAAGGCAGGATTTCACAAGAAGGTGTGAGTCCCCTTTGAAGAAAGGTGACTTCAAAGACTAAAATGGGTATAAGAAGGGCACCCAAACTTACAAACTTTAGAAACACTTCTGGAACCAAGAGGAACCCCTGCCTGGAGAAGAGCTGATAGCTGAGGAAAAAGTGCTGCCCTGCCTGTGACTGTGCTTTGTGGAGCTTTCCTGCAGTGCTGCTTCTGCCAGAGTAAGAGGGCAAAGACTGGACTTTGTGTGCCTTCCATCTTGAAGAAGAAATCTCCAAGGGCTTGATGTAGAGCTTGCCTCCTGTTGTTGAAGTCTCAGGGATAGCAAAGACTTCTTCCTGCCAGCACCTGGAGTCTCTGGAGAGACCCCTACTCTGCTCTGTGGTGCCCTTCCAGTTCCTGGGACCCTGAAAGGAGAGGCTGGCAGCCTAAGGACAAAAATACACGCACCGAGCGCCGTGCGGAGAAAAGATCGACGCGAATCCGATCGCGGCTGAGAAAACGACGCGACGCCGGTCCCGCAGCTGAGAAACGACGCCGCAGGAAACGCGACCGAAAAACCGACGCCCGGAGCAGGAGAAACGACGCGCAGCATCGCTGACGGAGGCTGAGAGATCGCACCCTGCGCCGCGGGACTTTCGGATCGTCGTGTGGCTGGCTTTTTCAACACGCACCGCCGTGCCGAGTTGTTTTCGACGCACACAGCCGTGCAGGGTTACTTTCGACGCACACCGCCCGTGCGGGGTTATTTTTGACGCAAACCAGGTACATTTTCACGCTAGCAGCGCTAGTGTGGTGTTACAACTACCTAAAGACTCTTTTTATTTTAAACCTTTAAAAAATCATAACTTGACTTGTGTATGTTGGATTTTTGTCGTTTTGGTCTTGTTTTGTCTAGATAAATATTTCCTATTTTTCTAAACTGGTGTTGTGTCATTTTGTAGTGTTTTCATTAAGTTACTGTGTGTGTTGGTACAAATACTTTACACCTAGCACTCTGAGGTTAAGCCTACTGCTCTGCCAAGCTACCAAGGGGGTAAGCAGGGGTTAGCTGAGGGTGATTCTCTTTTATCCTAACTAGAGTGAGGGTCCTTGCTTGAACAGGGGGAAACCGGGCTGTCAACCAAAGACCCCATTTCTAACATTGGTGACCAGCGGTCGGGATTTGGACTTGTATTTGTACTTGACATACAGTAATTAAGTGTACACTACTGTTTTGATTTCAGACCACTACGTGACCACATACTACTTATTTGGTGATCTTTTGATTTTTTTCTTAAGGACTCTTTTTATTCTACTTCCATGATTTGGCTGATCCCTTGACTGATTCTTTTTACTTCATTGGGAAATTATTTTTTTCTGCCTTTTGGAACTTTGCACTTGTGACCATCATGTCTCAATCTGGAGATGCAACAGCTGGAGCTGTGTTTGAAATGGAGAAACTGAAGGAGTACTCAGTTGCTCAATTGAAACAGTTCCTTAAAGATCTTGACTGTCCCACTGAGAGCTCCACCAGGGAGGGGGAGCTGCAACAGGCACAGAGGGCCTGGGTGACAATCAAGAAGGCTGGAGGGCACACAGAGGAGGAGAATATGGGGGGGGAAGTGCAGAGGATACACAGTGGTGTAGTGGAGGAACCTGTTACGCCTGGGGGGAGGGTCCCCAGGAGGGATGGCAGGGTGTCACCCAAGGGTCTGACTCCTGAAGAGTTACAGGACAGACAGGCAGAGAGGGAGTACCAATGGGAGCTGAAAAAGCTCGATTGGGAGTTGGAAGAAAGGAGGAGGAACTTAGAGATTAAAAAAATGATTTATGCTTACGAGCTTAAATTGAAAGAGCTGGAAGTCATGAGGGCTGAGTCCAGCTGGAATGGTGGCAGCAACAATTGTATATCCAGTGATGCTGCAGAAGTGCACATGCCCAGAGAGGTGGTGCCCTACTTGAAGGAGGGAGTTAACACACGCCAGGAGGTTCAGGGGTATGAGGTAGCTCCAGTGATGCACAGGGTCCCTGAGGTGGATTGGGGAACTGGCATGGGGAGTCATATTCCTACTGGTGGGAGGGACACTCTACTGACTCTAGGTGAGAGTGACAGGGAGAGGGGTTCCCCCCAGGTAGAAGTCCTGGTTATGGAGTGTGAAAACATCCCAGAAGAGTGTGGGTTGAGTGTCAGGGACAGTCAGGTACTGTCTCACCAGTCTCAGGAGGGTGATGTGGGGTGCTTTTTCAAGGCAGAGTCACTGGATGGTTGGGTGAAGGGTACTTTGGTTAATTCATGTGAGGGGCTGAGTGATGTAATTGCTGGAGAGCATATGTCTAGTCCTTATTTTCCAGAGCTATGCCAACACCAGGTGGAGTGTGAGTTCTCTGACCCCAGGGAGCTTACAATTGAGGCAGACTTCTGGGTGAGTACCAGAGAGCCTGAAGAGGCATTTGGGGGTGCTCCTGAGAGGAGTGGTCTAGGTAGTTCCCAACCAGGTGAGGTAGGGAAGGATTGTAGTGTCCCAGGTAGGTCCCAGTGTAGTGGGATGGGTGAGGGACCCCATGTCCAGTCTCAGAGGAGAGGGAATGGGGATGGGTTGAGGCCCAAGGTGCCCGAGATCCGGTCCCAGGTCCTGGAGGGTTCCCTGCGGGAACACCAGGAGGGGAGCCTAGCCTGTACCATAGGGCCATCTGTTGAGGGAGACCCCACAGTGTCAGGAGAACTTGGGGGGGCGGCTGTAGCCAGCGTCCCACCAGTTCTGGTGTCTGGCAGTACCACTCCTAGTGAGGGGGTGCAGAAGTCCAGACAGAGGGTTGAGAGGGGGTTGCGGACCCCAGTGGAGAACCTGGAGGGTCAGGGGTCAGCTCTGAGAGCAGAGCCCCCCATGAATGACCTTGGTAAGACCATTTCTGGGTTGGGGGGAATCCAGACTCTGTCAGATGGGCAGAGGTCAGGAGACCTGCGCCAGCCAGACTCTTGTGTGGCCCTTCGGGACAGTGTGTCCCTTGAGGGGGGTAAGTGTGCCCCCCTGGAAGTCCTGGTGTGCCAGGCAATGGTTCAACCGCAGGGTGGTGACTCTGGGTTGAATGATCAGGTTCAGGGGGTAAACTCTGACCTGATGGGGGGTAAGTGTGCTCCCAAGGAAGTCCTGGTGTGCCAGGCAGTGGTTCAACCGCAGGGTGGTGACCCTGGGTTGGATGACCAGGTTCAGAGGGTAAACTCTGACCTGGTAGGGGGTAAGTATGCCCCCCAGGAAGTCCTGGTTTGCCAGGCAGTGATCCAGTCTGTGGGTACAGACCCTGGATTGGGAGGCCAGGTTAAGGGTGTCCCCCCTGACCTGGAGGAAGGGGCTACTGCTAACAGTGCCCCTACCATGTTGTCTTCTGGGGGGGCCACTCCTAGTTGGGTGGTTCAGGACCCCAGAAGAGAGGGCAGGGGGAGGGAAGCCTCACCCCTGGCCCTGGTCCAACCTGAAGGTACAGACCCCAGGTTGGAGGATCAGTTGCAGGTTAACATCCCTGCACTGGTGGAAGAATTGTGCAGGACTGCTTCTACAAGCACCCTGACAGTTTTTGACTCTGGGGGTGCCGCTTCTGCAGGGAGGTTACAGAGCCCCAGAGGGGAGGACCAGGGTCAGGTTGTCATCCCTGACCTGGTGGAAGAGAGAGTGGTCAAAGGGTGCCAGGCACCTGGGGCTACCACCCCCCACTCTCCACAGTCACAGTGGTTAGAGAGGCCTGAGGTCGGGCTCTCATCCCTGACAGTTGTCTGGGGCCACTGTGGCTTGCTGTCCTGGTGGACAGAGTTGCCCCTGGGGGGGGGAGGACGAGAGTCACACCCCGGGGGTGGAGTGGGCAACACCACTGTGTTGGCCCTGGTGGTACTATCTGCCCATTGCAATACATCTGTGAGCAAAGTAAAGTTAGGTGTTGCACAGATGGTGTCTGTAGATGTGGAGAAGGGTTCCCCATGGGTTAGCTTAGTGGGCCCTGAGAGTATGGACAGAGGGATCCAACTGGAGTCAGGAAGGCGTAGAACTGGAACATGCCCTTGCTGTTGTGGGCCTGGGTCCCTGTTCTATCGCCCCAATCAGGGAAGTACATCAAGGTATTGATTGTTCTCCCCTGGCTTTAGGCTGGTAGGGGGTCGTGTTGGACTTTTGCTTATGCAGGGTCATCCCCAGTCTTTTTTCGCCTCCTGCCTCCTATTTTTTTCTGACATGTTGCTGTTGGCTTTTCAACTCTGAGCACTTTACCACTGCTAACCAGTGCTAAAGTGCATATGCTCTCCTGTTTAAATTGTATGTAAGTGGTTTATCCATGATTGGCATATTTGATTTACTGGTAAGTCCCTAGTAAGGTGCACTAGAGGTGCCAGGGCCTGTAACTCAAATGCTACTAGTGGGCCTGCAGCACTGGTTGTGCCACCCACATAAGTAGCTCTGTAATCATGTCTCAGACCTGCCACTGCAGTGTCTGTATGTGTATTTTTACACTGTAAATTCGACTTGGCAAGTGTACCCACTTGCCAAGCCTAAACCTTCCCTTTCCTTACATGTAAGGCACCCCTAAGGTAGGCCCTAGGTAGCCCCAAGGTCAGGGTGCAGTGTATGGATAAGGTAGGACATATAGTAATGTGGTTTATATGTCCTGACAGTGAAAATACTGCCAATTTCGTTTTCACTGTTGCAAGGTCTGTCTCTCTCTCATAGGATACTATGGGGGCTACCTTTAAATATGATTACAGTGTAGATTCCCCTAGAGAGTAGATGGACATGTGGAGTTTGGGATCCCTGAACTCACAATTTAAAAATACATCTTTTAGTAAAGTTGATTTTAAGATTGTGCGTGTGGAAATGCCACTTTTAGAAAGTGAGCATTTTCTTGCTTAAACCATTCTGTGACTCTGCCTTGTTTGTGGATTCCCTGTCTGGGTCAGTTTGACAGTTGGGTTGTTTGTCACCTCACACCAGACAGTGACACAAAGGGAGCTGGGGTGTGATCTGCATTTCCTGATTAGCTATCTCTGCTAGGAGGGAGGGGTGGAGTGGTCACTCTCATCTGAAAGGACTGTGCCTGCCTCTGACAATGCTGTCTCCAGCCCCCTGGTGTGTGTCTGAGGCCTTGCCTGGGCAAGGCAGGATTTCACAAGAAGGTGTGAGTCCCCTTTGAAGAAAGGTGACTTCAAAGACTAAAATGGGTATAAGAAGGGCACCCAAACTTACAAACTTTAGAAACACTTCTGGAACCAAGAGGAACCCCTGCCTGGAGAAGAGCTGATAGCTGAGGAAAAAGTGCTGCCCTGCCTGTGACTGTGCTTTGTGGAGCTTTCCTGCAGTGCTGCTTCTGCCAGAGTAAGAGGGCAAAGACTGGACTTTGTGTGCCTTCCATCTTGAAGAAGAAATCTCCAAGGGCTTGATGTAGAGCTTGCCTCCTGTTGTTGAAGTCTCAGGGATAGCAAAGACTTCTTCCTGCCAACACCTGGAGTCTCTGGAGAGACCCCTACTCTGCTCTGTGGTGCCCTTCCAGTTCCTGGGACCCTGAAAGGAGAGGCTGGCAGCCTAAGGACAAAAATACACGCACCGAGCGCCGTGCGGAGAAAAGATCGACGCGAATCCGATCGCGGCTGAGAAAACGACGCGACGCCGGTCCCGCAGCTGAGAAACGACGCCGCAGGAAACGCGACCGAAAAACCGACGCCCGGAGCAGGAGAAACGACGCGCAGCATCGCTGACGGAGGCTGAGAGATCGCACCCTGCGCCGCGGGACTTTCGGATCGTCGTGTGGCTGGCTTTTTCAACACGCACCGCCGTGCCGAGTTGTTTTCGACGCACACAGCCGTGCAGGGTTACTTTCGACGCACACCGCCCGTGCGGGGTTATTTTTGACGCAAACCAGGTACATTTTCACGCTAGCAGCGCTAGTGTGGTGTTACAACTACCTAAAGACTCTTTTTATTTTAAACCTTTAAAAAATCATAACTTGACTTGTGTATGTTGGATTTTTGTCGTTTTGGTCTTGTTTTGTCTAGATAAATATTTCCTATTTTTCTAAACTGGTGTTGTGTCATTTTGTAGTGTTTTCATTAAGTTACTGTGTGTGTTGGTACAAATACTTTACACCTAGCACTCTGAGGTTAAGCCTACTGCTCTGCCAAGCTACCAAGGGGGTAAGCAGGGGTTAGCTGAGGGTGATTCTCTTTTATCCTAACTAGAGTGAGGGTCCTTGCTTGAACAGGGGGTAACCGGGCTGTCAACCAAAGACCCCATTTCTAACAGATCCCTATTCTACTCACCAAAGAAGGTGTGCAGATCATTGTGGCCTGCTGTATGCTTCACAACTTGGCTTTGCGACGACAGATGCCTTTTCTGCAGGAGTATGGTCCAGATGGCGGTGTTGTGGCAGCTGTGGAGCCTGTGGACAGTGAAGATGAAGAAGCAGAGGAAGAAGACATGAACAACAGGGACTAAGTGATCCAGCAATATTTCCAGTGAGACAAAGGCAAAAGGACAGACATGCCTACTACATGTACTTTAACACTACTACCTCTCTACTGTCTGTCGTCTTCACCCAGTGTATGGTCACTGAGTTGTCACTTTCCCTTACGATTTCACAGATATGGGTCCCACTGTGTGACATCTGCTTAGATTCCTCATGGACTAGAGCTGTGTGACATAGGTATGTTGACATTACAATTGAAAGAGCATTTTGTTACTGTAATTGCTAATACACTATTTCGAAATCACAGACAGACTCCAGATTGTTTTGTGCTTTAAGTGTGTTTATTTCAGTGCTCAATATTGGAGAGGGTAGTGAAATGGTGAGGGGTGATGGCAGAGGAATGTCCATGGCAGACCCGCCGCAACAAGGAGGAATGACGACGCCCCATCAGCGCAGCTGTGTCGTTAATGCATGATGCAGTATTTTGGAGCAACACTCCTGGAGCAATTGGAGTGTGGCTGGTCTTTGTCATTTAGACTGGTTTTGCATTGTGTGCAGCCCAGCCCGTGTTTCAGTGCCTCGGGTGCTCTTTCGAACTCGCACTTGGAGTCTGTCTTTCGACACAGCGCTTACTAGATTGGACGCTGATCTGCTGATGTTCCCGCTGAGAGTTCATTACCGGACATGCGCATTGAGGTTGTGTTTGCTACGAGAAGCTACTTATGAGTTGCCCTTCCTGGAGGATGTAGCTCACGACTCATCACTGGGCACACCACGGAATGCCGCCTTGGCTGAGGCTACGGAACACAACTGCTCCTTGATCCTTCTTGGCGATGCCTTTCCAACTTTAACATCGGCCGATATGGAAGATCTCCTGTCCTCTATGGTCCCAGAATCGATTGGAACTTTTCAAAATTGACTTTACCTTTCGAAATTTGGTTTTATGTCACATGCTCGTGTTTTAAATTGTCCCTTTGCATGCTCATGTGTCCCTTCAACTTGTCATCATTGACATTGCTTTTATATATATGACCTAGGTTGAGCTTTTTGGTAACAATTTTATTTGTTTTTAGTCTTTGAACCACCTTCAACCGACAAGGGGAGGGTATTGTGTAGCCATTTTAGTTATAGCCCCATGCATGTTATTTTAACACACGAGCCGGCTGTGCACTTTAACCTAGAAATGTTTTATTCAGCTTCGTCTTATTATTGTTACAATAACCATTTTTACAGTCTTGTTTTATTTTCCGTTTTAGTCTCCAACATTCGTTGAAAATACACATCGTTAGTAGGGACATTTTCTCAGAACATCAGCTGTGTTATTATAAAAACACTTCCTTGTCCCTTACACATTAGAGGGAGATTTCAGCCAAGGAACCACAACTGTATGCTGATTGCTGAAAGCTTCGCTACAGATGCTAATGCAGACTGCAGGCCTTTGCTCAGGTATGGGGGTTGATGTCTTCCCAGGGGAACCAGAAGGGCAGAATTAGAGCTTAACATGCTGTGCTCTATCATAGCCTAGGTAGGAGCTAGTCCATTGATTATAGTGACAATATGATAGCATTGTTTTTATGCTTCACTATTCTTGTCACAATTTTAATACTGTCATGTTGTGTCGTTCTGGTTATTGCAGCTCACACTTTGCTATCTAAGATGCAGCTGTTGTATTAAACTCATTATTGGAGCATATACTGCTTCTGTTTGTCATTTATATATGAGACTGAATTGTAAATGAGAGAAACGGATGAGACCTGAGTGACCACGACTTCCCTGAGAAGCCAAGTATGTCATGCGCTCGGTTGCCTAGTCATCCCTATCCTAGGGTAGAGATGAGGCACGGCTAGTTAGCTGGAGCAAAACCCAGATTGGAGCGACAGGTATCACCCGCTGTGGGTTAGACTTAGTCTCCCACACCGCGTGCTATTCTGCCACTCAAAATCCAGTAGTCTCATTAGAATAATGAGAGCCTACGCGACAAGGGTCGCAATGAAAAACAATATCAGGCCTGGCAAAAATTCTCAAACCACTCCTCGTTAGAGGAAGTCGTAGCTAGCAGGGACCCATGGGGGAATTGTGGGGTCATGACAGCCTGTCCAGTTCTGAAAGCAGACTCTTAACCGGCATCCAACATAGAAAATGCCAGAGTGGTAGGACAGTCTAAGGTATTGAGCCAAATGACTAACTCCCTTTAACAAGTGGACCTTTTATTCCAAAGAGAATATCAGTGGCTGCAGTTGGTATCAGCTATATGTGCTCCTTTAGATTCACTTTGGAGTTAGCGCAGGCCAACAAATGGGACTCGTAGAGTCGTATAACGAAGATGAAATGCATGTTCCGCGAAATACACTACCAAGTGTGATTAATATGAGCTGCTCCTGGGGCAGACCCCCAGACCAGTCTTTCAGTTCATCACTTGTAATTGGGACCTTAAACAGAAGCGAGCTAAGCTCCCGAGCAAACACAATTACACGCTATAAACCTGAAGCAGACCGCTCTGAAGCTAAGCTTCCAAGGTACGGTAGATCATTTTAAATGAATAAAACATTGCAACGATGACACCAGGAAATAAGTAAATTACATCCAAATCAGAAGTTGGCATGAAGATCCCTTGCTGTAAACAATTTGCTAATCCAGGAAGGGGAGGGAGGGCTGAAATTTGCAGCAGTAATGCTTTATTTTCTTTATTCCAAACACTTCCCCTTTTTGTTCTCAGTAAACATTTGTACAGGTTTAATAATGGGTAGGAAATTGCTATGCACATAAAGTTCCCTCGTCTTCAAACTTGCAACTGGAGCTGAATACTGATACAGTTCAAATAGAGAAAGGATATAAATGGTTTGTTCTGTTTGGAACAAAACGTGATCTACATTTAATATTTGTGTCCTTCCCCTCAAAGATTTCTTGGCAGGAACTTCCAAGGCACTTAGGTTCATTTAGTGTTACTTTCATGAGCCACAAAACGAAGGCAAGAAAAAAATGTTGTGAAAGAAAATGCAAACGAGAAGACGTCGCTTCGAACTTCAAAGTCCTTTAAAGTCTTGCTGCTGGCTTTAAACGAACGATTGCTTTCCTCAAAATGATTGTGGCATATTTTCAGAGGAGTGAAAAAGCCAGCTGATGAGAATCATTAGCATTCCTGGAATGTGAATAAAATGAAACAGACTTGGATGTTACATTGCTTGTTCGAGCAGACCAGACAATCATAGGAAAGAAGATGACATTTTAACATATTACTTACTAGAACGCACATTATTTCACCCCTTTTGCTTCTTATCAGAGATCAGGTGGACTGTGGGAAGCATCGTTTTACAGAGCAGAGAGGAGCCTAATTGCCTTAGAAAACTACTCTTACAGTATTACAATTAACCTAGTTGCAGAATGGCTAGAAATGTGTCCACAGTATGCAAAACGTCGTCATGTAATGTCCAGTTGACCCAGACACAACAAACAATATAAGGGAAAATCATTATATGGAACAAACCTCTGCTTCAAAGGCACACCCGCGGTGCTGGTGAGACCCATGAACAAGTAAAGGCTCCCTCCATTATTCACAGAATGAACAAAAATCACAATGTCCATTTGGCCCTTCATAGTTACCACAGACAGAAAAGAGGATCACTGCCCTGTGTAACATTTTGCATGCCTCTTAACACTACTTCCGCGCCAAGGCCAGAGGAAATTCTGCCATGTTTATCACTAAGCAACTACATGATTTTTGGAATACCACCCCATGATATCACATCACTTGAACCAGATATGATTGTAAGCACTGCTGGCTGATGACCTTTAAAAGTGTTGGGGCATAATCATTCGCTCAAATTCCAATTAGTTTTTTCTTGAAGGGTTGTCTCATACTTTCTTGCACTAAGTTTACTGTCTCACGTTGACACACTCAGTTTAACTGGGTCTCACTAATTCACGCAGTCTCACACATTCTACTCTGACTCTCCATGTCTCACTAAGTCCCACTCGTTCTCACCCATTCTGAATTACTCAATCTTACTGTGGCTCACACACAGTTACACTCAGTTGCACTCACTGTTATTCTCCCTCACTCACATTCTTTCTCACATATACTCGTCCTTACTGTCACTCATTCTTACTCACTCCTTCATCGACTCTCTCTCACTTTAACTCATGCACTGTCACACGGACATGCTTACAGTGCTGTGATTTCACCAGCTCTAAACAGTATCTCTAATGGCTGGTGCACACACCTTTATGCAGCTGTGTCAGCAATCAAAAATGTCACTAGCTGTCTTAGTTTGTTGTTGGATGCAAAGCAGGTCTGCATTTTATTTTTATTTTTGCTATGAGACAGTACCTGTGGAGAGCCGCCACTGGTCCAGGGACACCCATCCATCAATCCAATCATTCAACTCAACCATCTATTCTTTCACTTATCCACCCCCTTTCATCCATTCATTCATCCATCCATCCTTTCAATCATTCATCCATTGTTTCACTTATCCATGCATCCTTTTGCTCCATCTATCCATCCTTTCACCCCACCCATCCATCACCCTCCCTTGGGCTAATCCATCTATCCACCCTTTCTCTCAGCCATCCATCCTTACACACATCCATCCACCCTTCATCCTATCCATGTATCCATCCATCCACTCATGCATAATTTTCTGTCATCCATTCCTCCTTTCATCAGACATCCATCTACCCTGCCTTTAACTCATCTAGCTATTGCTTCACTCATCCATCTTTACATACATCCTTTCACTCATTCAACCATATTTTCACTCCATCCATCCATTTACACTTCGTACATCCATCCATCCTTTCACTCATTCTTCATCCATCCATCTTTTCACTCATCATTCTTTCACTCCCACTTCAATTCACCCTTTCACCCATCCATCCACCCTCCCTTTTACTCATTCACGCTCTCTCCCTTTCACTCATGCACCCTCTCTCCCTTTCACTCTTCCATGTTTATATCCATCCTTTCACTCGTTCATCCATTCATCTATCCATCCAACATTTCATCTATCCATCTATCCACCCATCCTTCTTTTCACTCACTCACCCTCCCAAGTTAATTATGAGCCTTTGTCTGCCTATCTGCAAACAGAAGAGGCCCATCAAGAACCCCCACACCACTGTAGCTGCTAAAGCATGGAGGGATGTGGTGTGGGAGGGGTGACGATACCCCTGATGCAGACGTTTAACTGCACACTTACCTCTTATTACATTAGTGCAACTGTTGTCCGCAGCTGGTTCCTTCCTTCTCTTTAGCCTCTACAGAGTCAAGCTAAGGAACACTCTGGCCCTCATTACAACTTCGGTGGATGGAAACACTCATCTGCCGAAGCCGTG
This sequence comes from Pleurodeles waltl, assembly GCF_031143425.1. Taxonomy (NCBI): domain Eukaryota; kingdom Metazoa; phylum Chordata; class Amphibia; order Caudata; family Salamandridae; genus Pleurodeles; species Pleurodeles waltl. The sequence continues at coordinate 961,483,901 of NC_090447.1, read as the reverse complement.
CGGTCAGAAAACCACCAGTGCGGTGATCTGACTGCGAGGGCTATTAAGAGTTTGCTGCTGGGTCGTGATGGGGCTGGCCATGGGGGTCCCTGCACTGCCCATGCCAAGTGCATGAGAAGTGCAGAGACCCCTTTGGGCCCACGGTGCCCCGGCTCGGCCAGCTTTTACATGGCAGTGCAACCGCCATGTAAAAGCCGGTGTAGAGAGGACTCGTAATCCCCTGCTTGTATCGCTGCTCTGGCCGATTGTGATCACTGGCACCGGCTTTTACACCGCCAGGCCGTTGGCTGTCAAAAAAGTGGCAGTACTGGCGGTCCAACCATGGCGCTTTCACCACAGTCATAATGAGGAGGCAGGACATTCACATTGGTGGTCCTAAGCAGGGGATCTGTGTGCTCAGTTCCATAATGTTTTTTTTCAAAGTGAAACAAAATGCAGTACTGAACGTGTTACTGCAACAAGAGAAGCCCCCTGCACTGCACCTACAGTGATGATCAACAAATTGTTGCCACTCACTCCCTCCTTGACCACATCAGTCTGCCCCACGCTCAGCCATTGAAGTGAATGGAGCTTTGCTAACTCCTTCCATGGCCACTGTTCACACGCCCTAAAGCAACTGGATCCATGGCTTTCTAATTCAGCTTTTGCTCTCCTATGATGTCATTGCTGTAGCTTGTGCCGGCAGGTCAAAGAAAACCTCACCCTGCTGGCACTGCGCAGTAGAACATCTGCAAAGTTCACTAGAGTTCACCCAGGAGATTCAGCACACTATCTCAAGGTAGTGATTTCTTTATAACTGCTCTGTGTTATTTCCCTGTTCTTGCCTCTCCCCTGAAGGTGACAGGGCAAAGCCCCCTTTGCCCATTAACAGCAGTCATCCCGGGTTCCAAGGATATGCTGAGCCCTAGCAAAAATAAAAATTTGCCATTGGGTTTCTCTTCCTGCCCAGCCACTCCTCCAAAGTGACTGGATTGGCAGCAACAAGGTCACTGCATGTTTACAGTTCATCAAAATAAATCCCTGTATCTGTGGTTGAGACATGAAGAGAAGCAGATCTTCAGATCACTTTCCAAGACGAGAACAAGTAGGAACATACTCTTCATGTTGATAGCTATCTCCACCAAAGATTCACCAGATACAGAAAAATTGCAAAAAAAGGCAATTAAATGAATACTGCTAAATAATTAGGCAAGAATTTCAGAGAGAGAGTTTCCACAAATGTTTGAACAGAGCCAAACCTTGTTTTGTATGAGCACAAAGCTCTCCTAACATAAAAGCCAAAACAGCTGCGTAACTATATTAAGGGAGGTTACCAAGCACATAAAAACAATAATTCACAAGGTCTTGCACATTTAGAATACTGATAGAGTTCCATTAGAAACATTGTTGCATTGAATAGGTACATGATCATAAAGTAAAATGTTATATGGCCACACAGTCAAACAGGTTCAGACCTTTCACAGTTCTCAATCGTCCACAAATCTAGGAACACCACTATGTACTGAGAGACGTTTTAAGGCATGGGGAAAGTGGGCAATTGCCCTGGGCTCCCACCTTCAAAGCCCTCCATTGGGAAAATGAACTTTTTCTTTGTATCACCTCTATACCTCAACCTATCTCCTTTCTTTTTACCTCTACCTCAGATATCACTCTTTGCCTAGGTTATTTTAAGGATTTTTTAGGGCCCCGGGAAAGGTAAAAATATTTTTTCTTTTTTATAAATGTGTGATATTGGTTGTCACATATTGGTAATAATAAATACAGTTAAAATGTTCTTCCTTATAGGGGCAAGGGATGTTTGAATTGTTTTTCAGCAATCCTATTTCAGGAGTCTGGTACAATGCATGCTGGAATTAGCAAAAATGTATAATAGAATTCAAAGTTGTTCCAAAGAGGAGACCCCAACATATGTTCAGCCTAGGGCCTCAACAGTCCTCAAGATGACAATGTATGCACTAAAGCAACTAGAGGTACAGAATTTGTCTGGAGTAGTGTTAACATCACTAACTATGAATTCACCAACAGCTACCACAAAGAATATTGTCTAGGCTATCATATGCTCCTTCTACACGTAAACAGGAAAGGCCAGTGAGGAATTCCAAAAACGCTTTTAAGAACATCAATCTAAAATACACTGTGAGACAAAAACAAACCTAATAGTTCTGAAAGAAAATCATGGAGAGAATTTTCTAACAGCAAAATTATTTCTAGAGAATTTCCTAATAGCGAAATTATTTCTACCATTCAAGCAGATGACAGGGTATGTAATCAGGAATCCTGACTGTTGCCGATATAGCGTGCAGGATATTGACACTGAAAATGTGAAAGAGGAATAAACGAAATGGCAGAATTTCAAAATATTAGATGACTCCAGATGCAAAAGTCATCCTTGGCAATTTTACATTGTCACTCTGTCCTAGGAGTCAGAGACAGTAGCATTGCCCCGGGCCATTACTTAAGAAAGATGAACCAACCCAGCAAAGGAATATGATGCCATGGTATTATTAACAAGAACTAAGACTAAGGTTGTAAGAGACACACCAGTTGTGATGGCAACAGAAGAGGAAAAAAGAATAAATGATAAGGTTCTTTCGGTAATATGTTAGTATTTGAGCCTTCTGATATATGATAAGTTATAGCTGCCGAAACCACAATACTCAGGCACCTTCCTGCACTATGTAAGCTACAACGGCTAAAGATGTTGTGGTAAGTATGCAAGTCATGGAGGAACCGCTTGCAGCACGTTTAAGTGGGGGCAGCGCGTAGAGGGCGGAGAAAAGATAATTTAATTTAAAAAACACATACCTGAATCATCATCACCGCCGCGCCGCTCCTCTTGCCTTCATTGCAGCCCCAGGCACAGGCTGCCAGCCTGCCCTATGGCCAATCTGAACGCTGCTGTCATGCCACTGACAGCATTAACATCAGCGTTTGGATTGGTAGGAGCGCCAAGCCAGGGCTCTCCAAGACAGAGTGGGAGACTCTGCCTGATGTCTCCAACCTGGCAATACAGGCCCAGTTTGGAGAGAGCTTAGGGCCAGATGTTGCAAAAATAAAAATTGCGACTCGCATTTTGCGAGTTAATGCGAGTCGCAAAATGCGAGTCGCAAATTGGAATGTCAGAAAAAAAAGCGATCCGATTTTGCGACTCGCAGCCGGACTCGCAACGCTGTGTGCGAGTCCGCAGTTTGCGAGTGTGCAAAAAACGAACTCGCAATTAGCGAGTGGGTGTCGCAAATTGCGATTACCTTCAAAATTGCTTGCAGGTGCAGCATAACACTCCAGAAAGCATACCAGAACACTCTGGAAACACTTCCTGGCACATGATGATGACATCACAGCCAGGAAGTTAACAAATACACCTGGGAGGAGGCAGGAGATCATAGATAACAGCCAGGACAGATTAATGTGGCACATGGCGTTAATGTTCCACATGACTGGTTGGCATTTTCCTGCCCATGGACAATTTCAACTTGTATATAGTTTCTTCATGACATTAATAAAACAGTTATTTTTGTTCCACTTAACAAATGGTTAATAGGTGAGTATGGTGGGAGTTGACACGTACCGTCCAAAATATTGCGTTGCAATGTGGTCCCGTCTCAGTCTGCCTTGATTAGCTAGACTCCCATCCCCATGATGGCGATGTGGTTGTTCTTGCTCTTCATCATCAGGATCTGGGTCTGCAGGGGTGAGAGGTAGCCCACGTCGGGTGGCTATGTTGTGGAGGATGGCGCATGCGACCACAATTTTGAAAGCGGTAATGGGGGTGTATTGGAGGGCGCCTCCACTGCGGTGGAGGCATCTGAATCTTGCCTTCAGCAGTCCGAAGGTGCGCTCGATCAGGTTCCTGGTCCTCTTATGCGCACTGTTGTATTGCCTCTCTGATTCAGTTCTGGGTGTTAAAAACGGAGTCATGATCCAAGGCCTTAGAGCATATGCACTGTCACCTGTTGGGCACAAAAGTACACGGTTAGGAAGTCCAGATGGTCGTGCACAGTGACCTGTGTGTATGTCTGCAAGTGTCTGTGGCTCTACCTAGGATGTAACCGTCTCCAAATTGCCCACGTTCCAGGCGTTGATGTATCCCACTATGCCTAAAAATGTATGAGTCATGGTTACTGCCAGGAAACTTAGCTACGATGTCCGTGATGACATAATGGGCATCACAAACAACCTGTATGTTGAGTGAGTGGGTACACTTCCTGTTGCGGAAAATGTGTTCCAGATTAGCAGGGGGGCATATTTGAATGTGTGTCCCATCTACACACCCTATGACATGAGGAAAGTGGGCAATGCGGTAAAAGTCCAGCTTGGTGCTGTTAATTTCTGCCTCATTCCTTGGTAAGTATATGAAGTGAGACATGTGCGTGACTAAGACATCTAGGAATGCCCTGAGGAACCTTGACACTGCACTTTGGGATACCCCACCTGCCACAGCAATGACCCCCTGATAGCTCCCTGAGGCCAAGAGGTGCAGTGCGCATAGTACTTGCACATGCGTAGGGATGGCGCAGCCACGCAGAGTCTTGTGTTCTAGCTGTGGTTTCAGTAAATCTATTAATTCTAGAATGGCTGCGCTGCTAAGGCGGTATTTGTCATAGATCTCCTCTTCAGTTTGCTGAAAAAGAGTCTGCCTGGTTCTATATATCTTCTCCTGTCTGTGGCCCCTCCTCCTCCTCTGCTGGGCTGCGTAGACTCTCCTCCTCACTGCTATCAGGTATATCTCCGCCATCTTGAGTAACCCAGATGCCTTCTGGGTCCCCTTTTATACTTTGGTAATGGTTACCACCTGCTCTGAGTTAGTGGTAAATGGGACATGCAGACTGGGCTTTTTGCGACTAGTCGCAATTTGCGAGTTGCAATTGCATATGGGTTGCGACTTGCAATTTGCGGGTCGCAAAATGGGGTCGCACCGGATGCGACTCGCAAACGGGTCCCATCACTTTTTGCGAGTCGGAAATGGGCTTTTTGCATCCCATTTCTGATTTTGCACTGTCGCAAATTGCGATTCGGCCCGTTTGCGAGTCGCAATCGTTTGCTACATCTGGCCCTTAGTGCACATGTGTGCTTGGCCAGCTCGCTCATGCGCAATGAGTTGGTCCTTGTTATCACCCGTGGCCCGGCCCTTTTACAGGAAGACAATAGTAAACATAGTTTATCATCATTTACTTGTAAATGTTTTGCAGCAGCTGGTGCTGGCTGGGGGTGTGTGGGGGTCCTCCGCATTGTTGGAGGAGCAGCACCTGATGTCATGGGCACAATCACATAGGTAAGTAGACTTGCACCAGACACGGAGATCCATGTGCTAATAAAAGCTGTCACACAGAACAATCAATATGCTGAGCCTATGCCACTGCATTTTGATTACCATGGGACAGCATACAATCATGAGATAGAAGAAAAACATGTGTAAATATATGTATGTGTGTGTGTGTATATATATATATATATATATATATATATATATATATATATCTGCCAAGCCAAACTGAAATATTAGTGAAGGCCACAACTCCTTTTAGTCGTAACAAAAAAGACTGACACCAGGGTAAGAGTAAAAAATGGCAGCTTTAAAGCTAAATGTCAGAGGAAATCGTGTTATCACTTAAAGGTTTACAAATTTCAAGGTCAAAATCAAAAAACAAGAATAACCTGGTAAGGCAAACATATTTTCTATAGTTTTTGACTCGCACAATAATAGAAGTTCATGCACAGGTTAAAAGGAGTTATTGTTTGCAGACCACAATCTACTGTCCCAGTCTAAAAAGAGTGACAGCTCGAGATATGCCTAAATTGAACATACACAATACAATGAGCATCTCTAAAATAACAAATACAATTAGTGCCTCCGCTTTCAGTCAAAAATGGATGATTCAGCATTGAGGAAGGCCTATTGACTACGCTACACCCCCACACAAAAGATGAATTACTTAGTGTGGAGAAAACCTAATAGTAGCATATAATTTAGATACATACATTTCAATGACATAAGATATAACTGATCATTTCTAAGCCAGCACGCTTACCTAGGACATCCATAAACGTTTTTCAGATAACCCAATTCAAATAAAGAACCTATGGTTTACAGCTGTCTTCTTTTGGTTCTCCTGCTTTGTGTTGCATAAAGACGAATTTGAAACATGAATATGAACAACACTAGCTAGGTCTTTTAAAACGATTGCCACCTTGATAAAACACAGTGAGAGGAGAAATGCATAGTTTTTTTATCAGCAGTTTTAAAAAAAGCATGTTTTACTTCATGATCATTTATGAGTTAATGGGACCTGTTCTGAACCAAAGGTGTTAGTGTGAATAAAGATTTACTGATATATGAGAAGTGGCTTGCACCCCCATTCTATACGACTTGACATCAATAGCCACTGGTGGAATTTTGCATTGGTAAATTGTAAATGCTTGTGAAAAGCTGAACTGTCTCAAATTGTAAATGCTTGTGAAAAGCTGAACTGTCTCCTGTTGATGTTGCCTAATAGTGTAGAGACACTTTCAACCCACAACTAGGATACAAGATGCCGAAAGGGAAGTGTGGTCATAGAATATCAAAGTACAGGAAGGGAATGGCTCACCCGAAATCTCCGATGGCACATATATCCACGTCAAGAAGTGGCAGGTTACCCAAGGCCTGCCTCGCCAGAACTTTCAGAAACATCGACTCAGGTCATATAATTGTCTTTGCTGTCAGCGTTTCCCTGTGCTATACCAACACTCTTCTGTGAGAAGCAGAGATGTTGTAGCTCTACAGACTGTTGACATAATTAAGGTACTCGTGAGTTGGGAAAAGAGCATTAGTTTCATGGCAAATGTGAGGATGGTTCCAGACAACTTTACATACCATACGTGAGGAGGACAGTACTAATCCACATGCTCAGAGGCAGCTATAGCTTCCAGTAGGAGACATCATCTGTGGTGTGTGCCTCAAACATACAGAGGGATGTGAAGAGGCTCCTGCAATAACACAATACATTGCAGACTTAATCAAGGGTCTGTTAACACTGAAATTAATGATGATTATTCATGTATCCTGAGTGTTGAATTTGCATAGAAAATGTATTGACTTAGAGACAAATAATGCCCGCATTTGAAGGTGCGCACACCAGAGTGGCTACCAGTGTTCACGAAATGTACTTATTAACGGCTTATTATTATGAAATGTTGAGCTTATGCTTGATTAATGTAGTGGTATGTCATATTAAGGGTTATGTATTATGTATTAGCTTTATTAATCGTAGGCCTTAACTTAGCGAGGTCTTGACCTTGTTGTACGGCCTCATGTCAAGCTGCATTTCTTAGGCGTTTTATAAAATGGATGAAGAATTAATTTGTGATTTTCCACTGTGCTGACCAAGTACTTGTAGATAAAAGTCTTTCTCATGAGAACTGCTTGCTAGGAGATGATGTACTTGCCAGTGAAACAATGTTCAATGTAATGTGTGTAAGACTGACCTTCCCAGGAGAAGACAATGGATGCACTGACTGGAGTATAAGCTGCAAAAATATTGATACCTGACACAGCACGCAATGACAAGCTGCTAAACCGATTTTTGGCAAATCTTACTGATTTTGAGAAAAGGATCCTAGAAGCGAGACTGAAAGCAGTAAATATCTGCTAAAAGAAGATCCAAGATTTTTGTTTTTGATTTTTGCTGCATGATTTTGAAATTTTCTTCTTCTACTTTCTGATTCTTCACAGATCATGAATAACATTAGCCAGAAGGGTAGGAAGCACAAGTGCTGTAAATACATGAGTATTGGTTTGGCAATTGTGTGTGTGTGAAATTGTTTGTGATATTGACTGTTCTTGACGAGAGTAAAGCCAACCATACTTCAGCTTTAGAAACAACCACTTCATTAACAGCAAAAGAGAAGTTTAGGTTAGATGAGAAGTATTTGCAAGTATGTAATGCACAAGGGGAACTTTCTTCTAATGTCTTCAATCGCGTATTGATTGAGTATGTTGAAACAATGGATGCGAGGAATTGTTTTGTGTGTATGTAGATTCCTTCATCAATCGAAGAAGGAGTTACCTATCATAATTTGCCCCTTACTTATGGAATTATGTGTAGTCTGTTACTAACAAGATTCTATAACCAGGGTACATTCAGTATTTCTACTCCAACCATGAAGTGGTGTTTTCGTTTGTCCCCATAATTAGATACCTGAATAGAAATGCTAAGGACAATGACATAGGCGGTCATTACAACATTGGTGGTAAAAGCCGCTTACCGCCGTGCAGAAGACCGCCAACACACCGCCGCGGCTGCGGAATTCCGCCACAGCTATTATGACCCACATTTCGGAATCCACCAAAATTCAGTCACCCACACAATTCCGCCACACCAAAGGTGAGTGATAAACTGGTGAAAAAAAAACCTCCACCGTCACGCCAACAGAAGTACGCCCACACTATCACGACATACGAATCCACGCGGTGTTCTTTCAACCGCGGTATTCCATTGGCGGTACACACCGCCGCGCTCAAAATACACACACATTTACAAAAGACTACCACATTGGACAATTCAAAATACACACACCTGATACACATACACACACCACTCCCACACCCAATACAATATAAAACACACACCCACAACACCCACAAACCCCCACAACAAAAAATTCCGAAAGAAGGCCAGAGAGAGAGCACCAGCAAGAACAACAGCATCCACAGGCACACAACACCATCACCCACAGAACTTCCATAACACACCACTACATATCAGCACACATATCACCATACACTCCACCCCACACATCACCTACACCACCCCATGGCACTGCAAAGACACCCCGGGTTCTCAGAGGAGGAGCTCAGGGTCATGGTGGAGGAAATCATCCGGGTAGAGCCACAGCTATTCGGAGCACAGGTGCAGCACACCTCCATTGCAAGGAAGATGGAGCTATGGCGAAGAATAGTGGACAGGGTCAAAGCAGTGGGACAGCACCCAAGAAATCAGGCGGACATCAGGAAGAGGTGGAACGACCTACAGGGGAAGTTGCGTTCCGTGGTCTCAAGACACCACCTGGTGGTTCAGCGGACTGGCGGCGGACCCCACCTCCTCCCCCACAACTAACAACATGGGAGGAGCAGGTCTTGGAGATTCTGCATCCTGAGGGCTTCACAGAAGTAGGTGGAGGAATGGACTCTGGTAAGTCAAATCTTAACTATTACAACCCCCACCCTACCTGCATGCTGTCACATACCCCCACCCTCACCCTCACCCCCAGCACCCCAACTCCTCACATATGTCCCAACATCACAAACCACCCATCCCAACACCAAGCCCTGCATGCAACAACAAAGCATGGACACCCATCACTAAAGCATGTCCACTGCACATACCCATACAACCCCCTAAACCATCCTCACACAAGGTCTCACACAGGAATGCAAGCACTGGGGTACACGGTCACCCACTCATTGCACACCATGACACACACAGATGTAATAACCATCCTTTTATACCCCTGCAGGACCCCTACCCAACGTCACCAGACAGGAGGGTCCACACATGTCCACACCACCAACAGAAGAGGCCCACAGTGATGACAGCACCTCTGTCCAACTGGATTTAGATGACCAGCCCGGCCCATCGGGGACCTCGGGACAGTCGGTTCCCACCACCCAATCACAGGCCACTACAGACCTTCCACCCTCTGGAAACACCAGCACAGCACCCACCCAGTGGGCCCATACCTCCCTCCCCAGGACAAGTCAATCAGCAGTGTGTCCACCACTAGATGGAACCCAGGATAACCCACCACCCCAACAACAACAGGGACCTGGGGGCAGTGGTAGTGGGCACACAGTCCAGGGGACGAGGCCCAGGAACACAGGGGAACTTGGAGGGCTGCTGTGCGACAGGGGGCGGACAGGCCAAGGGAACCCACTGTCCACAAGGCCCTCTCCTCCATCATGGGAGCCTACCACCACTCCCAGAAGACGATGGCAACGGTACTGGCCAAGTTTCAGGAGACCCAGCGCCTGCAGGAGGAACAGTTTATTGGCTTCAGGGAGGAACCATCAGCTCCACCCTGGGCACCATCGTAGGGGTGCTGAAGGAACTTGTGAACACCAGGAGGGACACTGTGACACTACAATGGGCCCCTGACACTAGCATAGACAATGAACTGCCCACCACCTCCGCCGGCGCTAGTGGACAGGACGCCCCGCCACAGGACCACCACACCAGTTCCCCACCCCCTGCAGAGGGAGAACCACCCTGCAAACGGTCCCGGATATCCAGGACAAAGACAGAGCACTATGCCAAGACCCCCACCAAGTAATGAGACCACCCTGATTGTCATCCTACTGTCCCACTTTGTCACCCTGTCCATACTGAAACTGCCCCAGCTCCACTTCCTATGCCCATTTGGGCAATGCACCTGTGAGACTAATAGACTGGACTCTGCCATGGACATTCCTCCACCATCACCCCTCACATTTTACAACCCCCCCAATCTTGAGCACTTAAATAAACACCCTTAAAGCACAAAACAATCTGGAGTCTGTCTGTGATTTCGAAATAGTGTATTAGCAATTACAGTGACAAAATGCTCTTTCAAGTTTAATGTCAACATACCTATGTCACACAGCTCCAGTCCATGAGGAATCTAAGCAGATGTCACACAGTGGGACCCACATCTGTGAAATCGTAAGGGAAAGTGACAACTCAGTGACCATACACTGGGTGAAAACGACACACAGTGGAGAGGTAGTAGTGTTAAAGTACATGTAGTAGGCAGGTTTGTATTCTTACCTGTGTCTCACTGGAAATATTGCTAGATAGCTGAGTCCCTGTTGTGCATGTCTTCTTCCCCTGCTTTCTCGTCTTCACTGTCCACAGGCTCCACAGCTGCAACAACACCGCCATCTGGACCATCCTCCTGCAGAAAAGGCACCTGTCTTTGCACAGCCAAGTTATGAAGCATACAGCAGGCCACAATGATCTGGCACATTTTCTTTGGTGAGTAGAATAGGGATCCACCTGTCATATGGAGGCACCTGAACCTGGCCTTCAGGAGGCCGAAGGTCCGCTCGATCACCCTCCTACTTCGCCCATGGGCCTCATTGTAGCGTTCCTCTGCCCTTGTCCTGGGATTCCTCACTGGGGTCAGTAGCCATGACAGGTTGGGGTAACCAGAGTCACCTGCAAATGGTGAGGGACAACTGTTAGACATGCACTAACCTGGGGGGATATCCCCAGACCCAGACAACCATTCCCACTGACTTGCTTCCAGGTGCTCACCTAATAGCCACACACGGTGCCTCTGGAGTTGACCCATCACATAAGGGATGCTGCTATTCCGCAGGATGTAGGCGTCATGCACTGAGCCAGGGAATTTGGCATTCACATGGGAGATGTACTGGTCTGCCAAACATACCATCTGTACCTTCATCGAATGATAACTCTTCTGGTTTCTGTACACCTGTTCACTCCTGTGGGGGGGTACCAAAGCCACATGGGTCCCATCAATGGCACCTATGATGTTGGGGATGTGTCCCAGGGCATAGAAATCCCCTTTCACTGTAGGCAAATCCTGCACCTGAGGGAAAACGATGTAGCTCCGCATGTGTTTCAGAATGGCAGACAACAGTCTGGACAATACGTTGGAAAACATAGACTGGGACATCCCTGATGCCATGGCCACTGTTGTCTGAAAGGAACCACTTGCAAGGAAATGGAGCACTGACAGCACCTGCACTTGAGGGGGGATTCCTGTGGGATGGCGGATTGCTGACATCAGGTCTGGCTCCAACTGGGTACACAGTTACTGGATTGTGGCACGGTCAAGCCTGTGTGTGATAATCAAATGTCGCTCCTCCATTGTCGACAGGTCCACCAACGGTCGGTACACCGGAGGATGCCGCCATCTCCCCACATGTCCCAGCGGACGGTGCCTAAGAAGGACAACAGCGAGCACAGAGTCAAACAACTCAGAGGTACGTACCCACAGTTTACACAGAACACCTATCATACACAAAAGGTGGCCTGTATGTGTGTTGAGTCTAGGCCTAGGTATGAGTGACGCAGTTGGAAATGAAGCCATGTGGGCCCCTGAAATGGCGGCTGCCTGACCTGTAAAGTGGGACAATGGGATGTGAGGTAACTGCACAGGCCTTGTACACCGTCGCGGTAGGCGGTCGAAGACCACGGCGCAATGCTGCATTGGTTAACATTGGACCCTATGGGTCCCAGGAGCCAATGGCGATGTATGCCGGCGGTGACGGTACGCACCGCCGTGGACATCACCGCCATTTTCTATCACTTCAATCACTCGATACCTGATCTTCGAGAGGAGAGGACCTACACTGCAAGTGCTGCTGTGACCTCGGTCTGGAAGAGACAATGGCTCAAGTGTCTGGGGAAAGGGCCCTGCCTTCACATCAGAGGAGTTGGAGAAACTCATGGATGGGGTCCTCCCCCAGTACACGCTACTCTACGGTCGTCTAGACAAACAGGTAAGTACACAGGGAGCATGTTGTATGGGCTATGCCTGTGCGGAGAGGGCTGGATGTAAGAAGGAATGGGGGAGAGTGCTGCATGCATGAAAGACGGTGAATGCATGTGCCATATGGCAAGGGTAGGGATGGGGGCCAATCACTTCGACGTTGCAGTTGGTAATAACTTCTCTTTTTCCCCTGTACATTTCATGTAAGTCAGCGCCCACCAGAAGAAAGATATTTGGCATGCCATCACCAAGGACGTCCGGACCCTGGGGGTCTACCACAGACGGAGCCCCACTGCCTGAAAAGATGGAACGACATTCCCCACTGCCAGAAAAGATGGAACGACATTCTCCGCTGGCTCAGCTGGGGATGGCCTCCCAACGTGGGAGGAGTGCCCGTCGCACCATGACCCCCCTGATGTTCAGGATCCTGGCGGTGGCCCACTCGGAGTTAGATGGGTGCTTGAGGGCATCACAGCAGCCACAAGGGGGTGAGCACACTCTCATTCTGCTGACTTTGCGTGCAGTGGAGGTTTCTGGGTGGGGGAGGAGGGCTATGGGTTTCCCTAGGCCAGGGCGAGTTCTGGTAGAGTGCCAAGTACAGCTAGTCATGCCCCTGTGTCATCTATGTGTGCAGATGTCATCCATAGCCTTGTAGGCCATTTCCCAGAAATTGAACAGTGGAGCCCAAGAGCGCGGCGTAGTGCAGTGGGCTTCTGTGTCTGTCGTGGCCGCCAACGGTAACGGTAATGCATGCACTCAACATGTCTTTCTTCTGTCTTCCTCCCCCTTTTTGTGGTCTCCCTGTTCTTGTGTGCATTAGCATCATCAGGTGGAGGAGCAGTGGCAACGTAGCACGAGGGAGCTGCATCCCACATGGCCCTGGAGGGTGACTCTACGGAGTCTGAATTCGCCAGTGGGACGGAGGGCGAGGGGAGCTCCACGGCGGGGACAGGAGCTGACACCAGCGACACGGACTCGTTCTCTGATGGGAGCTCCCTTGTGGTGGCGGCAACATCTGTGCCCCCGCATCTACATGTACAGCCGCCACCCCCCCTACCGCCCTCCCAGCAGACCCTCAGCCTTTGCCCCATGCCCGCTCACCCAGGAGGGTGGGCATCATCTTCGCCCCAGGCACCTCAGGCCCTGCCCCAGTCACCCCTGCTGCCCTCAGTGAGGAGGCCATTGACCTCCTCAGGTCCCTCACTGTTGGGCAGTCTACCATTTTGAATGCCATCCAGGGTGTAGAGGGGCAGTTGCAACAAACCAATGCATTCCTGGAGGGCATTCATTCTGGTCAGGCGGCCCTTTACCGAGCTTTTCAGACTCTGGCATCAGCACTGATGGCAGCCATTGTCCCCGTCTCTAGCCTCCCCCCTCCAACTTCCTCAACCCCGACCCAATCCCCTGTACCTCAGCCTGTCGCAAGCAGACATACAGACCAACATGCACACACGTCGACACCCAAGGGAAGCTCAGGCAAACATAAGCACCACACATCCCACAGGCACTCACGCAAGCATCACACACATGCAGACACACCAACATCCACTGCCTCCACTGTGTCCCCCTCCTCCTCGTCCCCCTCATCCCTCCCAGTCTCGTCTACACTCACACCACCATGCACTACTTCTACAGCCACTACGTCCCTCTCCAGCATACCAACCACCACACCCCGCTCACGTGCAGTCACCACCCCCACTACCATTCACACGTCCCCTGTGGCTATCCCAGTGTGTCTGTGATGCCCCCTCCCAAGATACACAAACACAGGCACACACCCACCCAACAGTCATCCACCTCACGACAGCATCCAGCGCATGCACCTTCACCCAAAGTCACCAAACGTACACTGCCTACAACCACCACCTCTTCCTACACTCCCAAACCCCCTCCAGCTACCCGTCCCAGTGTGTCCCAAAAACTTTTCCTGTCCAACCTTGACCTCTTTCCCACACCTCCCCCACCCCGTCCGTCTCATAGGTCCCGAACTAGCACCCCATCCGCAACTTCTCCGGGACCAGTGGTGCCTGTAGTCACCGGAATGTGGAGTGCACCAGCCACCAGGGCAGCCAGTGTGGCACGGAGCCACAGCACAGACAGTCCCCCACCTGAAGCATCAGAAGTTGGCCAGTGCCCGGCGGGAGAGGGGGAAGACTCCAGCCACCAAAGCGGCCTCCAGGGGTATAGGTGGGAGTGTGGAGTCAGCTGTGACACCTTCCAAGGTGGGGAAGTGCCACAAGAAACCCGGCAAGTCTGGGAAGAGCTGCACGGCGGAGAAGACCGCCAGGATCCCCGCTGCCCAGGAGGCCACCGCCACCACCAACCCAGCTGCCCATGAGGCCAGCACCAGCCCAGCTGTCCATGAGGCCACCGCCAGCACCAGCCCAGCTGCCCATGAGGCCACCGCCAGCACCAGCCCAGCTGCCCAGGAGGCCACCGCCAGCACAAGCCCAGCTGCCCAGGAGGCCACCCCCAGCACAAGCCCAGCTGCCCAGGAGGCCACCACCACCACAAGCCCAGCTGGGCCATGAAGGACCGCCAGCAAAAGGCCCGCTGGGCCATGAAGGACCGCCATCAAAAGGCCCGTTGGGCCATGAAGGACCACCAGCAGCTGAGACCCTGCAATGGAGACCGCCATCTCAAGCACTGCGGAACAGGGCACCACCATCTCAAGCAACGCTGAACAGGGCACCGCCATCTGAAGCACCGCTGAACAGGGCACCGCCATCTGAAGCACCGCTGAACAGGGCACCGCCCTCTCAAGCACAGCTGAACAGGGCACCGCCATCTCAAGCACCGCTAGCCCATAGGTGGGAGTGTGGAGTCAGCTGTGACACCTTCCAAGGTGGGGAAGGGCCACAAGAAACCCGGCAAGTCTGGGAAGAGCTGCACGGCGGAGAAGACCGCCAGGATCCCTGCTGCCCAGGAGGCCACCGCCACCACCAACCCAGCTGCCCATGAGGCCACCGCCAGCACCAGCACCAGCCCAGCTGTCCATGAGGCCACCGCCAGCACCAGCCCAGCTGCCCATGAGGCCACCGCCAGCACCAGCCCAGCTGCCCAGGAGGCCACTGCCAGCACAAGCCCAGCTGCCCAGGAGGCCACCCCCAGCACAAGCCCAGCTGCCCAGGAGGCCACCGCCACCACAAGCCCAGCTGGGCCACGAAGGACCGCCAGCAAAAGGCCCGCTGGGCCATGAAGGACCGCCATCAAAAGGCCCGTTGGGCCATGAAGGACCACCAGCAGCTGAGACCCTGCAATGGAGACCGCCATCTCAAGCACTGCGGAACAGGGCACCACCATCTCAAGCACCGCTGAACAGGGCACTGCCATCTGAAGCACCGCTGAACAGGGCATCGCCATTTGAAGCACCGCTGAACAGGGCACCGCCATCTCAAGCACAGCTGAACAGGGCACCGCCATCTCAAGCACCGCTAGCCCATGAGCGGCAGGGGCACTGACGCAACTGAGTCTATCAAGGGGTGACTGATGCTCTCTGGGCACCATGCCCCCTCCAGAACCAGAGGAGATTGTCATCCACTACCTCTTTCCTTAACAAGATGAAGCACTCTGGGCACCATGCCCCCTCCAGAACCAGTGGAGACTGTCATCCACTACCTCTGTCTTTAACAGGATGACTGGGCACCATGCCCCCTCCAGAACCAGTGGAGACTGTCATCCACTACCTCTGTCCTTAACAGGATGAAGCACTCTGGGCACCATGCCCCCTCCAGAACCAGTGGAGACTGTCATCCACTACCTCTGGCCTTAACAGGATGAAGCACTCTGGGCACCATGCCCCCTCCAGAACCACTGGAGACTGACATCCACTACCTCTGTCCTTAACAGGATGAAGCACTCTGGGCACCATGCACTCCCCAGGATTGAACAGTGGGCAGACCACCCACTGTAGAGACTTGAGAGACTGTGGCTTTGCACTCCCCAGGATTGAACAGTGGGCAGACCACCCACTGTAGAGACTTGAGAGACTGTGGCTTTGCACTCCCCAGGATTGAACAGTGGGCAGACCACCCATTGTAGAGACTTGTGAGACTGTGGCTTTGCACTCCCCAGGATGGAACAGTGGGCATATGGCCCCCTCATAGATTTGGCGTTGTGCACTCAAGCGGCTGAGGTGCCCCCACTTTCCCTCCCCCTGAGGTGCCTGTTTTCTTGGTATCTAATGCCCCTGCAGTGTTCTCTCTGTCATGGTCGGGGATCTTGTGTGGGCCTTGCCCATACCGTGTGGTCCCAGTGTTCCACGGACTATCTTAGTGCACTACCTGGACTACTATGCTTGGTATTTATTTTGTACATGGTGTATATATATATTTCCTCCTACTTGTTTTTAATATATTACAATGGTTACACTAATTTTCTATTGTCTTTGCATTCTTCCGGGGGGTTTGGGGGGTGTAACTGTGATGTATTGATATGCATTTGTTTGTGTTGTAGTGGGTGAGGGTGGGGGTGTTGCATGTGTGTGTCCCTGTTTTTTCCCTCCCCCCTCCCCTGTGTCGCAGGTGCAGTACTCACCGTGGTCTTCGCCGCCGGCGTTCGTGCTCCTGGTAAAGGAGCAGGAAGACTATCGCAGGGAGAATTTGGAGTTCCGGGCCCATGGTGTCCTAGTTCCTCGTGGGGTGTGTAGAGGTGAGCGTTTTCCCTTCGAAATTCCTGTTTCCGCTGTGTTTTTATCCGCGGTGAATCTGCCCCGGAAAAGGTGGCGGATTGGCCTGTCACACATTGTCTCCTGCCTGTCTGTTGGCGGTGACCGGCGCGCTGTTTGTTTGTACCGCCGTGGCGGTCAGAGTGTTAAAGTGGCTGTCTTTGTTGGCGGTTTCCACCACGCCGCTTTAACACCGTCCGCCAGGGTTGTAATGACCACCATAGTATTAGTGAGAGGTTTCTTTGAGCCTACATTAACTTTTGGCACAGCGAATGCTCAAGGGAACAACCTGACATGCTCGCTTACACCATTAGAAAACAGCTTTTTTAGATCACACAGATGACAGGAGAAAGGCATTAAAGGAGACGTTAGAAAAGGGTTTAGAGAAAAGGACCTACACAATTGAATATGCTTTTAGTGCAATAAAAACACAAGGGAAATTAGGTTTAAATGCACAACACGTAGGAAAGCTTTGTGTATATAGACCCAAATCTCACACTGACACTTTATTTGTGGGAAAGAGTGAATGTAGACATGTGTTTTCGTTTCAGAGTAAATGGGCATTTATGCTCAGTGGACAGGATCCAGCGATTCCTGGCATATATTATATTTGTGGACTTAATGCTTATTACCGTCTTCCAACAGTATGGTATGGCACATGCTATTTGGCGATAGTTTTCCCAAAGAGTTTCAAACTTGAAGACTTAAAGAAATTTCTGAAAGTGACTGAATTACATCGCATTAGGCAAAGGAGAGAGTCTCCTTCTGGTATAGTGGGAGATATATTTGGAGCAATGATTCCTTCGGTAGGAGTTGTTCTAAATTGGATAAAGATTTGAAAGTTGTCTACTTTTGTGGATAACATGATGACACATTTTTCAGGAGCCATGATCCTGATACACACAGAATTAGCTGCGGAAAGAGGTATGACTCTTCAGAACCGCCTTGCATTAGACTTTCTTTTAGCAAAATATGGTGGAGTTCGCAGAATGCTTAATTCTAGGCATTGCTGCTCGTTTATTCCTGATAATAGTAAAGAAATGATAAGCTTACTTACAAATCTGACTTACTAGAGTGTTGATTTGAAAGAATTGAAAGAACAAGGTGTTTGGGAGAAAGTTGGCAAAGAATTTGCTTCAGTGGGAAATTGTCTCAGCAACATTGGGAAATGGATACTATTGAAAATAATACAAGGGATATTGATTATTGTGATTTGCTTAATTGGAGCGTGGGGAATATGTAAATTGTGTAAAAGGATCAAATTGAAGGAAAATAAAAATAATCAGAGGAGGGGGAAATGAAAAGGGAAAACTTATTTAGGTGAAATTTGAAAAGGGAACATAGATTTGAGGGATTAGAAATGACAGAAAATTAGCTGATGCAAAAATCTGTGTGGAAAGATTTTAGCCCTCATTACAACCCTGACGGTCGGTGTTAAAGCGGCGGTAATACCGCCAACGTGCCGGCGGGAAAAAACAGGGATTACGACCATGGCGGAAACCGCCAACATAGACAGCCACTTTAACACTCCGACCGCAACAGCGTTATAAACAAACAGCGCGGCGGACACCGCCAACAGACAAACGGGTGACAATGTACCACCCACCCTATCACAACAGGCCTATCCGCCACCTTTTCTGGGGCGGAACCAACACAAATAAAAACACGGTGGAAACAGTACACAGAAGGAAAAACACTCACCTCTCCACACCCCACGAGGAACCAGGATGCCATGGAGCCCGAATTGCAGATACTGCGGGCAATGGTCTTCCTGCTCCTCTATCAGGAGCTCCAATGAAGGTGGCGACGACCACGGTGAGTACTGCACCTACAACACAGGGGAGGGAAAAGAGAGTGATACACACACTCAACACGCAACACTCCCACCCCCACCCACAACACCATACACACAAACACATTCTGCAACATTACATATACACCCTGACCCCCCTGGAAGAACGCAAGGACAAAAGAAATTATTTGAACGAATGTAATCATGTGAAATATCATTATCAAAATGCAAAATCCAGTATATACAATTATGTACACCAAATACACAAGTCCGGATAGTGCACCAATCATTATCTGGGGACCACTGGGCATAAAATGCATGGGCGAGGCCCACACTAGATACCTGACTCCAAACGGAGAGAACACTGGAAGGGCATCACATAGAAAATATACAGGCACCTCGGGGGGCACCTCAGCCTGATAAACGCACTACGCCACTGCTCCACGAGGGGGCTCCATGCCCACAGTTTGGTCCTGGGGAGTGCAAAGCCACAGTCTCTCATGTCTTTCCAGTGGGTGGTTTGCTCACTGCTTTATCCTGGGGAGTGCAAAGCCACAGTCTCTCAAGTCTTTCCAGTGGATGTTTTGCCCACTGCTTTATCCTGGGGAGTGCTAAGCCACAGTCTCTCAAGTCTTTCCAGTGGGTGGATTGCCCACTGCTGCATCCTGGGGAGTGCAAATCCACAGTCTCTTTAGTGGATAACAGTCTCCACTGGTTCTGGAGGGGGCATGATGCCCAGAGTGCTTCATCCTGCCAAGGACTGAGGTAGTGGATGTATCGCTCCACTGGTTCTGGAGGGGGCATGGTGCCCACGGTGCTTCATCCTGCCAAGGACTGAGGTAGAGGATGTATCTCTTCACTGGTTCTGGAGGGGGCATGGTGCCCAGAGTGCTTCATCCTGCCAAGGACTGAGGTAGTGGATGTGATACTCCAGTGGTTCCGGAGGGGGCATGGTGCCCAGAGAACTTCATCCTGCCAAGGACTGAGGTAGTGGATGTATCTCTCCACTGGTTCTGGAGGGGGCATGGTGCCCAGAGTGCTTCATCCTGCCAAGGACTAAGGTAGTGGATGTATCTCTCCACTGGTTCTGGGGGGGGCTTGGTGCCCGGAGTGCTCCACGTGCAGAGTGGCCGGAACAATACACTTGCCTGGGTGTGTGTGCCACGAGATTGCGGAGATACAGGTAGCATGATACGCTATGGAGGCAGAGACATACCCCACACTGCTGCGGCTTCGAATTCCATGTGCAGGTGACAACTGTGATAACAGTAATGCTTCATGGAAGCTGCCCAGGGTCCTGGAACTCACCACCAGCATCGGACGACTGACCACTGGGGATGGTAGCCATGTCTGCAGTGGTGCCACTGTCTGAGGATGTCGCGGGGCCGCTGGCTGTGCTTGCAGCGGTGTCAGTTGCAGCGGTGCTTGCGGCAGGGTCTGTGGCGGCAGTGCTGGCTGCGGGGTCTGTGGCTGCTGTGCTGGTGGTGGGGTCTGTGGCAGCGGTGCTGGCTGTGGGGTCTGTGGCGGCGGTGCTTGTGGCGGGGTCTGTGGCGGCAGTGCTGGCTGCGTGGTCTGTGGTAGTGGTGCTGGCGACGGGGTCTGTGGTGGTGCAGGTGGCGTTGCAGGTGGCGATGTTCTCCGCCGTACAGGTTGGCGTCGACGTGGACAGAAGGTATGACACTGGTCCCTCAGTCGGTGCCACCATGCCCTCCCCTGACCTGCCCTTCAGTTTTTGGCCCTTCCCCACCTTTGATGGTGGCGCAGCTGTCTTGCCACTATCCTCTTTCGTTTTCCCTGGCCCCTTGGTGGCAGGTGTTTTCGGCTTCTCCCTCTGGGATGTGGGCACCTTTTTCACCTTGGCAGGTGGCAGAATGTCCTTGCCCTCGCTCCGTGGCACACTGGCAGCCCTGATTGTTGGCGCACTCCATGACCCCGCAGTAGCTGGCACCACTGTGCCTGGGGATGTGGTGGCTGAGGTGCGTGCTGGGACCTTGAAAGCCTGGCCCTAGGGGAAGGACGGGGGGTGTAGGGAAAAGCTCAATGTTCACCAGGAAAAGTTTTTAGACACACTGGGACGGGTAGATAGTGGGGTTTGGGAGTGGAGGTAGAGGTAGTGGTTGTAGGAGGCGTACGTTTGCTTAATTTGGGTGAAGGTGCATGGGCTGGAGGCTGTTGAGAGGTGGATGGCTGTTGGGTGGGTGTGTGCCTGTGTGTGTGTACTTTGCGAGGAGGGCTCACAGACACACTGGTAGAGGACACTGGGGATGTGTGAATGGTAGTGGGGTTGGTGAGTGCACATGAGCGGTGTGTGGTGATGAGCGTTCTGGTGATGGAGGTAGTGGCTGAGGATGTAGTGCATGCAGGTGTGAGTGGAGACGAGACTGGGAGGGAGGGAGGAGGGAGACATGGAGGAGGAGGACACAGTGGAGGCAGTGGATCTAGGTATGTGTGCATGGGTATGATGCTTGTGTGAGTGCCTGTGAGCTGTGTGGTGCTTATGTTTGCCTGAACCACTCTTGTGTGTGCATGCTGGTCTGATGGTATGCTTGGGATAGGCAGAGCTACAGGGGATTGGGTCTGGGTGGAGGAAGTTGGAGGGGGGAAGCTGGACACAGGGACAATGGCTGCCATCAGTGCTGAGGCCAGAGCCTGAAATGCTCTCTGTTGGGCTGTTTGGCCAGAATGAATGCCCTCCAGGTATGCATTTTTTTGTTGCAAATGCCTCTCAACACCCTGAATGTCATTCAGAATGGTATACTGCCCAACAGTGAGGGATCTCAGGAGGTCAATAGCCTCCTCACTGAGGGAAGCAGGGCTGACTGGGGCAGGGTCTGAGGTGCCTGGGGCGAAGGAGATGCCCACCTTCCTGGGAGAGTGGTCACGTGACAAACGCTGAGGGGCTGCTGGGAGGGCGGTGCTGGTAGGGGGGGTGGCGGCTGTACCTGTTGATGCGGTGGGCACAGAGGTGCCCGCCACGGCAAGTGAGCTCCCATCAGAGGAGGAGTCGCTGTTGCTGGTCTCTGCTCCTGTCCCCGCTGTAGAGCTCCCCTCTCCCTCTGTCCTACTGGTGGCTTTAGACTCTGTTGTTTCACCCTCCAGGGCCAAGTGGGATGCAGCTCCCTCCTGCTCCGATGCCAATGCTCCTCCGCCTGATAATGCTATTGCACACAAGAGCAGGGAGACCACAAAAAGGGGGGGAGACAGGAGAAAGACATGTTCAGTGCATGCAACACCACTACCGTTGGCAGACACAACAGACACAGAGGCCCTCTGCAGTATGCCATGCACTCATAGTTCCTAGATGAATCACATGCCCATGGAGTACAAGGCCTATGCCCGATTGCTGAACACCAGGAAGTCACAGGAGCCTGACTAGGTGTAGATGGCACTAACCACTAGTGGGGTTGGGGTGCCACAGACCCTGCCTCACAAGGGACCTTGCCTACCAAGATCGCCCTGGCCTAGGAGAACTCACTGCCCACCTCCCCCACCCAGATACCTCGTAATGCGTGTAGTCAGCTGAATGAGAGTGTACTCACCCCCTTGTGGCTGCTGTGATGCCCTCAAGCGCCCATCCAACTCCAGATACGCCACCGCCAGGATCCGGAACATCAGGGGGTCATGGTGCGACGGGCACCCCTCCCACGTTGGGAGGCCATCCCCAGCTGGGCCTCCACTGCCTTCTTGCTCCAGCGGCGCAGGTCCTCCCATCTTTTACGGCAGTGGGTGCTCAGTATGTGGTGGACCCCCAGGGTCCGGACGTCCTTGGCGATGGCATGCCAAATAGCCTTCTTCCGGTGGGCGCTGACCTAGAGGAATAGCACAGGGAGAAAGGAAAATCATTACCTGTCCGGACCGTCATACTCATTGACCCACGTTCCCACCCTTGCCCTGACACACATACACTCACCGTCCGCACATGCAGGCCTCAGCCACCCCCATTTATCTTCCATCCACACCATTCCAAACAGGCATTGCCCATGCAGCAAGCTCACAGTGTACTCACCTGTTTGTCTGGAGGACCATACTGTTGTGTGTACTGGGGAAGGACCCAATCCACCAGTTTCTCCAACTCCTCCGAAGTGAAGGCAGGGGCCCTTTCCCCAGACACATGAGCCATCGTCGCTTCCAGACACAGGTCACAGCAGCACTTGCAGTGTAGGTCCTCTCCTGTTGAAGATCAGGTATCAAGTGAGTGTACAGCCAAAAAATGGCGGTCACATCCGCGGCGGTGCGTACCGTCACCGCCGGCGTACATCCTCGTTGGCTCCTGGGAACCATAGGGCCCAATGTTAACCAATGCAGAATTCGACCGCCACAGTGTGGAACGCCAGCGCAGTTACCTCATATCCCCTTGTCCCACCTTAGAGGTCAGGCAGCCGCCATTTCAGGGTGCCACATGGCATTAATAATAACTGCATCACACCAATGTAGGCCTTGAATACACACAGTTACAGACACATTGCGGATTAATAAATGTGTGCAAAATACATTTTGTGATACCTCAGTGTTGGATGACTCTCTGCTCGCTGTTCTCCTCCATAGGTCACGTCTCCTTGGGCAGGTGATAAGATGGCAGCATCCTGCGGTGTACATACCGCTGGTGGACCTGTCGATAATGGAAGAGAGACACATCCCAGTCACCTACAGACTTGATCGTGCAACAATCCAGGAGCTATGTGTCCAGTTGGAGCCAGACCTGATGTCAGCTATCCGCCATCCCACAGGGATACCCCCTCTAGTGCAGGTCCTGTCAGTACTCCATTTCCTGGCAAGTGGTTCCTTTCAAACAACAGTGGCCATTGCATCAGGGATGTCCCAGCCAATGTTCTGTAACGTGTTGTCCAGAGTGTTGTCTGCCCTGCTGAAACACATGCGCAGCTACATCATGTTCCCTCAAGTGGAGGATTTGCCCACAGTGAAAGGTGACTTCTGTGCCCTGGGACATATCCCCAACATCATTGGTGCCATTGATGGGACACATGTGGCATTGGTACCCCCCACGCAGGAGTGAACAGGTGTACAGAAACCGGAAGAGCTACCACTCAATGAATGTGCAGATGGTGTGTTTGGCAGACCAGTACATCTTCCATGTGAATGCCAAGTTTCCTGGCTCAGTGCATGACGCTTACATTTTGAGGAATAGCAGCATCCCTTATGTGATGGGGCAACTCCAGAGGCACAGTGTGTGGCTAAAAGGTAAGGCCAAGGACCCTATACAGTGTTAATAGGTGACTGGGTATGGGGTTGTCCCTAAGGTTTAGTGTGTGTCTAACAGTTGTCCCTCCATATTTGCAGGTGACTCTGGTTACCCCAACCTGTCATGGCTACTGACCCCAGTGAGGAATCCCAGGACAAGGGCAAAGGAATGCTATGATGAGGCACATGGGTGAACTAGGAGGGTGATTGAACGAACCTTCGGTCTCCTGAAGGCCAGATTCCGGTGCCTCCATATGACAGGTGGTTCTCTCTAATAATCACCAAAGAAGGTGTGCCAGATCATCATGGCCTGCTATATGCTGCACAACATGGCTTTGCAACGCCAGGTGCCTTTTCTGCAGGAGGATGGGCCAGCTGGTGGTCTTGTGGCAGCTGTGGAGCCTGTGGACAGTGAAGAAGAGGAGGCAGAAGAAGAGGATATCGACAACGGAAACAACATAATCATGCAATACTTCCAGTGAGACACAGGTAAGAAGATGTCACTGCCTCCCATATCTCATACTATTATTGGAGCTAGCATAAGTCTGTAATTTTCACTCAGTGTAGGGACACTGACTTGTCACTTTACCTTTCCATTTCACAGATGTGGGTCCCACTTTGTACCCTCTGCTATATTACATCCAGGCCTACAGCTGTGTTACATCGGTATGTGCACAAGTAAATTGACATTGCTATATTCCATGGTTTTTGCAATTACACGTTTGTGAAAGCACAGACTGACTCCAGATTGTTTTGTGATTGAAGTGTGTTTATTTCTGTGCAAATAAGTGGAGGGGGTTATAAAATGGGCAGGGGGGATGGTGGGGGAATGTCCATGGCAGAGTCCAGTCTATTTGTTTCACAGGTGCATTGTCCAAAGGGGCATAGGAAGTGGAGCAATGGCAGTTGAAGGATGGACAGGGTGACGTAGTGGGACAGAAGGGTGACATTCAGGGGGGTCTCATTTCCTGGTGGGGGTCTTGGCAATGTTCTCTGTCTTGTTCCTGGATCTCAGGGACCGTTTGCGGGGTGGTTCTCAATCTGCAGGGGGTGGGGTGCTGGAGTCCTGTTGTTCCTGTTGTGGTGTCTCCTGTCCACTAGCACTGGCAGAGGTGGAGGGCTGTTCATCGTCCAGGCTAGTGTCAGGGGCCCTTTGTTGTGCCACAGTGTCCCTCCTGGTGTTGACAAGGTCTTGCATCCCCCCTGCAATGGTGACCAGGGTGTTGTTAATGGACTTCAGGTCCTCCCTGATCCCCAGATAGTGTTCCTCCTGCAGCCGCTGGGTCTCCTGAAACTTGTCCAGTACCGTTGCCGTCGTCTCCTGGGAATGATGGTAAGCTCCCATGTTGCAGGAGAGTGCCTCGTGGAGAGTGGGTTCCCTGGCCCTGTCCTCTCTCTGTCGCACAGCAGTCCTCCCAGCTTCCCTGTTTCCTGAGCTTCTGTCACCTGAATTGTGTGCCCACTGCCCCCAGGTCCCTGATTTTCTTGGGTTGGTTGGTTTGCCTGGGTTCCCTGTAGTTGTGGACACACTGCTGATTGACGTGTCCTGGGGACAGAGGGATGGGCCAGTTGGGTGGGTGCTGTGGTGGTGTTTCCTGAGGGGGGAGGCTCTGTGGTGTCTTGTGCTAGTGTCAGGGGAACCTACTGTCCTGAGGTCGCTGATGGGCTGGGCTGATCATCTTGATCCAGTTGTGCTGAGCTGCTGTCATCACTGTGGGTCTCTTCTGTGGGGGGACTGGATATGTCTGGTACCTCCTGTCTGGGGATGTTGGGTAGGGGTCCTGCTGGGGTGTAAAGGCATGATTATTGCATCTGTGTGTGCCATCGCGCGAAATGGGTGAGTGACCCAGTGCTTGCATTCTTGGCTTGGTCCTTGTGTGATATTTGGTTTGGAGTCTGTGTGGGTATCGGTAGTGGACATGCTCTGGTGATGGGTGTCCATGCTTTGGGGTTGCATGCAGGGCTTGGGATTGGGATGGGTGGGTTGTGATAGTGGGGCATATGTGAGGTGTTGGAGTGATGGGGGAGGTTGAGGGTGGGAGTATGTGATGGCATGCAGGTAGGGTGGGGAAATAAGGTAGTAAAGATTTGCCTTACCAGAGTCCAGTCCTCCTGCTACTCCTGCGAGACCCTCGGGATGCAGTATTGCCAAGACTTGCTCCTCCCATGTTGTTAGTTGTGGGGGAGGAGGTCGGGGTCCACCGCCAGTCCTCTGTACTGCAATCTGGTGCCTGGAGACCACGGAATGCACCTTCCCCCGTAGGTCATTCCGCCTCTTCCTGATGTCATCCCTAGTTCTTGGATGCTGTCCCACTGTGTTGACCCTGTCGACAATTCTGCGCCATGGCTCTATCTTCCTTGCAATGGAGGTGTGCTGCACCTGTGATCCGAATAGCTGCGGCTCTATCCGGACGATTTCCTCCACCATGACCCTGAGCTCCTCCTCAGAGAACCTGGGGTGTCGTTGAGGTGCCATGATGTGGTGTGGGTGATGTGTGAGGTGGTGTGTGTTGTGATGTGTGAGGGGATATGTTAGTGTGTGTTGTTTGAGGTGCATGGATGTTGTGTAAGTGATGGTGTTGTGTGTCTGTGGATGCTGGTGTTGTTTATGGTGGTGTCTCTCTCTGGCGTGGGTTCAGAATTCTGGTAGTAAGGGTTTGTGGGTGATGTGGGTGTGTGCTTTATATTTGATTGGGTGTGTGGGTGTGGTGTGTGTATGTGTGTCAGGTGTGTGTATTTTGAATTGTCCAATATGGTTGTGTTTTGTAAATGTGTGTGTATTTTGAGTGCGGCGGTGAGTACCGCCAATGGAATACCGCGGTTGAAAGACCACTGCGTGGTTTCGTGGGTCGTGATAGTGTGGGCGTATTCCTGTTGGCGTGACGGTGGAGGGTTTGTTATCGCCAGTTTATCACTGGCCTTTGGTGTGGCGGACTTGTGTGGGTGTCTGGGTTATGGCAGATTCCGAGCTGTGTGTGGAATTCCGCGGCCGCAGTGGTATGTTGGCGGTCTTCTGCACGGCAGTAAGCCCCATTTACCGCCAGGGTTGAAATGAGGGCATTAGTGTGATGACACATTTAGGCTCATATTTATACTTTTTTAGCGCCACATTTGTGCCGCTTTTTGACACAAAAATGGTGCAAACTTACAAAATACAATTATGTAATATGTATGTAATATGTCATGTAATATGTATGTAATATGTCATTGTATTTTGCATCAAAAATGACATAAATGCGGTGCTACAAAAGTATAAATATGAGCCTTGGACTTCGGAGGAAGTGTTGTTAACGCTCAAATTAATAATGATTATTCATGTATCCTGAGTGTTGAATTTGCATAGAAAATGTATTGACTTAGAGAAAAATCATGCATGCATTTGAAGGTGCGCCCACCAGAGTGGCCACCAATGTTCATGAAGTGTACTTATTAATGGCTTATTAATATGAAATATTGAGCTTATGTTTGATTAATGTAGTAGTATGTCATATTAAGGGTTATGTATTATGTGTTAGCTTTATGAATCGTAGGCCCTAACTTAGTGAGGTCTTGGTCTAGTTGCGCAGCCTCATGTCAAGCTGCATTTCTTAGGAATTTTATAAAATGATTGCTTAAATAATTAATTTATGATTTTCCACTGTGCTGACCAAGTGCTCGTAGCTAAATGTTTTTCTCATGAGAACTGCTTGCTAGGAGATGATGTACTTGCTATTAAAACAGTGTTTCATGTAATGTATGTGAAACTGACCTTCCCACGAGAAGGCAATGGAATGCACTGATTGGAGTATAAGCTGCAACAATACTGGTACCTGACAAGCCACGCAATGGGAACAGGAGTCGAGGAGCCAATCATTGACATGTGAACAAGATACTACAAGAATTATAGATTTGAAGTTTTAGTTTCATTGGACCAATTGTAAACATGCGATTTTTGAACCAATACGGACATGGGAAGTAGTTTTAGGAAATCTAACTTAGCTAGACTGCACTGAGAGGAGACACCGCATTTTGTCAAATTTTTCCCGAGAAGAGATGTTCTTATCTTTATTGCTTAAAGAGACTTTACTTTTTCTGAACTTTGATGCTGAACCTGATGCCATGCTGACCGAACTGATGTCCTATTGACTAAGACTGTCTCAGCTTGCTGTTCCAAACTAAGGAGAGGTATAGCGATAATGCAATTGATTGCTATGTCTATCTGCTTTTGTTTTTAGTTACCAACCGCTATTTTGATAGAGCCATAGTTAGATGTTTTTACAAATGGGTGAGACTAAATTTTTTGCATGAAGTCCAAACATGTTATTCTGATTAGATGTTAGTTAGGGTTCTCACTGATTATGCTCGATACATGCATTAACAGTTGATGTCTTTTCTTTGCTGGCTTGAAATGTATGTTATTACGTTTGTGCAGTTCTTTTTGCTATTAATTTGTACTGTAACTTTAGAATGTGTAGTAGCTCAAGCTTTGATTAGATTGCAATTCTTTCACCGCTTTGGTCAGCCAGCGTTGTTTCTGTATGTTTATCATTTGATTTTGAGATTACGTTGTGTGACATTATCATTGTTAATATAGGGAAATAAACATATTAACTTTTACATAAAGTTGTGGTTATTAGTGGCCGCAAGATTATGGTGTGTAGAAATTACTGACTCCTATTGTTTATTGATGTCATTAATTGTTACTGCTATTGATTTCTATTGGTACGGGGTTCATGGTGGGAAACAATCTAAGCACTGTCAAAAGGTCCATCCGCCTATTTGCGTCTCCCTTGTAAGCTTACTCAATAAGGTCTGACGCGTTAGCAGATATGAATGCTGTACATGTACAAAGTAGATAACTTCCTGAGCAATCTATGAAACTAGGCACAGCATCACATACTTTAACTCAAGAAGAAGTAACCTTCCAAAGGCTAGGACCAATCTACCTCCATCGGGAAAGAGAAAAAATAACTAGCAAAAGCAAACATTGAAACGTCCCATCACCTTTTCTCCCTCTAGACAGCTAAAGCTAAAGGAGGAACAATCAGACTGTCCCACAGTACAGTTCATGTAATTTCTGTTTCTCATAAGTAGCACATCATGCTCTACAGCTGTATTTGTCCAAATTCATCCTGAGGACAAGAGGTGGAAAATTGTGAACAGGATAATTGCAGAACCTTCTCCAGTAGGCATACAGCAGCCAAAAAATATGAAAATTTGGCAAGGTCATTATCTAGAGAAAATTTCAACAAAATATACACAAAGATTGGTGTTGTTGGTGTTTGGTGATGTACCACACTGATTTTACTGGAAAGCATGGAATAAACAAACAGATGTCTTGTTTTGTACCACTGGCTGCTTGGATGTGTTTTGTTGCTATTGACAGCAATAGGTAATTGATAGACGTAAGGGCCAGGGCACAGTCTGAATGGATTGCTTCGATGCATTTGAGATTGATGGGTATTTTTATACACAAATTAAAGTATGTCCTAAAATACTGTGAATCAGCAGGTGCAGTCAACCTCATAATTGTTGACCTGAATGCAGATCACAATATAAATCTAGGGTCATATTTATTAAGGTGTTACATCAGCCTTGCACCACTCAAGGAGGCACAAGGGTGACACAAAATCTAAGTGAGATTTACCAAGCCATGCAAGGCCACTTGCCTGGCCCTGCATTGCTTGCTAAATCAAGAGTAACACAAGATGGAGCAAATTGCTGCCTTGCACTGCTTTGCTCTAGGAAGGCATCCCATGGGTGGGAAGTGAGTTTATGTATGCATCCATCCATGGATTTTGGCGCATTCCCTGATTTACCATTAGTGGTAGACCGAGAATGTGTCAAAATACTATGTCACCCCAGGTGAGGCGCAATGAGGATAATATCTTTATTTCTCCTTGTTTATCCCTCTTTTTCTACATTTGCTGCATTCTGTAGGACAAAAAGAGAAAAATGCTTCTAGGGATCATTTTTGTGCAGGTAGTTGTCTGTCTGTGCACAAAAACATCCTGCCTACATGATAGGCACCCTTGTTCCCTGATGCAAGAGTGCCTGCATTGGAGCTAGGCAGCCAACATGCACTAGCAGTAGGAAAGAACAGGAAGGTGCTGTGAAACGTTAAATACACTCTATTCCTGCCCTTTTCCTTTCATCCAGTGCAGCAAGGTGGCTTGCTGCATTGCGCTGTGTGGAAACATGATACATGTGAGTCCTATTGTGAAGCACTAAAATCTGGATCCCAGATTCCTTGTTCCCCATCATCACCTTGGTAACTGAGGCCTTCGGAGTACTTGATCAATATCATCTGATTAGCAGTGAAGCACTGATGCCAATTAGGTACTGCAATAGGACACAGCTGTGACATCTGACTTGGCACTTGCGAACCAAAGCCTTGTCCATGAGATCCACCACCCCTCAGTCGCAAAGGCAAAAAGCCCCCTAGTCCTTAAAAAGAAACAAAACTTTTCATGTGAGGCATAGCTGTCAATAAAGCATCAGTTGCAGCTGCATCGGGGTCTAGTGTTGTGAGGGGGTCGATAGAGCCCTTTAAGACTGCTTTCACAGCCCAACTAGGAGGAAAGGAGTTCCTTTTTCCTTGCTTGTATTAGGTCCAATAGCATCTTTGATACTCCACTTCACCTTAGAGGGTTAGAGGAATGTGTGGGCTCCTTTCATTCTTGTCCTTGCTTTGTTCTTGTTTATACCTTTATTTCAACTTGCAAGTTGAATCTAAGCTACCCTTGTGAAAGGTTCTGTGTTCCCCTATACCACAGTGTTGCTGCTTTTTGCTACACATGAGACGTGTCCTCAAACATCTACTGGGTGCACAGCGAGCATCTCCTCATTGCCCCAGATTTTGAACTACCCTAGACCAGACAAACAATTTAAGAGTAAAACAGGGACTGAAAGGTTGAGGGTAATTTGGGTGCCAGCAGAAAGGGACACCTGAGAAGAGGTTTCACTCTGTGTCAGTCTTTATCTAGACCCATCCAAGCAAGGTTAGCTATAGGTACACATGTGCTGGATTTATTAGATGTTTTAATGATGTGTTTTTATACACTGATTCATGCAGAACTCTTTCTAAGTTCTGTGAAAAAGCATGCCAATGAATCTGGGGACAGTATTTAATTGTTTGAAATACTCTGCTATCATGTTTATTGGGACCATAGGACTGAAGTCACAGAACACTGTTGCTGGACTGTTCAGGTCTTGGAACTATGATTCAGTGTTTGTCATAGAAGATTGGTCATGTGGTAATGTAGCTGTGAATGGGATACTAGAGTTCTAATCCTCGCTTCCTCAATCTTTCACTTGCTTTATCTATAAGGACATTGTTTATTAAAATACAGAGCACTTCTAAGTAATTCATTTTGTGGTGAACTGTGGTGCTATAATGGGCCAATACCGCCAATGGAATACTGTGGTTAAAAGACCACTGCGTTGATTCGTGGGTTGTGATAGTGTGGGCGTATTCCTGTTAGAGTGACGGTGTCAGTTTTGGTATCGCCAGCTTATCACTGACCTTTGGTGTGGCGGACTTGTGTGGGTGTCTGTATTGTGGCGGATTCTGAGCTGTGGGTCGTACTACCTGTAGCAGAATTCCACGGCCGCAGCGGTATGTTGGCGGTCTTCTGCACAGCAGAAAGCGGGATTTACCGCCAGGGTTGTAATGGGGCCATAATATTTTGTACTATGAATTCCACCAATTACAGGAAAATGCCTGGATGCACACAATTTCAATGTTCAAAAAGCCTGAGATTAAACTTTTGGTGTGCTGAAGCAGATATGTTAATTACAATTTAGTAATGAGTGTTTATGCATTTTGAATAATAATAATAAAATGTAGAGAAAATGTATGTAGAAAAATAAAGTGCACGTTTGAAAATGTGCCCACGGAGAGTGGCTACCAAAATTCACAAATTATACTGAAAATGACTAGAAACATGTGAAATGTGCTAACTTAGCTGAAGTTGTGGTCTAGTTTCGCCAGGCCTCATGCAGAAGTTGAATAATCATGCAATGTAGAGAAGCCAACGTGTTGAGCTGACCCTGAACTACTCATGTGAATATAATCTGCTTAGCTAGAATTTTCTGCAATGAACTGACGGACAGGAGATGAGGGAATCAAAATTCTATCAAGGACTGTGTAAAACAGACAAGATGTACTTTCCCAGGACTTGAACAATAGAGACACTGACTGGAGAAGAAAATGCAACATTTGTAATACCTGATGAGCCGGATGATGGGGACATCGTACTGTGAACCAATCAACACCCTGAGAATGGCGTAATATTGCAAATTCATAGATTTGAAGAGCCAAATGTATTGGGCAGCGTCATATATGGTGACTAATTGGCCAATTAGGATTTGGGGGATAGTCTGGGTAACTTTAATATAATGTCGGGACAAAGGGGTAAAACTTCCGAACTGATGGAGAGAACAGATGTTGGAAGCTAGGCGTGAACTACTCAAAGAGGTCCGAGATTCTGTCATTCAGCTCAAGCTCTTGAAAGCCTGATGAGTTGCTGATCGATAGATGACCTGAGGACAAAGACTGACTTTGTTGCTGATCCATACAATGGATGGGTAGCGAGGCTTATGCTGAGGCATTAGAACGTATGTTTTCTCAAGTTCTGATTAGGTTATGTTATTGGTGGTCACTAATGAATTCATCTTAAGTGGATTGAATAAAGTTTGAAATTAACCTTATGAATTAGTATTGTAACTAAAAGGGAAATAAAATTGATAAAACGTATAATTGAGTTGTGGTTATTAATGAAATGTTGACGTCACTCACTGATGATTAATGTTTTTCTTAATGGTTATCGATTTGGGTATTGATTATTGATGGTCATCGATTACTGCATGGCTAGGATACTCAATGTGAATCAAAAGGTTCATGGACCTATACGTGTCCCCTTGTAAGTTTACTTACTAAGGACCGGGTGTGCTAGCAGTTTTTGGTAGCAGCTTGATGGTGAGTTTCCTTGGAGAACTAGTTATGTGGTGACAAATAGTTATGGTGGTATTCTAAATTAGGATTAGTTATTCATTTTATGAGATTTGAATTTTGTTTTCTGAAATGGCAATTGTAGCAAAGACGATGTCCCCTTTATCACAGAAATGACTTTCCCAGATCCTGGATCCCGCTAGTAAAGTTGGGTATGTTCTCGGTGTCTTTGTGATAGTGTGAAAGTGATAGATTGCGCTTGCAAAGGCTTATGCAGACCGCAGGTGAATTCGGACGTATGTGAGGAGAAGTAGGGAGTCTGCGTACACCAGTTGAAATTTAGTAGGAGTGTGTGTACTCCGCAGTGTGAGAGTAGGGAAGTCATCAAACTTCATATGTGTGTGCCGTTTTGTGCACAGATATTGTCCACATGGTTGTTGATGATGTACGGACCCTGCGTCGTCTAAGACCCTGGAGTATATTGACAAATGTAGGAGACACTTGGTTAGATGTTGTAATCTGTCTGGTTTAGTAGGTTGATCGGGCGTGGTCAACAAGTCGGTGTGTGAGTTAAGTGCGTGAGAGACATTTTCGACTGAGATTTGGCGAGTCCTATGTGCACAAGGACAGACCCATTGATCAGTTGAGAGTGAAATTTGCGGGTCGAATTTTACTTGCAAATGTGGGAGACTGATAAAGAGGAATAGCTGCATGAGCGATAGGGCCATCAATGAAAATACGTAAGGTCTCTAAAGTGATTGTGTACTTTCCTGTAGTAAACCAGCAGGTTGTTTTGGGTTATTGGGTTTTTGGTTAGTTCTCGCAATAATTTACATTAGTTTTGTATGAGTTGGAGTTTAGGAGGACAAGCTGCAAGACTTTGTCAGCTGCAGTGTGTGAGTGTGACGTCAGAGTGAGCCGCGCTGGGATATTTGGTTAATAAGAAGAGTCCCGAGCGGATTGGCAGCCGTCCGTAAGAGGCAATTGGTTGAGAAAGTGTATGAAGTGAATCTTGGGAGTAACAGTCATTTCCTTATTGAATCAAATAAATACAACAGAGAAGGATGAAGATTTTCAAAGCATTCATGAAGGGCGATACATACATTAAGGTGACAATGGGGAGCCGGCCCCACCGGAAAATTCTGCGGCATTTATTGTGATGGAGGAGAGAGGTGTCGTGCCATGTCTTTGGTTAAAGCAGTGGTGCAAATTGACAGAAAACAGCGAGCTTTAGCGTTTCCAGACATTGGATCGTTTAATATGAGAATTTTGGATAAGTTGCGAATGGCATTATATGAGACGAACCCCCTTCAGTGACCAGCACATTTTGAGGCATTAGCGGTTTGGGAGCTCATAGCAAGACAGCAGCAAGACATGAAATTCCAGAGGAGAATATGGAAGGTAGAGAAGTCCTTAGCAGAGGCAAGATGGGTTTGGGAACAGAAGAAGTGGATAATGGAGTTGTTGCAGGGATTTTAAGTTGTTTCCTGCTATCACAGAGGAAGATGAGTCAGAAGAGAAAGAGGATACTAGCAAGAGTGATAAGAGTTTGTCAGGGTGTAAGAAGAAGAAAAAGACTTATGTGGAAGAAGAAGATTCAGATGTTGAGGACCTCATTACTCAGGTGTTGAGGTACCGACCTCCACCATATGTGATACATGAAGGGGGTCCAAGTACTAGTTCTGCTCCAACTGCCCCAGCTCAAGTGTCAGGGACAGTGGGACCAGTACAACCAGATAATGGACAGGTACAAGGGGTAATACAGAGTACTCCTAATGCAGTGACTACTTCGGTAGTCCAAGCACAGATGCACCCACCACCGGTACGGAGAATTTATCCAGAGATACCAATTCTTGTGACAACTTCAAACTTAGCAGTTCCTGTGGAGCAAGTGATTCCGAAGCCAATGCTAGTACAGACTGAACCAATTCCAATGTTGTTGCCCCAAGCACAGCCACAGGGTTTTCCAACGTTCATACCAATGACAGAGACACAGTGCGATGTGACACCAGTAATGAGCCAGAGTATGGGAGTAGCACTTCCACAAAATGCGGGTGTTAGAGCTGCACCACATACAATATCGCTGCCGATCACTGTTGTTTCAGCGGTACCATTGTTTGTGCAGAAGAAGCCGATTGTGGGAGAACAGGGTGAAATGTCTGAGCCTCGTGAGGAGGGGGGATGAGAGAGCATGTGCAGGTGGTTTCATCTATGGGTCAGACCTTTGATGGATCTAGGCCATTAATGGACCTTACTCCACTTGTTGCACTTCCAGATGCCGTAAATGGCCTGAGTGTAAGTCAGAGCTTGAAGCTTTTGACACCGCAAACTCCAGGAGCAGTAGTACAACAGGTGCCATTGCCAAACGCAAGTAATATTTATTTGCAGGGATTGACAGCACAGCAGTTAAAGAGTGATTAGACAGTCTGAATGCCCTTCAAAACACATCCAAGGGTGAAGAACAAATCGATCGTGTAAGGCTGGCTATCGAAATAACCGAATTAGTTGAAGTGTCAATGGGAGTGAATAGGTTAGAATCCTATACAAAAGAAGAGCTGAGATATTTGTGTTGGAGAATTATGAGAGAAGTGGGCAAGATACATCAGAAATTGGCGGATCTGTCAGATAAACATGATATAGAAATTGAGAAAATGAAGCATTTGAAACAAAGCTACAGAATAGATTTTGAGGCAGAAGATTTTGAACACATGAGGTTAGATAGGATGAAAGAGCTTCTCAAGGAATTATTGCAGAGTGCTCAGGTTTGGGGAGCATTAGAGAAGTGGGAAGGCAGATGGGCAAAGAAGAAGGAGAAACGTAAAACATATTCACAAGAAGGGTCTGAAAGCATTCAGAAAGAAAAAAGATCCAGTAAAAATGTTACTAATGAGGGAAATTCCAGGAGGGCAGTTTGTTCACGTTCCCTGGCACAGGAGTGATATTCTATCATTTACAAATTATTATCCAAAACTGAGGGAGAAACCAGTTGAGTGGTACCAGCAGACAGATAGATTTGTGAAGCTTTCGAAATGCCTGTGGGAAGACTTGAATACTCTGTTGGAGATAGTGGTTCCAGCTGATTTGTGGGTTAAATGCAAGAGAGCAACAGATTGGCCGACGAGTGAACAAGAAAGGGATAGAGTTTCAGGTGCACCATCACCTGAATTGATTAAACATTATTATAATGTGATTGAGTTCCTGAAGACAAGAATCTTGCCTAAAAATATTGATTGGCAGAGAATTGACAGGACAGTGCAGGAGGTAAAGGAGTCGATACATACTTACTATGCAAGATTGTTGAAGGCGTTCAAGGAGTACAGTGGTAAGGAAGAGATTGAGCCAAAAGACATGCTACTCTTTGTGTTCAGGTTTGTGGAAGGATTGAGACCTGAAATAGGTCAGATGATGAAGAGTCATTTGAATTGTTGGCAAGTGAAGCCAATTGATGAGGTATTGCAATATGCGAAATACTGTAATGATGAGATTGAGTTGAAGCAGAAAAAGTTGAAAGAGAAGGCGATGGTGATGCAGATTACGGTAGCTCAAAATTGAGTGCAGGGAGCTTTAGTGCAACAGATACAGCAGCAGCAGTCATGTTCCAACCCCAAGCGAGAGGTAGGGGTTGTGGAACCAATATGAATCCTGGTCCGGATTTGAGTACTGTAGTGGTTCAGAATGACGTGCAAGGGATGAAAAAGATGTTGCCATCTATTATCTATTATCTTTGCGGAAATGTGGAACACTGGAAGCAGGAGTGTCCGATGATAGTGCAGGATGGTGTTGTTCAGAAGAGTGGTGATGTCAATACATTTTAAACTGTGAAAGTCCCTAGAATGAGAGGACTTAATCCGAATTTTCCGAATAACATGAATCAAGTGCAGAACCTTCAACCCATGCAGCAGATGCAAATGCCACCTGTATAATTGACACAGTTGCAACGAATGCAGCAGCAGGTTCCTATGGTACCTAGACAGCAAATGCAGATACCTCAAGCCCTGATGGAACAGCAACAGATGATGCTTACTCAGCAGGTCACAGGTCAGAGACAAGACAGAAGTAGTGACACAGTGCACCAATTCCCATTACAAAGTGAGAATGAAATAAACGACAAATGGATGTTTGAGAGTTCGGATGAGCAGCCATGCATGCTTACAGCTTCCCTAGCGGTAGATCAGAGAGGACATTTTGTGAAAAGAAAGGTGATGGGTCATAGGGTCTCCTTTTTAGTGGATACAGGAGCTACACGCTTTACCGTGAGAATTGCAGAAGTGCCGAACTTACCTCTTTCAGGCCGAACAGTGCAGGTTGTAGGGGTAGCGAATAGACAGTTGATAAATCCGATCGCAGATCCAGTACAGGTTGAAATTGGCAATTTGCAGGGACTGCATAAGTCTGTAGTCTGTGACTCAAGTGCAGTATTCCTACTGGGAAAGGACTTTAGTTGTTCAACTGCTGGAATAGAGGTCCAGATGAATAGTGACGATGAGGAAGAACAAGCTCCAGAAACGGAGAATGAAACTAGTAATGAAGAGTACCTGTTGATTGAGGTTTTCCTGATGTTTACTGTGAAAGAATTACATGCAGATTTACAGAGAACAGTACAGGAAAACGTGTGGGACCTGACAGTTAAAGAAGTGGGTTTGATCAAGGGAGTGGAGTCGATTAAGATCACTTTGAAGCCAAATGTAGTGTTTCCGCAGCTTCCACAGTATAACATGGCACAGGATGTTCTGATGAAGGTGGCGCATTTAATTGGAGATTTTCTGAAAAAGGGGATTTGAAGGAAGTGTTGAGCAGTCAATGTAATTCACGGATAATGGACCTGAAGAAGCTTTGTGGGAAAATACAAATTGTGCAAAACTTGCGAAAAGTGAATGACATTGCGGTCAAGTGTTGCCCTGTAGTGCTGAACCCAGAAGTAATATTGTTTCAGATTCCATGTGATGCAGAGTGGTTCACAGTTGTTGATTTGTCACAAGCTTTCTTCTCTGTGCCTCTTCATGAAGATAGTCAGTTTCCTGTTAGTTTCAAATTCCTAGACAGAGTCTACAGCTGGTGCAGGCTTCCTCAAGGGTACACGTCTCTGTTCAATCAGA
Organism: Pleurodeles waltl; assembly: GCF_031143425.1. Lineage (NCBI taxonomy): Eukaryota > Metazoa > Chordata > Amphibia > Caudata > Salamandridae > Pleurodeles > Pleurodeles waltl. Next base: position 961,445,742 of record NC_090447.1, on the reverse strand, counting down.
TCTTGAAAAAGAATCTGGAGTCATTGGAACTACCGTACCAATCGAGTCTGGTGCAATACATTGATGACTTACTGATTGCATCTAAAACAAGGGACAAGTGTAAGTAAGACTCGATTGCCCTATTGAATCATTTGGGAAAGTTTGGACATAAAGTGTCACCATTGAAACTGCAGTGCTGTCAGAAGTCAATGAAATATCTGGGACACCAAATTGAGAAGGGGTCAAAGAGAATTTCCAGAGAAAGGATTACAGTGATATTGCAGAGAAGTCCCCCGACTTCACAGAGAGATGTCAGAATGTTTTTGGGAATGGTAGGGTATTGTCACCAATGGATTCCAAATTTTGCTGAGATTGCCAAGCCATTGCAGCAGTTGACACATAAGAAGGTTACAGATCCCAATTATATTAGCCAGGATCAGATGAAAGTGTTCACTGAGTTGAGAGAGAGTATGTGCAGAGCTCCAACATTGGGAATGCCTGATTACACAAAACCATTCATATTGTTTTGTCATGGACATGATGCTATTTCTTTGTCTGTCTTGACACAGGTCCATGGAGTTTCTTATCGCCCAGTAGCCTATTTTTCAGCTACCTTGGACCCAGTCGCAGCAGCCTTACCAGGTAGTTTGCACACAGTTGCCACAGTTGGTCAAGCCTATCACAGTGTGAGGGAGTGGTGATGGGATACCCTTTGACAGTAATGGTACCTCACTCTGTTGAGATCTTACTGACAAGGATGAAAACACATTATTTGACTGGTGCCAGACTGACAAGGTGTTAGAAATGGGGTCTTTGGTTGACGGTCAGGTTACCCTCTGTTCAAGCAAGGACCCTCATTGTAGTCAGGTTAAAAGAGAATCACCCTCAGCTAGCCCCTGCTTACTCCCTTGGTAGCTTGGCAGAGCAGTAGGCTTAACTTCAGACTGCTATGTGTATAGTTTTTGTACCAACACACACAGTAACTTAATGAAAACACTACGTAATGACACCACACAGGTTTAGAAAAATAAGAAATATTTATCTAAACAAAACAAGACCAAAACAACAAAAATCCACAATACACAAGTCAAGTTATCAATTAAAAATCAAAAAGAGTCTTTAAGTAGTTTCAAACACACATTAACACTGTTAGCGTGAAAATGTACCTTGGGTGCATCAAAAATAACGCCGCACGGGCAAGTGCATGTCAAAAAGGGCTTGCGAGGAGTTGATTCCACTCACGAGCGGGATCTTGCGTTGTATCTCCTTTCGCCGGGTCAGGGAGCGTCATTTCTTCTCTCCGCAGGAGAGCGATGCAATGATCCAGTCAGCACTCTCAGGTCCGGGCAGGCCTTGCGGTGTTTTTACATGACCAGCGGTACTTGAGTTGGAAATCCAGTCGCACGATGATCTGAAAACCACGCAGCACGGGTTGCAATCTCCCAGCCTCCGTCAGCGATGCTGCGCGTCGTTTCTTCAGATGCAGATCGGAGTTGTGTCGATCTTTTCCCCGCATGGCGCTCTGTGCGTGGATTTCCTTTTCTTTAGGCTGCCAGGTTCTCCTTTCAGGGTCCCAGGAACTGGATGGGCATCAAAGGGCAGAGTAGGAGTCTCTCTAGAGACTCCAGGTGCTGGCAGAGAGAAGTCTTTGCTGTCCCTGAGACTTCAAACAACAGGAGGCAAGCTCTAAATCAAGCCCTTGGAGATTTCGTCTCAAGGTGGAAGGCACACAAAGTCCAGTCTTTGCCCTCTTACTCTGGTAGAAGCAGCAACTGCAAGATAGCTCCACGAAGCAGTCACAGGCAGGGCAGCTCTTCTTCCTCAGCTCCTCAGCTCTTCTCCAGGCAGAGGTTTCTCTTGTTTCCAGAAGTGTTTCTAAAGTCTGTGGTTTAGGGTGCCCTTCTTATACCCAATTTCTCCTTTGAAGTATGCCTATTTTGAATGTGAAATCCTGCCTTGCCCAGGCCAGGCCCCAGACACTCACCAGGGGGTTGGAGACTGCATTGTATGAGGGCAGGCACAGCCCTTTCAGGTGTGAGTGACCACTCCTCTCCTCCCTCCTAGCACAGATGGCTCATCAGGATATGCAGGCTACACCCAAGCTCCCTTTGCCTCACTGTCTAGTGTGAGGTGCAACCAGCCCAACTGTCAAACTGACCCGGACGGGGAATCCACAAACAGGCAGAGTCACAGAAATGGTATAAGCAAGAAAATGCAGAATTTCTAAAAGTGGCATTTTCAAACAAACAATCTTAAAATCAACTTTACTAAAAGATGTATTTTTAAATTGTGAGCTCAGAGACCCCAAACTCCACATGTCCATCCATTCCCAAAGGGAATCTACACTTAATCAGATTTAAAGGTAGCCCCCATGTTAACCTATGAGAGGAACAGGCCTTGCTACAGTGAAAAACGAATTTAGCAATATTTTATTGTCAGGACATATAAAACACTTTACTATATGTCCTACCTTAACCATATACTGCACCCTGTCCTTGGGGCTACCTTGGGCCTAACTTAGTGCTGCCTTACATGTAAGAAAAGGGAAGGTTTAGGCCTGGCAAGTGGGTACACTTGCCAAGTCGAATTTACAGTTAAAACTGCACACACAAGCACTGCAATGGGAGGTCTGAGACATGATTACAGAGCTACTTTTGAGAGTGGCACAACCAGTGCTGCAGGCCCACTAGTAGCATTTGATTTACAGGCCCTGGCACCTCTAGTGCACTCTACTAGGGACTTACTAGTAAATCAAATATGCCAATCATCGATAAACCAATTACATATAATTTACACAGAGAGCATATGCACTTTAGCACTGGTTAACAATGGTAAAGTGCTCAGAGTTCAAAAGCCAACAGCAACAGGTCAGAAAAAATAGGAGGCAAAAAGATTGGGGATGACCCTGAATAAGCAAAACAGTCCAACACAAGGTATGAGACAAGCATTTTAGGTTCTGCAAATGTGACATTAAAAAGATGTAAAGTGCTGAACCCAGCAACATTGCTTCCAAGTGATACTGTTGAAATTGAAAAAGAAGACATTGAGCATGATTGTCTTGAGGTAACTGAGTTATGCACAAAACCCAGACCAGGTATCAGAGATACACGATTGGAAGAAAATTACCAAATTGTCTTTGTTGATGGCTCATGTTTCAGAGATGGTACAGGAACATTGAGAGCAGAATACGCTGTGTGCACGATTACAGGTACTTTAGAAGCTTCTTGGCTTCGAGGTGTATATTCTGCCCAAGTAGCAGAATTGGAAGCTCTTACTAGAGCGTGCCATGTATCTGCTAGATTGAGAGTCACTATCTATACAGATAGACAATATGGATTTGGAATTGTTCATGATTTTGGTCAATTGTGGTCACAAAGAGGTTTCCTGACCTCTACTGGTACACCAGTAAGGAATGGCAATAGAATAAAAGAATTGCTGTATGCAATACAGTTACCTGAAGAAATTGCTGTGGTGAAATGCAGTGAACATCAAAAGAACAGGATTACATCTCACTAGGAAATGGAAATGCGGATCAAGTTGTAAGGTTTTGCTCATTGAACTGTATATCCTTTCAAAGACAAGTGGGAACTGATGTCAGAAGACGACAATACATGTACAAGTTTTGCATTGAAAGTGATCAATACTTTGGAAGAGTTTAAAATATTGCAAAATAATGTAGACAAGGATTAGAAATGACTTTGGTCTAAACTAAAATGTGTCCAAAGACCTTATGAGATCTGGGTTCCTGAAGATGGTCAGATGGTTCTGCCAAATAGTTTATTGTTGCAAATGGCCAGGTATTATCATGGGCAGGCACACATTGGGAGGGATGCCATGGTTTGGTTGCTCAAGATTTACTGGTTTAATCCCAAGTTTAGGCAGGCAGCAGAGGCAGTATGTCATTGCTGTATAATTTGTCAGCAGCTAAATGTGGGAAAAGGGATAGTGATAAATTTGAGTCACATTGGAAGAGCAGGAGGTCCATTCAGCAAAATGCAATTGGATTTCATTGAGATGCCGGCGTGTGGACGTTTGAAGTAGGTGTTGGTGATTGTGTGCATTTTTAGTCACTGGATTGAAGCATGCCCCACAAGAAGGAATGATAATCTCACATTCATTAGCAAAGTTGTTGCTTAGAGAGTTGATACCAGGATTCGGGTTTCTGATCTCTTTAGAGTCAGATAGGGGAACTCACTTCAATAACAAGGTGATTAAACTCCTATGTGAAGCACCAAACATTGAACAGAAGTTGCATTGTAGCTACCGCCCTGAAGCCATAGGACTACTGGAACAAATGAATGGTACCTTGAAATCAAGAATTGCCAAGATGTGTGTAGCTACGAATCTGAAATGGCCAGATGTATTACCTTTGATGTTAATGTCGATGAGGAATACACCTGACAGGAAGACCGGGCTGTCACCCCATGAGGTCCTCATGAGCAGAGCAATGACATTACGAGTAGTTCCCGCCAATGCACTTGTAAACATTACAGATGATATGGTGTTGGACTACTGCAAGAGTCTGGCTGATGTGGTTCGCTCTTTCTCTCAGCAGGTGCAGGCCACTACCCTGCCACCTATCCACGATCCAGGGCACAATCTGAGAGCCAGTGACTGGGTCGTTGTCCGAAAACATGTTTGCAAGACGTGTTTAGAGCCATGCTGGAGAGGGCCTTACCAAGTGGTCCTAACGACAACCGCTGTGAAGTGTGGAGGACTACCGAACTGGATACACGCGAGTCATACGAAGAAAGTGGCATGTCCACAGGATTATGAAGAAGTGTTGTTGAGAGCACTGACATCAGCGAAACATATTGCTGCACCTGAACTAGAAAAAGAACCAGGAGAGTCTGAAATTGAACAAGAGCTTATGGAAGATGGTTCTATTACCCCTGTAAGAGACAAAGGTGAACGGACACAGCAGGAGAGTTGAGACGGATCAAAGTCAAAGGTGGTCCAACTCCTCCTGAGCCCGTTGCAGGTCCATCAATAGAAAACACCATAGTGAAAGAGAAAGAGAAGAGTCCAATCCTGAGAAGAATACTGACAGAAGGATCGAGAAAAGGAGATAATTGGCCTGGGTCGCAAGTAGGGAAAAGAAAGTAATTGGTCATAAATGAAACAATAGAGGAAGAGGTAGATACTCTGAGATAAGAAGTATTGAGTAAAGCAGAAATAAGTGGTGATCGAAAGTTGAAAAGAAAGAGAATAGCAAGTCAGCGTTACGCAGGTCCTGAATGGACGTATGCAACTACTAATGAATGGCAACATAAGTTTATGTCCTTTTGTTTTCATAGTGAGGTTCCGAGTCAGTACTTTGATGTAACCTGAAGGTGAACAAGAAGCTGAATTGTTGAATCAATCTGAAATACCTTAAAGAGACTGTTGAAAATAAACTGAAAGAGACATTGATAACCTGATTTGACATAAAACCGGATGTGACAAGCTGCTAATCGATTTTGACATAGGAAAAGCGTTCCTGGACGTGAAACTGAACTTATTTTTGATTTTACTGCACCTTCTATAAGAGTTTCTTCTGCTTTCTGATTCTTTACAGATCATGGCTGAGTTGAATAATGAAGTTAGGAATGCTGGGCGCTGTAAATATATGAGCATTGGATTGGCGATTATGTGTGGGATTTTGTTTATAGTAGCGATTGTGAGAATGTCCGTTCTTGACATGAAAGGAGCCAATCGTACCTCTGTTCCTGAAACTACTACACTAACAGCTTTAGAGAGGTTTAAGTTAGATGATAAGTATTTGCATGACTATACTAATGCTCAAGGAGAGCTTTCTTCTAATGTTTTCTATTGCTTGTTGAGTGAGTATGTTGGGACGATGGATGCAAGGGATTGTATTGTGTGTACGCAAATTCCTTCTTCAGTAGAAGAAGAGGTTACATACCACAGCTTACCATTAACCTACGAAATAAGCTGTAGTTTGCTAACAAGGTTCTATAATCCAGAGCATCAACAGTATTTTTACTCCAATTACGACATGGTTTTTTCATTTGTTCCTATTATTAGATATCTGAGTAGGGTAGCTAAGGATCATGATATAGTATTAGTTAGAGGATTCTTTGAGCCTACACTCACATTTGGAACTGCTTCTGCGCACAAGAATAATCTCACATGCTTTTGTACACCTTTAGATAAGAGCTTTATAGGGCATACTGATGATAGGAGAAAGACATTAAAAGAAAAATTAGAAAAAGGCTAAGAGAAAAGGACTTATAAGAATGATTATGCTTACACTGCAATTAAAACGCAAGGAAAACTAGCATTAGCTGCATTACACGTAGGGAAGCTTTGTATATAATGGCCAAAATCAGACACTGATACTTTATTTGTGGGAGCGAGTGAATGTAGGCATGTGTTTCCGTTTCAGAGTAAGTGGACTTTGATGTTGAATGGTCAGGACCCTGCGATTCCGGGTATCTATTATATTTGTGGACTTAATGCTTATTACCGTCTTCCAAGAGGATGGTATGGGACATGTTATTTGGGGATAGCTTTCCCAAAGATTTATCAGATAGATGACTTAAAGAAGTTTCCGAAATTGACTGAATTACATCATGAGCGACAGAGGAGGGAAACCTCTTCTGCATGTGTGGGAGATATCTTTGGTCCGGTGATTCCTTCACTTGGTGTCATCCTCAATTCGATCAAGATACAAAAGTTGGCTACTATTGTGGATAATATGTTGACAAATTTTACAGGGGCAATATTCCTGATAGATACAGAATTAGCTGCGGATATAGCTATGATGCTTCAGAGTCACCTTGCTTTAGACATCCTTCTAGCGAAGGATGGCGGAGTCTGTAAAATTATTAACCCTTGGCATTGTTGCTCTTACATACCAGACAATAGTAAGGAGATAAGAGACTTAGAGACAGATGTATCAAATGGTTTTACCCATTCTGTGCCGATGGGAAATTGTGTTTATACATATAGCCCTTACTCACTAACCTGACTAACTCAAGTAAGGATTTGAATGAATTGAAGGAACTATGTGCTTGGGAAAAAGTTGGAAAGAGATTTGCTTAAGTGGGAAATTGGCTTAGTGACATTTGGAATGCGTTATTATTAAAAATCATAACGGAATATTAATTGTGATTGCTTGCATATTAGGATTATGGGATTTATGGAAATTGAGGCAAAAGATTAAATTGAAAAGGTCTAAAAATAATCAGAGGAGGGAAGAATGAAACAGGTAAAGAATTTATAGAGAAGATTTGAGAAGGAGACAAACACTGAGGAGATTGAATTGTAAAAATAATGATGGTAGAAGTAATGTGGTGACATATTTAGTCATCAGAGGAGGGATTGCTAAAGCAGATATGTTAATTAAAATGTATTAATGAGTGTTTATGCATTTTGAATAATAATATTAAAATGTAGAGAAAATTAATGTAGAAAAATAATGTGCACGTTTGAAAATGTGCCAACGGAGAGTGGCTACCAAAATTCACAAATTATAGTAAAAATGACAAAAAATATGTGAAATGTTGAAAATGTTTAATAATAATGTAGTAATATGTCATATTGAGCTATATAACGTATGTTTTACATTATATTGTAGAGCTAATTTAGCCGAAGTTGTGGCCTAGTTTCTCCAGGCCTCATGCAGAAGCTGAATAATCATGCAATGTAGAGAAGCTAACGTGTTGAACTGACCCTGAACTACTCATGTTAATAAAATCTGCTTAGCTAGAATGTTCTGCAATGAACAGACGGACAGGAGATGAGGGAATCAAAATTGTATCAAGGACTGTGTAAAGCAGACGAGATATACTTTCTCAGGACTCGAAAAATAGAGACACTGACTGGAGAAGAAGATGCAACATTATCAATACCTGATGAGCCGGATGATAAGGACAAATCAACACCCTGAGAATGGCGTAACATTAGAAATTCATAGATTTGAAGAGCTGAATGTATTGGGCAGCGTCATATATGGTGACTAATTGACCAATTAAGATTTGGGGGATAGTCTGGGTGACTTTAATATACTGTCGGGACAAAGGGGAAAAACTTCAGAACCGATGGAGAGAATAGATGTTGGATGCTTGGTGTGAACTACTCGAAGAGGTCCAAGAATCTGTCATTGGGCTCAAGCTCTTGAGAGCCTGATGTGTTGCTGACCGATAGATGACCTGAAGATGAAGACTGACTTTGTTGCTGATCCATACAGTGAATAGGTAGCGATTACAATGTGACTGATTGACTTTTTGTGCCTTTTCTTTCTAGGTACCAACTGTGCTGTTAAATAGTTTTACTCTTAGCTAGATGTTTTTTAAAATGTACGTTCTAAAACTGTTTTGCATGAAGTCCCACATACTAATGCTAGTCTGGGGTAGTTAAGACTTTCCTATTCTGAAACACTGACATTTAAGGTAACAAATGATTGACGGACTGATTTGCTGAACTCTGCTACTCATGTTAACATATTCATCGTTATCGGCTTCTGTTGAAGCATTAGAACGTTTGTTTTCTGAAGTTCTAATTAGGTTATGTTATTCGTGGTCATTAATGAATTAATCTTGAGTGGATTGAATAAAGTTTGAAATTAACTTTATGACTTAGTAATGTAACTAAAAGGGAAATAAAATTGATAAAACATATAATTGAGCTGTGGTGATTAATGAAATGGTGACGTCATTCACTGATGATTAATGTTTTTCTTAATGGTTATTGATTTGGGTATTGATTATTGATGGTCACCGATTACTGCATGGCTAGGATACTCCATGCGAATCAAAAGGTTCATGGACCTATACGCGTCCCCTTGTAAGTTTAGTAAGGACCGGGCGCGTTAGAAGGTGCCAAGGAATTTTAGGCTGAATTTGCTTGAGCATATTTGGCATATGATAGCTGTACTTGTGTAGTGATAGGTACACTCCTATCATACCTTGGTAGAAAAAATAGTAGTGAATACGTACACATCAAAGTCTCTTTTTAACAATCCAGCTCTTCCTGAACATATTTCTGAAATTCATGGGTCATTTCCAATAATCTCAAAGTTACAATTCATAAGACATCACTTTCTGTGACATCACAATGTCAAACATCATGATGTCACTGACTGTGAAATCACTGGGTTCATAAGGTGTATTATGTCACTTTTGCTTCGCCTGCCACTTTGGTGCATCAGCATCAATTTAATAGAGGACATTTCAGAATCACCTTACAAGGGATTTGAAAAGGTATCAAGATGGACATCTTCACGCTTATGCCTTTCATGTTGATTGCAGTGCAGGCTAGGCTTGGGGGAAGGTCGTGGAGTTCTGCTATGCGAAATTCTGGGGAGCAGGCCAAAAAGCTCTCTGCGGTTCCACGGAATTCTCCAAGCGGGTGACGCTGCTCGACTTGCCAGTTTCTGCTATGTTTTTGACATTTAGGAGCACAATGCGCATTCTTGCACTGGAAACTGCGCACAAACGGCATCACGCAGTTTACATGTGCGTGGAAATGTTGTTTTCTTTTGTTCTGTGCATGGTGTTGGGCCCCATTTTGGATCCACCCTTAATCTTTTCAATCCCCCCCCCATCTGATTCATCAACCCCTCATTTTCCTTTATTGTATCAGTGTGTGTCTTTGTGTTTGTGTAATTTAAGATTTTATCATTTTTTTGTGATTTCCTGACTTTTGGTACTCTTTAGGTCTAGCATAGCAGCACAGAAGCGCTGCTTTTCTGACATTTTAATCATGCCCACCACACGCCCATAACTATCACTCTCTCATGGGCCTACCTTTCAAAAATCCTTTGTTTCCCTTGGTAATTGTTTTATGTTTGTTCCTCCTTAGGACAGTTTTGTTACCACCTTAGTGGCCATCGACTATGTTACACAGATAATTGCACTTTTGTTGATAAATTTGACTGCGAGCAAACTTCTTTTTCCTTTTGTCTCTCTCTTCGCACTCACGGCGGGCTTTGAATCGGCTCGCTTATGTCAACTGTTTTATGTTTTATTTTCAGATTGTGTGGCAAGAAAGTCTAGTTAGGAATTTATAATGCTAATAGCTTTAATGTGAGCAAACGCAAGACCCATTGCATTGCAAATACTTGTTTAGTTTTCCCTTTCCTTCTTTAGTTTTTCCTTTCCTTTTTCTATTTCATCCCTATTCCAGTGCCATGGCAAAGCAGGGCGAAAGAGGGAGTGGCAGTGCCAGTGAAGCTGCTAGCCACACACCTTGTGGTCATCAGCCTCGCCAAGGGGTACAGCCCCACCCCATCTTTTCTGAGGTGGAGGTGGCAGTACTTGTATTTTATGTGCAGAACCACCTCCCCTCCATGCTGGCAGCAGGCGGCAGGCTTGGGAATGGCTATGCTCTGCGGGAGCGTCAACTGCTATAGGGGAGGATGCGCTGGTGTGTGCATCAGCACACTGAGGTCCAGAGCACCCAGCAGCAGTTAATGCACTGCTGGGTGGACATACTGGATTGCAAGCAAGACCTGTTTAAATTGCTGGATGGCGAGGTGTCAGGGTTCGGTGAGTAATTATTTATTTGTTGTGTTTTATTTGTTGTGTTTTACAGTGCTATTTCTTTTTCAAATAGCATGCTGCTCACACACAGAGGTAACTTAGGCTTACATTATGACCATTATTATGTGTTCCAGTCTGAGCTAGCAACGTGCTTGACACTACCTAATCCTATTCGTAGGTGCCTTCTTGGGCTGATTATTTAAGAAGCCATACAGACTCCTTTGTCCTCCTACTAAGATAGTAATAGTAGTAGTAAGTAATATCATTGAGTTAATGTTCTCAATTACAATCTCCCAGTGACGTGTAGTATGCATTTATGAATTGAAAAGGGAGACCGTGTTGGCCCACCAAGGAAGTTAAGATGCAAATATCATTCTTTCCAATGCATTATAGCTCCAAGTGTAGATTAGGAAATTGGAATAGGGCTTAGATTTTGGAAATTAAAAATAGGTCAACTCAATGCTAGTTCTATAGGCGATCTGATTTAGAAAAGTGCAATGTTTCTGCATTTGCTTTGCCTGTCAAAATACTTTTAGGGAGATTAACTGTAACACTAATCTATTATTTTTATCTTCTTTATTTCTTACCTCAGCACCCAAGGGCAAGAAGAGGGCTTTTAAGGTGGGTCAGGAAAACAAGGTGCCAGCACCAGTGTGTCTTCCTGTTATATTATTATTATTTCCCTAATGTCTTCCTCTCCCCATTTACAATATATATTTTTTTTTTACTGTGCTTGTCTCGTTTTTCTACTCGTCTTCGCTTGTTAAATTTTTGTTATCCCTGAATTATCCTGTTTTTTTCCTCTATTTCATGTTTCTGTAGCTGACTTCCTCCTGTATGTGCAAGCTTGTAGCTACCTTCTGCTTGTTAGTAAGTTTTCCCTTGCCCCTTCTATATCTTGCGGACTGGTACTGTAAGACTAAGAGAACAGACTATAGGACACGTACTCTACATTGACGATTGGATGTCCAAGTAAACTTTTCCATGCATGTTTGTTGAGAAGGCTTTCTTTTTTTTTTGCTCAAACTGTAAGAGAGAGGTGTGGTCATGGCGGACTCCCCCCAATGTTCTGTCATATGTATTATAATTAATTTATACAGTAGTAAGCCATACCAGTAGTGTTGATGTACAGTACTGCATGGCTGGTAAGTAGTATGAGGACGGTCCCATTACATTTGCCAACCAAGACCTCACAAATGTCTTTAATTGACCAATTATTCCACCCTCTTATTGCGCTTTAGTGACTTAGCTCTGCCTGCCGTTACAAAACTTTGCGGTTGGCTTGACTTGCCTACCTGGCTTTTCTAACCTAGCTAACCAACAAAAATCTGAAAGTGAATGCTAGAAGAAGCTAGAACTGTAATGATCTATTGCGGTTGTAGTTTGAGGAATTTGCTCTTAAAAATGACAAGGGGAGGAGTATCTGGCATCTAAAATGTGGAATGTTTTTTTCTAGCTGCACTGACCACCAGTTCCAGGGACAGCAGCAGAACCAATGCGCCAGGCATAGCAGTGGTTGGAGGAAGGATACCAGTGGTAGCAGGGATGGACGTAGGTCAGTCATAAAGCTTGTTTACTGACAATTACTAGTATACTCCCTGCAAGGTGTTGCTCGTGAACCCCCTCACTTTACCATCTACAGCAGGGGTTGAGTTCTTAATGGCCTCTTCTATCTTGAGCTCAGCAGACAAAAGCTCATAAACATTACAAAGGATGGGTTGATGGAAAAGGGAAAGAAGTATGGATGATAAAAGAAAGTATGGGTGAAATGGTATATAAGTAAAATGATATGTGAGTGAGTGAAAGAAGGGGACGGTAGGTGATAGGAGATGCATGGGTGGGTGAAAGGATGGATGAAATGGTATTTAGATGAAAAGATGCCTGGGTGGGTGAAGGGTAAAAAGATGCTCAATGGGTTAAAGGATAAGTGGATTGGTAATGAGGCATGGGTAAATGGATGAATAGGTGAATAGGTGAAAGGATGGGTAAAAGGGTGGATAGGTGAATGTATGGATGGATGGGTAGATATATAGGTGGAGGGATTGGAATGGTGAAAGACTGGATGAGAAAACGTAAAGCTTAAATATTGGTTATCAAAGGGTGAATAAAACAATTAAATGATGACTACATAATTGCTTGGATGAATCAGTAAGGGAACTCTTTTGGAGAGGGACAAGTTTAAATCTTTGGTTGAAAGTGGGGGTATTTTCTGTCTACTTCCAATTCACTGCATTTGTTACGCAAGGCAGGTAGGTATCCTCCCACCCATCATCATTCATCACCTCCCTGCCCATGGCATTTAGTCACCCATGCCGCTACCTAAGTGCAGCATGGATCATTTTGGCAGTGCAATAGTGTTGTCTGTGCTATGTACATCTGCCTCAGTTAATGCAGCATTTACAGAGCTTTCAAGCATTCCAAACTGAAAACAAAGTGTGTTTCTATTCCCTCCCAGTGCCTACTGAGTCACCTCATACTACTTCAGTCCTTTATTATTTCATGGCTTCCGTAACGGATTCATGCCTGTTAAAATTTTTCACTTTTGACATTCGTCAGCTACAGTGAGGCATGTATAGGTAAAAATATGGCCCTGTGACTTGCAATCTGCCACATCAAATTCCAATAGCGTTCTGTTCCACTCTAATTTCAAACAAGTGTTTGCACAGAGGACTGTTTACAATTTGTTTTTTTTCTTCCTTGATATAGCTACTTCTGGTGGACAACCTACATGCCAGGAGTTAGCAGTCCGGCTGTGGTGGCAGAGGCTTGAAGGCAACCATTCAAAGTACCAGCGACTGGTGTCTCTGCAGGACGAGGAGCATGCAGCAGATACCTTTCCTGTGGGCTCCAGCTCCTCCTGTCAGGTGCCAGCAGCACCTCCAGCATCTCAGCGGCAATAACATCAGCAGCACCGCCACCAGCTGGCAGCTGCCTGTCCAGGTCGGACCACTGCTGCCCCCTCCATCTCAGACTGCATATTCCACTGACGTGTCCTGCGGCATCTGGAGCACCCGGACTGCAGAGTGGCACACCTTAAAGGAATTCTTAAGGATCTCTGGACCTGCATGGAAAACGTCCTCTTTTAAAACTTTTTTTAATGTTTGATTTGGTGGGAGGGGCATTGAGGGTTGGAGAGGGAATTGGGACTGGGGTTTGAACTAGTTTGGACTTTTGACACTTAAGGCTTTTTTGGAGATGGGATGATTTGTTTGGGGAGAAGCATAGGCCTTTTTGTGGGGGAAAGGGTGTGTTTTGTAATTGTTAGAAAAAAGGGAACAATTTTTTTACTTTATTTGTGCATAAAATCTTTATTTTGGTGTTTTACTTTGCACTACTGTCTTTTAGTGCAGCCTATTTTTTAAAATCTGCGTAAAGCAGTGGTATGCCAGTTAGTTTCACCCTTGTTCTTCTACCCTCTGTAACTACATAGACCACTAGTGGGGATTGCCATTGCCTATTATGCCTACAACAGCCTAGATACACACAAAAAACATCTTCAATAGAAATTAGTTACTAACTAAACTATTTCACTTCACTCCATAGTTCTCTTACCTGAATAGATGAAGAAAGGGCTGCTAGATCTCTCAGTTTTCTTACTGCAGAATTTTCCCAAGATACCATCTTATGGTGGTGGTAGTAGTAGCAGACTAGTGTGCTAACAGGGAAGACATTGCAAGTGAAGTTCCACTTCCAACTAGGTGAATTCCGACTGAAATATTAATCAAAGGATTATCCATTACTGGCAACTTGATTAAAAGAAAACAGAGTGGTTTATATTATTTATATCAAGACCAGACCAGATTACCACCATGACACAACAAAGACCTGATACGAGAAATAAAATTAACAATAGCTACTTTTTTGAGCAATGGGGATCTAGTATTTAATTAAAACTAAACTTAAAAATTCCTTGAATCAGGAGATGTGGACTCAGAGTCAGGAGCAGAGTGGACAAGGTTAAGCATTTGCACAACACAAGGTCTAAATGATGGTGATGAATGATGTGTGGGTGAGTAAATGGGCTGGTGTGGGTTGTTGCTCAGGTAATAGAACATACCCTATTGAGTTGGTGTCGCTTTCACCACATATGCCCCACCAAGGGTGTGATCCATTCATGGTGTCAAATTGAGTCACACCTCAATAAATCACACAGCCTGGAGAAAGAGGGTTAGGATTTTGATGAATGAATGGAGGTGTGACAAAGATTACACAACAATATTCATCAGGACTCTGAGCAGCACACGTTCACCAATCTATTGTGAATGGAAATGAAGGAATGAGTATGACACAGTTCAGTTAAAAGCATTGCAAACAGTCCTTCAGCCCCAGAGACCCAAAATAGTATATAGCTAAATGTCCATTGATCTAGGTTTGAAAAATGCAAATTATGGAGAAGTGAAGTGAACCGAGCCAGTTGTAAAAATTATGATTGTGAAAGAAAAATGATACTTTATTTCCAAAGTGGGCAGTGCATCTGCATTTTTCTTGGAATGTCTATCACTCTTGGGTGCTTGGCTGAACCTGGCCAGTAGGTAAGCAGGAATGTTGAGCTTTCATCTTTCATTAGTGCAGGAGACGAGAGGGCTTGAGGATTGTAAAACAGAAACTGCATTGTAGAGTCAATGAGAAGGACAAAAGAAAGGTAAGCCTCATGAGGAGCGTACCAAAAAGCCACAAAGGCATAGCAAGAACATAACAGGAGTTTCATGTTTGAACCAGCTGTGCAGCACACACATTCAGTAGAATTTCCCAAATCAGCGCACCTCTCTCCAGTCCACAGAGCTGAGAACTAAGCCTCAGAGTCATCATCATTATGGTTTCCCTTTGAAGTTGATATTTTCCTTCTTTGGTTGTTGAAGTAGTCCTGCCCTGAGTCCTTCTATCCTCCTCCTAACTCCAAGCAACTCCATTCCAGTCCTGAACCAATAAACCTGTAGTGCATTGCTGTTGAAGAACAAGCAGAGGAACAGAATTAGAGTATTCAGTTGTTTTGTAGATTTGGTTTTGTTAACTAAAGTGGTTGGTCTGATCTCTAAAGAGCCAGAAAAAAGGAGTGGACACTGCAGATACATTTAAATAAGTTTGAAAGGGCCAATGACCTTCAGGAAAAAAGATCACCCATGAGGCCCCAAAGATTGCAAATCATCAAAATAAAGTTTACTCACTGTCGCCCACCACATAAATCATTAATTATTACTCACAGTCACTCAATAATATATAATCACTCATTGTGCAATAGTTACCGTTTCCAATCTAAGCACGGTGGTAGGTACACAATTGTGTCTCCCCTTTGATGCAAGCAACACATTGGAATTTGGCATTGGGAGTCTTGTGAATATCAAATCTTCTGGGGCAGCCCTGCAAAGTGGTCCAAAAAAAAGCTAGGCATGAGAGGGAGGTAGGCATTGTCTCCAATGTCCTGAAGGTAATGTGGAGGCTTCTTCACTGCAAACTGGTCCAACTACAATCCAGCCATACATGTGTCTAATGGTGGGGCACTATACATCAGACCCAAACATCATGTTCCACTAGCTATGCCCTCTTCTTTTGGCAAAGATAGAAGTTTGATGATAAATAATTAAGAAGTACTATGGTGGCATACTCAGTCAGGGAAGTAGGGTTCATCTTCAAACGAAGGTGGTTCACCCAGAAGTTTGTCAGCTAACAGACTTGATTCTGACCAATCATCCTCCTTCTCCTCCTGTGCTGTTTCAGGAACTGTGTAATTGTGTGCTAACAAATGTTGGGTCATTTTGTTCATGGTAAATCTTTCCACATTTTGAGGCGAGTAACTGGTCCTTCTCACTGTGACAATCACAACAGATGGCCTGAACACATGTTCAGCAGACACACTGGCTAAAGAACAAGTCACATAATTTATTATCAGCCTGCTGAGCACGCACTGACCATTGGCATATCTTTGCACCAATGGGTTTTGATCCACATAGATCTCTTTTGTGTCATCCAGATGCTCCTGGAACACCCTCTCAATATTCATTGATGCTTCCACTCGCACAACCTCTTTTCCTTTGCCTGTGTAGTGGACTTAGGTCTGCCAGTTAAAAACAAGCCAATGAAGAGGTTGGGGCCAATTCTTCTGTTCCTATAGTTGTGGTTTTTGCCAGTGTTCTTGTTGCTGGTATTGGCTGCTGTGAGACAAGATTGCCTTCTCTGGAAGCTGAAGGTGGCACCCCAGAACTTCTGCCCAGCAGTGGGACTTTAGTAAGTTCCAGTTGTTCTTCTTCCAGGTCTCTGGCTTGCTCAGTAATCCACCTCTTGTATTTTGAAAGCAGGATGCATTTCAAACAGAATAAATGAAAAGTTTGTTTTAATTGTTTAAGGGTAGGCATTGCTCCGTTGGACCACTTCCTGCTCTAAAAAAATGTTTGTGCCCCCATTCACAAAGGGGAAGGATTCCCTTGGGGACCCCTTCCGTTTGTGAATTGGTAATCTCCTCCTGTACAGAGTCGGTAAAGTATGAATATTTTGTGACTGCATTCCGGTTGCAAAATATTCACACATATCAGTGTGAGGGATGCCCTAAATACACCCATTCCTAATACCGATGCCCTAAAAAACGTCCCTTCCTAATACCGAATCACAAAAACAAAATGTGATTCAGTAACAAGTTACCAAGTCACATTTTTCCTTTTGTACATGGCAAAAAGCATTATACCGGTCACAAATGGCACGATGGGCCTTTTGCAACTGGTAAAATGCTTCCTACATCTGGTCCCATGGTCTCAACCAAGGCATGCGCTTATGCATTTTTGTTTATACCTACGGCCTTTCAGACACCTACTTTAGCTGGTCCTGTAGCAGATGCAACAACTTGATAGCTTGGCCCATCGTAACGTCCTCCTTGCTAACTTCCTGTGTGAAAACCTCAAAAGCGAGTAGCATTTGTGTAAGGCATTTGACTAGGCCCCATTTGTCCACATCCATTGCTATAGCTTTCCCAATCACATCCCCTCCGCTTTGAGTGACATAGTCATTGATCTGTCTATTTTGCTCAAACTGACATTGCAACATGCAATGGTCTAGTTCCAATATGTTGGCACCTCCTGCAAGAGGGCTTTAACTGGTACTCTATCAGCATGCTGAATAATCCTCAAATGCCTTTGGGCTTTAAAAGAATGGCTGAAATGAGTGCAGATTTTTCTGCAGGTGGCCAGTATGTTGCTGACTATGCCTTATTTTTTTAGAAACTCCTGCACAACCAGGTTGATGGAAAGCATCAAACACAGGTCCCTGAAATAAACATCATCTGCCATGGCCTTGACTATATTGCTGCCATTGTCTGTGGCAACAAATCCAATTCTAAGACCTCTAGGTCCTTGCTGATAAATTTGCCCAAGATGTTTGCAGCTGTATGGTATTTCTCCATGGCAAACATGGCTACATTTGCATGTCGCTTAACCCTTTTAAAACGTTCCTCACGGCCAAGACCTTTACATACCTGATGCCTACCCCCCACAAAAGAGATCCAGTGTGCAGTAATACACATGTAATAATTTGCTTGACAACTGGTCCACATGTCTGTCATCAGTCAGATAGTGTGAATAGCACTTTGCTGCAACGTTTGTCCAACCAATTGCAGCATATGGTGATGGAGCACTGGCACAGCAACTCTGGCAAAATTGGTCCTTCTTAGAACCCTCCATTTCAGGCAGATGACCTCCACAAAGTCTAAAAATCCCCCTTCATCCACAAAATGAAAAGGATGGAGGTCCAGCGCTAACATTTTAGCAGGCTTTCCAATGTACAAACGGGCTGTTGAGTGGATGCGACTATAGGGCCCAACCTGCCTAGACAATCCTGGATTAATGGCCTGGATTTTCTTCTAGCAGTGCATCAGCATCACCCACCTCAGAGGCCTCAAAATGGCACAAGAGTCAGAGTCAGATGGCAACGCCATGGCATACAGTGATTGCCCCAAGACACACATTGAATCTACTACCTCCTACTACTCAGAGCCACTGACAGTAGGTGACCCTCCTGAAACTCCAGGCCACTCTTTACCATGAAATTTAAAAATCAAATAAAAGTACATATAATACTGGCACATCCCTGATCAAACAAACAACAATAGTTTTTGAACATACTTTTGTGACATCACAATAACAAAGGACCGGATTATGATCTTGGCGGATGGGATACTCTGTCAAAAACATGATGGAGATCACATCTGCTGTATTACAAGTTCCATAGGCTATATTGGAACTTGTAATACAGTGGATGGATATCTGTCACGTTTGTGATGGTGTATCCCATCCGCCAAGATCATAATCAGGCTCAAAGTCCTTAAATCCAAAGGTAAATATTCAGCAGGCAAAGAGAGTGATCCTTGTACCTCAACATTCAAGTAAAAGTGACCAGGAGATGGACACAGCACTTGGAGGAGCCTGCTGGACAGGAGCAGGAGATTGGAGTCTCTGGTAAACTTCCTTCCTGTTGGAAAAAAAAAGTAAAAAAAAAAAAAAGGCTTCTCATACTGAAAAACAACTGGAATGGCTGGTTGGAGTAGAAAATCCACTTGCAAATATCTTTCTAGGTAGATTTAGCTAATTCTCAAGTAGAGAATCTGCTCGATGTGCACCAGAAGTCTCTCGCAGTCGCAGGTGACACTAAAATGGTGCCATCGTGGCCAGAAGCCTAGCAAGGGGGCGCAAAACCTCATGTGCGCTTCCAACTGGACAGACCCAAAACAACTCTTGCACTCACTAATGGCAAAAATTACGCCACGTGCTAGATGGAGGAATTTCGGGAACTCTGCGCTAATCTACATAGAGCGGAGTACCTCAATTCCACAAACTCCATGAGCGGAGCAAATTTTACTGCCCTAGTCTAGTATAAATAAGTTCTTTGGACCACTTGATTTCTCTTTTATCAGGGCCAACTTAAAGAAGCAATTTACAGACTTTACAATACATCTTCTGGCAATCATTTATTACTTACTTGCAATTCCATGCATCTTTCTGGGGTTGCCTAGAGAAGTTTATTTTTATGTGCTGGGAATGGTTTGTTGTTGCATGAGTACAACTATTAAATAACCATTAAACTAATATGGAGATACATACTCTTTGGTTTACATAGACATCCTAACTGGGGTTGTGTTGTAGAAAGTGCCCGGGGAGAGCAACTGGCATGTGTGCCTGCATTATGCCCCCCTGCAACACTTTAGTATTACAGAAGGGAAAACAGATGATTGTGAGTCCCTTCTGTAATACTGATAATGCTGGTACACATGTACCGCTATTGTTATCTCATGAGAACATTCCCTCATTTGCATGGTGCATGGTCCCATGCAAATGAGGAAATCTCTTTGTTGTTGTGCTCAAGCTGTATTATGGATGGAAAAGCAGAGGCGTTGTCAAGAGCCACACTGAAAGTGGGCCACAAAAAGGTGGCACACTGTTAGTGTTCTCCCTGATGGCAGCCCACTGGAGGAAGCAAGAGGGTCCCATGGGCCCACCAGACATGGGTCCCATGCTCACTGTGCCACTGGATTAAAATTGGCCTAGCTGGTGAGGCGTGATGCCCCGAGGCTGGTACCGGGATGCTTGTTTCTGGTCCAGGGAGGAACTGGCCTGACAGTTCAGGCTGGACTGTTCCCATGGGGGGCAGGGGCACGACTGATTGGCATATGGTTGGGTCCAAACTGGGGAGGCATGGTGAACAAAATAATGATAGATTAAACACAGAATGGTGGCAGGGAGTGAATGTTTGATTGGTTCAGCATTCCTTCCATCATCTGTTATTTTTGCTTTTGTCACCCTAAGTGGGAAGGGTATGCCCAGATGTAAATCCTGTGCTCACTGTGCCACTGGAGTCAAGCTGGCCTGGCTGGTGAGGGGTGATGCCCCTGGGCCTTTTCTGGGGTGCATGTTTTCGTTCCAGGGAGGATCTGACCTGGCAGTTCGGGCTGGACTGTTTCCATGGGGATCAGGGTCAGGGCTGATTGGCAAGTGGCGGATCCAGACTGGGGTCACGTGGTGAAAAACAAAACAGTGGATTAAACCCAGATCTGTGATTGGGGTGAATGTTTGATTGGTTTAGCATTCTGTCCATCATCTGACCTTTTCCCTTTTGTCACCCTGAGTGGGAAGGGGATGCCCGACGTGGGTCCCCTACTCACTGTGCCACGGGATTCAAGCTGGCTTGGCTGGTCATGGGTAATGCCCTGAGGCTGCTCCTGGGATGCTTGTATCTGATCCAGGCAGGACCTGGCCTGGAAGTTCAGGCTGGACTGTTCCCATGGGGAGCAGGGTCAAGACTGATTTGCATATGGCTGGGTCCAAACAGCGGTGGCTTTGAGAGCAAAAATAAAATGGAATAAACATGGATCTGTGACTGGGGTGAATGTTTGATTGGTTCAGCATTCTGTCAATCATCTGTTCTATGGCTTTTGTCCTCTTAAGTAAGAAAGGCATGCACAGGCATGAGTCCTGTGCTCACTGTGCTCCCGAGTTCAAGCTGGCCTGGCTGATGAAGGGTGATGCTCTGAGGGCATTTCTGGGATGATTGTTTCCTATCCAGGGAGGACCTGGACTGCTAGTTCGGGCTGGACTGTTCCCATGGGTAGGTTCAAGACTGATTTGCATATGGCTGGGTCTAAACTGGGGTGGGGTGGTGAGCAAAAGAAACAATGGATTAAACCCAGATCTGTGACTGGGGTGAATATTTGATTGGTTCAGCATTCTGTCAATCATTTGTATTTTTTACTTACATCCCCTTGCAGGCGGGTACACTTTCTCACTGCACCCACCTGCAAAGGGATCTCTAATCCATCACCCATGTGCAGGCAGTTGCTGCTTGCTGTGTGAAACAAAGAGCAGCTTTGAAGCAGCATCTCCTTATTTTACTTGAATGCGCTGCCCCCAGGGCAGGATGAGGGGAAGTGATAGGATGCATTTTACATGTCCCATGTCGCATCTATTTAAAGGTGACCCATGGTACAACCAGGACGATAGCAACATATGTGTAATGAGGGGCTTGGGGACCAATGTTTCACTATTAGGCCTTCCCATGTTTTTAAAATGGGAACATTCTAAAGGATCGGTTACCTATTTAAATATAGTGCCTCACAAGTGGCAAATGGTTGTTGAGCTATAGAGACCACATCAGTTACATTTGCTGTGTCTTTGTAAGAGGGACATGTCATAGTTATTTGAAAAAAAAAATTGACGGACCCCCTTAACTTGTCAAGACTTGCAGAGACCCAAAGAACAGATGTTTAATCAGTACAAGGGAAATGTTTTGTGATCTGAAAGCACACAACTTCAGCTTCCTAGAAATTGCTATGATTAATTCTATATTTCCTGGAAGCATACAGTTTTGGACTATGAAAGAGATACATAGATAAGAGATTTGTGTTTTTGTCTAGTTAAAACAAATTGAGAAAAAACTTAAAGCAGCAATTCTGCTGCCACTAAATAAAGCCTTTGCTGACTGTCCTATAGGAGAAATCGTTGTGCCTAAATGGCCACTGATTTGTGTAAAAGTAAGCTCCTATCACTTAATCTACATTTGATCAATCCAAAAGTCTATAAGTATACTTTCATTTATTTATGATTCAAGTGCATGTTTACCAGTAAAATTTTATTTATTTATTCATTTTTAATAGTCATTTACACTTTTAAATTATGTTCTTATATAACAATAAAGTGGCATAAAACGCAGCACTGCGTCACTTCAGAAACGCAGGGATGTGCAGTATTAACAAGAATACCCCTGTGTTTGACCCTGCGCTGACGCTAAAATTGCTGCTCAGCATCAATGCAGCCACTCTTGCGCTATGGTGCAAGAATGGCTGCATTTCGGGGGAGATTGTTTTTGTGCAGGGAGGGACACCGGACAGCTCCACCAGAGCTTCACAAAAAGTGCTGCTCCGGTGTTATTGGGGACTTGTAAATTTGCCCCTTAGTGCCTTGGTGGATCAGGAACTATAGAGTACTCCAATAGTTAAAGATTTTATTTAAATCTTTTTAGTAGTTAAGGGCTCCATGTACGTACGTTTTGTGACTCGCAAATTGGTTGCAGCGCTATTTGCAACCGTGCAAAAAGTGAAATGGTATGTTCCAATGCCATTTCGGAGTCCAAAATAGTGATGCGACCAATTTCTGAATTGCAATAATTTGCGACTCGTGATTGAGACTCACAATTAAGAAATCGCAATTTGCGAGTCGCAAACCGCATGTACAAGGCAGTCGCAAATTGAGAATAGTCACAAAAAGCCCATTTTGCACACCCAGATTAGCACTGATTCCAAACAGGTGGTAACCAGAACCAAAGTATAAAAGCAGAACCAGAAGGCATCTGGGTTTCTCAAAATGGCTTCATCCTACGTGATTGCATGGAGGAGGCGAGTCCAGGCTGCCCAGCAGAGGAGGAGGAGGTGAAGACAGGAGAGGATATACAGAACCAGGCAGACCATATTTCAACAAACTGAGGAGGAAATATATGACAAATAGAGACTTAGCAGCACAGGTATCTTAGAGATTATTGAACTGTTATGGAGACCTTGTGCAGCTGCTCCATCCCCACACATGTGCAAGCGCTCTGCTCACTGTACCTCTTGCTACCAGGGGGTGATTGTAGTTGCTGGTGGGGTGTTCCAAAGTGCCCTGTCACGATTTTTTAGACTGTTCTTAGATGCCATACTCACACACAGGTCCAGATACACAACACCAAATTGGACTACTACAGAATTGCAAACTTTCCCCATGTAATCGGGTGTGTGGACGGGACACATATACCCATTTGTCCACCTGCAAATCTAGAATATGTGCTCCACAACAGGAAATGTACTCACTCACTCAACATCCAGGTGGTATGTGATGCCCATAATGTAATAATTGATATAGTGGCAAAAGTTCCTGGGAACACACATGATGCGTACATATTCAGGCACAGTGGGATACACCAACACCTAAAACGTGGGGAGTTTGGTGGAGAATATTTATTAGGTACTGTGTAGTACACACCAATGTCACAAGTACACGTCACTGCATAACCTTTTGAAGCCATGCTCATATCTACAGTTTTTTTCAACAGGTGACAGTGCATATGTGTAGGAAAGGACCATCTTGCCTGGCATGTTACCCCCATATTTCACTGTATATATGTTGTTTTAGTTGTATTTTTCACTGGGACCCTGCCAGCCAGCTCATAAGTGTGCCCTGTATGTGTTCCCTGTGTGATGACTAACTGTCTCACTGAGGCTCTGCTAACCAGAACCTCAGTGGTTATGCTCTCTCTTTGCTTTCCAAATTGTCACTAACAGGCTAGTGACCAATTTCACCAATTCACATTGGCATACTGGAACACCCTTATAATTCCCTAGTATATGGTACTGAGGTACCCAGGGTATTGGGGTTCCAGGAGATCCCTATGGGCTGCAGCATTTCTTTTGCCACGCATAGGGAGCTCTGACAATTCTTACACAGGCCTGCCACTGCAGCCTGAGTGAAATAACATCCACGTTATTTCACAGCCATTTTACACTGCACTTAAGTAACTTATAAGTCACCTATATGTCTAACCTTTACCTGGTAAAGGTTGGGTGCTAAGTTACTTAGCGTGTGGGCACCCTGGCACTAGCCAAGGTGCCCCCACATTGTTCAGGGCAAATTCCCCGAACTTTGTGAGTGCAGGGACACCATTACACGCATGCACTATACATAGGTCAATACCTATGTATAGCGTCACAATTGTAACTCCGAACATGGCCATGTAACATGTCTAAGATCATGGAATTGTCACCCCAATGCCATTCTGGCATTGGGGAGACAATTTCATGATCCCCCGAGTCTCTAGCACAGACCCGGGTACTGCCAAACTACCTTTCCCGGGGTTTCACTGCAGCTGCTGCTGCTGCCAACCCCTCAGACAGGTTTCTGCCCTCCTGGGGTCCAGCCAGGCTTGGCCCAGGAAGGCAGAACAAAGGACTTCCTCAGAGAGAGGGTGTTACACCCTCTCCCTTTGGAAAAACGTGTCAAGGCTGGGGAGGAGTAGCCTCCCCCAGCCTCTGGAAATGCTTTGATGGGCACAGATGGTGCCCATCTCTGCATAAGCCAGTCTACACCGGTTCAGGGATCCCCCAGCCCTGCTCTGGCGCGAAACTGGACAAAGGAAAGGGGAGTGACCACTCCCCTGACCTGCACCTCCCCTGGGAGGTGCCCAGAGCTCCTCCAGTGTGCTCCAGACCTCTGCCATCTTGGAAACAGAGGTGCTGCTGGCACACTGGACTGCTCTGAGTGGCCAGGGCCAGCAGGTGACGTCAGAGACTCCTTCTGATAGGCTCTTACCTGTGTTGCTAGCCTATCCTCCTTCCTAAGTAGCCAAACCTCCTTTTCTGGCTAATTAGGGTCTCTGCTTTGGGGAATTCTTTAGATAACGAATGCAAGTGCTCATCAGAGTTCCTCTGCATCTCTCTCTTCACCTTCTGCCAAGGAATCGACCGCTGACTGCTCTGGACGCCTGCAAAACTGCAACAAAGTAGCAAAGACTACTACTGCAACCTTGTATCGCTGATCCGGCCGCCTTCTCAACTGTTTTCCTGGTGGTGCATGCTGTGGGGGTAGTCTGCCTCCTCTCTGCACTAGAAGCTCCGAAGAAATCTCCTGTGGGTCGTCGGAATCTTCCCCCTGCAACCGCAGGCACCAAAAGACTGCATCACCGGTCCTTTGGGTCCCCTCTCAGCATATCGAGCGTGGTCCCTGGAACTCAGCAACTCTGTCCAAGTGACTCCCACAGTCCAGTGACTTTTCAGTCCAAGTTTGGTGGAGGTAAGTCCTTGCCTCCCCATGCTAGACTGCATTGCTGGGTACCGCATGATTTGCAGCTGCTCCGGCTCCTGTGCACTCTTCCAGGATTTCCTTTGTGCACAGCCAAGCCTGGGTCCCCGACACTCTAACCTGCAGTGCACAACCTCCTTAGTTGTCCCCCTGCGTCGTGGGATCTTCTTTTGTGACTTCGGGTGAGCTCTGGTTCACTCCTCTTTGTAGTGCCTGTTCCGGCACTTCTGTGGGTGCTGCCTGCTTCTGAGAGGGCTCCTTTTCTTGCTGGGCACCCCCTCTGTCTCCTCACGCAATTGGCGACATTCTGATCCTTCCTGGGCCACAGCAGCATCCAAAAACCCTAACCGCAACCCTTGCAGCTAGCAAGGCTTGTTTGCAGTCTTTCTGCGTGGGAACACATCTGCAAGCTTCTTCACGGCGTGGGACATCCATTCCCCAAAGGGGAAGTTCCTAGTCCTCTTCGTTCTTGCAGAATCCACTGCTTCTACCATCCGGTGGCAGCTTCTTTGCACCCTCAGCTGGCATTTCCTGGGCATCTGCCCACTCACGACTTGAGTGTGACTCTTGGACTTGGTCCCCTTGTTCCACAGGTACTCTCATCTGGAAATCCATTCTTGTTGCATTGCTGGTGTTGGTCTTCCTTGCAGAATTCCCCTATCACGACTTCTGTGCTCTCTGGGGAACTTAGGTGCACTTTACACCTACTTTTCAGGGTCTTGGGGTGGGCTATTTTTCTAACCATCATTGTTTTCTTACAGTCCCAGCGACTCTCTACAAGCTCACATAGGTTTGGGATCCATTCGTGATTCGCATTCCACTTTTGGAGTAAATGGTTTGTGTTGCCCCCATACCTATGTGCTCTCATTGCAATCTATTGTGACTGTACATTGCTTGCATTGCTTTCTATTGCTATTACTGCATATTTTTGGTATTGTGTACATATATCTTGTGTATATTTGCTATCCTCATACTGAGGGTACTCACTGAGATACTTTTGGCATATTGTCATAAAAATAAAGTACCTTTATTTTTAGTATATCTGTGTATTGTGTTTTCTTATGATATTGTGCATATGACACCAGTGGTATAGTAGGAGCTTTGCATGTCTCCTAGTTCAGCCTAAGCTGCTCTGCTAAGCTACCTTTTCTATCAGCCTAAGCTGCTAGACACCTCTTCTACACTAATAAGGGATACCTGGACCTGGTGCAGAGTGTAAGTACCCCTTGGTACTCACTGCAAACCAGGTCAGCCTCCTACAATATGCTCTGAGGCTATGGATACTCACCCCATATCTAACTCCTGCCAATCAGAATGAGAGGCGCTACAACATTGGACATTGGCAAACCAGAACCGTCATTGAGAGGACCTTTGGCATATTAAAGTCACGTTTTTGATGCCTGAACAAAAGTGGAGGTGCAGTCCAGTATGCCCCAGAGACTGCATTCAAGATTGTGGCAACATATGCCATCCTACACAACATAGCAACCAGATGTGGGCTACATCTCACCCTAGATGACACAGATTCAGAGGATGAGGAGCAAGAGCCACCACAACAGCAGCTTGGGGATGGTAGCATCGCACTGGAGGGCAGACGGAGACGGGACCACATTGCAACTCACTACTTTGGCAGGTACGTGGCAGCCGTTACAGCACTCACAAATGTAAGACACACATAGCCAGGTTGTGCAAAAAAGAAATTTCCTTTAATGTCAGGAGTGCATTATTTAAATGTTGACGTTTAGCTAGCAGTAAAGAAGTAAAATGTAACAAAGTCAGACACATTAATATCATGTGCCTCAGATTAAACCCAGGTAGACAATATCACACCCTCTACGGCTCCGTCCACCATGGCCTGTGCCTGGTTGGTCCCCTGATGTCTGGCGGGCACTGCTACTACACAGAATGTGGGCATCTGAAGCAGAAACGCTGCTTACGCTTGAGATGTCCTCACTGTCCTGAGGGGTGTCACCAACACCTCTGGCTTCCTGGGTGGTATTAACTGAGGTCAACTGCAGCAGTGATGTGCTCTAGTCCCCTTGCCACATCCCCGGAAAACTGGCCTAGTTCCACCTGTAGCATGACAGTGTGCCTTGACAGGCAGGTAGTTGTGGTGGCTAGGCGGCCAATGGACAGACTGAGCCGCTCCAAACGTGCAGCTGTGTGGCACTCTCTGCGCCTTGCATGGGCCCGATCCACAACCATTTCCCTACACAGGTCATTGATGGCGGTGGTGAGGTTTACCATTTTGGTGTTCATGTTGGAAAACTGTGATACAACATTGACAAATCCCTGTGTGACGGTCTGTTGCATTCTGTGCAGGTTCCGGTTTTTCATCCGCATTTGTTTATTTTGCAGGCGGTGACTGCTCAGTAGGGATGCCTCTAGTCCATGGAATTGTTCAGTTGTGACATCCTCCTCACCTGCATCCTGTGTTCGACTACACCGTCTACACCCAGACCCAGCTGTTCACAGTGGCTGACTCACACCCATCTGTGGCCCAGATGGTAGGTTTCCTGCCTCATTGTCCACATCTGTCTCTTCGGTGGTCTCACGTGCATGGTGGACAATCGGTGCGGTACTGCACTTCCCTGCAGATATGCTGACTGCTTCGTCTGCTGTCATGGTGGCATCATCATCTCCCTCCACACTAGGGTCATCGGTGGACACTTGAGGGAGACCTGTGGGACACAGGGGATACACTGTCAGTGCCTCTCTGATGTGTGGCGTATCAAAATTAATATTCTTAAACCTTTGGACTACTGTACTACATTGCACATAATGCACTGTCCTTGAGGTTATAATATAGGCATGGAACAAATTCGGATGATGCATGCTTTTGTGGACTGTGGTTGTGTGCATGGTGCCTTGAATGGTGTAAATAAGTGAGATTTGCTACTTACTTTTGGAGGTTCCAGGTGCGGAACTGTTCAGGTCCCCAATTCCTATGACAACCTCTGGCTCCAGAGTGGTGTCCACCATGCTCTCTGTAGCTGTAGGAGGTGGTACTGTGGATGGTCCTCCACCTGTTCCATGCACCTCCCTCAACCACTCTGCCACACTTTCCTTGGTTCTGGGACTGAGGTCATACCACCTTTTGCGAACATCCTCAATGGTACGATGGATGACTCCTATCGCATTGATCTTGCTCTGTATGTCCAGCCAAATCTTCTTTTTTTGTGTGTCAGGGACACTTATTGCTGCCTTGCCAAACATGACCTCATGGTGTAAGCGGCACTCCTCAGTCAGGACCTCCAGCTCCTTATCAGAGAATTTGAGCTTTTTCTTCCTCCCTGCAGTGGTTGCCTCCATAGTTTTAGTTGCTATGGCTGCAGTTGCTCCTCTCAGCTGGGTGTGCCTCTGCTGTCTGTGCTGGGGGGTACTTCCTGGTTCTGATGTCATCAACCAGCACCAGGAAGTGTGTTTTCTCTTTTTTTTTTGCACACGTTTGCTAATTGCGACACAGTCGCAATTTGCAACTCTGTGACACACCCATGTGCAATTTAGGAAATTGCAATTTGCGAATTCGCAAATTGCAGTGCGACTCTGCACCGAATCGCAAAATAGGATTGCGATTCTGTCTTTCATCCTGTTTTGCGATTCGGAAATAGCGACTCGCATTGAGTCACTATTTCTGACTCGCAATTTTTACATGTAGCCATAAATTCCTTATTAGCAAATCATATGCCTTTAAATATAATTGCAGAACAAAGAATGAAGCGTGTTCCATAAAGATTATCCCTGTTCTAAACTAAATAAAATAAAAAATGAGCATTAGTAGAACTCATAAAGAGTTCAAGATTTGAGAGGTGAAAGAATAAAAGCTGTAGCCGAACTTCCCTTACAGAGAGGTTTGAGAAACTCTGTAAACTCTCAGAAATGCATGAATTCAACCGTAGAATCAAAATTATTGACCAGAAAGAGTATGAGTAAGAATGTATCTGAGTCAAAGTGCTCTCAAGAAAGTCTTCGAAAGGGACTCTCAAGCAAACTAAGAAAATGCCTTGGTCTCTAGTATTGAAACACACAATTATACAGCAAAACATATCAGCAAAATGCATTATACTATGGGGGTCATTCTGACCCTGGCGGTCCATGACCGCCATGGCGGAGGGCGGCGGAAGCACCGCCAACAGGCTGGCTGTGCTTCCTGGGCTATTCTGACCGCGGCGGTAAAGCCGCGGTCAGAAAAGGGGAACCGGCGGTTTCCCGCCGGTTTTCCCCTGGCCCAGGGAATCCGCCATGGCGGCGCCGCTTGCAGCACCGCCAAGGGGATTCCGACCCCCTTCCCGCCAGCCTGTTTCTGGCGGTGTCCACCGCCGGAACCAGGATGGCGGGAACGGGTGGCACTGCCCATGCCACTGGCATGGGCAGTGCAGGGGCCCCCTAACAGGGCCTTGCAGACAGTGAAAATCTCGACTGGTGCCACTGCACCCGTCGCACCCCTGCAACTCCGCCGGCTCCATTCCGAGCCAGCATTTTCGTTGCAGGGGCTTTCCCGCTGGGCCGGCGGACGGCCTTTTGGCGGTCGCCCGCCGGCCCAGCGGGAAAGTTGGACTGACCGCCGCGGTCATTCGGCGGTAACCGCATGGCAGGCGGCGACCGCCGCCCGCCGCGGTCAGAATGACCGCCTAAGTATTGTAAAGATAGCTCATTGTCTCAGCCAATAGGATGACAATTCTTCATGGAAACAAGAAAGTTTCCATTGATTTAGTATGCTTAGCAAAGAACGTCCTCAACACAAGATATATTTAATTGCAACTTATAACACAATTATCAACTTGGTTTCATTCCTTTAGTGCTTCTTTCTATAAGACAAAATAAGTGAAGATAAGTGCAACACATAACTCCATGAGATCTCCTCCGTTCTCATAAGCTTCAATTGACAACCTCTGTTCATAAAGAAACACCTTTTTAAGACTAAATTAACATTTCAATACACTATTATAATTACGTAGTCCAAGTGGATCCCTATTCATACTGTTGTTTCAAAAATGCATTTGTGTCATACACTTATGACCATGAGACGTCAGAGCAAAGAAGATAGGAAAGAAAGAGATAAAAATTCATTTGTCAGTGTTTTAAGCTGAATAGATGTCTTCATGAAAAACTGTATGTGCAAAACCACATTTTAAGCAGCATTTAGTTGAGGCTTACATGATATATTGTACCGGTTAATAATGCCAATGTTTAATTAGTGAAAATGCTTCTGCAGCCTCATTAGGAGGCCCACTGTAATCCCAATGGGACAGCAACAATTGTTATAGGTCTCCCCGGGCTTCCATAACCTGAAGTAACTCCACAGCTACAGAGGTTTTGCACCCGGTCACCTTAGCTGTTGAAAGCACCTGAAATATTTGGTGAAACCATCCCAAAAATGTAAATTTACGCCAGGAATCATGTGTTACACTCCCATTTCTCTATTTCTTAGAAGACCCCTGGGGTCCAACTTGTAACCTGGTGCATTATTTTCACCCAGAATTACTGATACATATGCTATTGGGAAGACTCAGGGATATACAAGCATATTTCCAGTCTTTATTTAAATGGGGTCCAGAGACAATTTAAGTCCAAAAGTAAATTATTTGCTGAACTGTTCTTGTTATCAGTTATGAATTGCTCTGCCGAGTACTGGAGGCAAGAGAGCACATTCTTTTACAGTAGAAGAGTGGAATGAAGAGAGGGTTGTGTGGTTTTGGTTTGTGTGGTTAGATTTTTTTTTCAAATTTGGGTGTGAGTTGGGGGGTGAAGAGGATGAAAAGCAGTACCATAGATTATTTTACATTTGGGAGGAGAAAAGTAAAGAGTACTGTGGTTTTGCTCGGAACCCATGTATTGTTTTTTTAATGGGGTGAGAGGTGGTCAGTTGGTAGATACCAGGAGTAGGGGATAGGATGATCAAACTCGTCCTAGTCTCTTTAACCATATGAGGTGCAGTTTTACATTACATTATTTATTTAATTTGAAATGTTAATTGCACAATTGTGTTTTGAAGGTTTGATATTATTACAAATAAGTGCACCAAGTTATATATAAAAAAATTTCTTCAGCCTTATAGTGGTTGATTTCTGTACTTTAATTGGAGGTGGATCAGCAACAGAAAGCTTGAGCCAGACTCAAGCCTGATGTTGGCTCCAGCTCAGGTCAAGACATGGTCTACCTTTATGGAGTAAGAAAGCAGTGACTTTTGATCTAAAACAGGAGGCAAGAGGAAGCAATACCCATCTACTGGATGACTGACACAATGTGAAACCAGAAAATCTATAATCAATCCCAACTTCCTAGCTTGACTAAACTGTATGATCATAGAAAAATATTTTATTTCACTGAGTCTCATTTTTTTCCATTATCACATAGAGAGCATCTTCAAATACTTGAGTTCAGGATGTGAGTGACACAAAAAAAAGTGTTTATTCACTAGATTATAATCTAGCCCTTATAGTAGGGTATGCATGACAACTGACTTACCTCATAGTTTACTAGTAGCATTGTTATCAGGGCAGGGGCAGGAATGTATCTACACCCATGTTTGTGAACTATCACTTTGAATAAATACTCTCCATGCAGTAATATAATCTGATGTACTAAGGTGAAATGCTTCGGCAGGTTCAAGAAATACACTTTTTTTAATTTTGGAGAAACATAATCATATTTTTACATATTTATTGCATAATTTACATTCCCTTTTTCTACCATGGCTGGACTCATGCATGGGGTTTTGTAGCCAAGTCAAATCTCTGTTTTGGTTCTCCCTGTCTCTAACTTAAGGTGAGGACTTCACCCCTCAGGGTGATTAGTTATCATAAAGTAGAAGTATTAGTAAGAGATGTATAAAAGCAATGTATTTGTTTACTGTGGGTATTAGGGTTGTCAATGTTTGTTCCCAATGTACTAATAAGATTTCAGTCATAAAATATGCATGGGGCAGCCATCTTAATGGCCTTGGAAGATGCTTCAGATGTCATGGGCAAAGATGAAGCATGCGTTTGGGTGCTATTGGACCTTTCCTGGTAGTCGTACAGACACACCACTAAGCATCATTGATACATAAATGGGGAAAAGTGGATCTGTCCTCAATTAGTTACTCATTTATCCTACACACACAGATAAATATACGAAATGGTTGTTTGCTAATCTTCCCACTTCATATGAAGTG
Source organism: Pleurodeles waltl (assembly GCF_031143425.1). Lineage (NCBI taxonomy): Eukaryota > Metazoa > Chordata > Amphibia > Caudata > Salamandridae > Pleurodeles > Pleurodeles waltl. Next base: position 961,413,322 of record NC_090447.1, on the reverse strand, counting down.
TCTTACTTATGGGTACATGCTCCCTCCATCTGGGACATCGGCATTCTGAAAACTCTCATATCTAGTCAGAAGTTACTACTTCACAAATATACAAGCAGCAACACAATATACCAGAGGGTGTTGTCACCTGATCAATCAATCAATCAATCAATCAGTAATTTGTTAAGCACGCTACTCACCCGATAGGGTCTCAAGGCGCTGGGGGGTGCTACTGCTCGAAGAGCTAGGTCTTGATGTGCTTCCTGAAGGTCAGGAGGTTCTGGGTCAGAAGGAGGTTGTCGGGGAGGGAGTTACAGGTTTTGGTGGCAAGATGGGAGAAGGATCTGCCGCCGGTTGTGGTACGGTGGATGCGGGGGACAGTCGCGGGCGATGTTGGCGTGTCGGGATGTGGAAGTTGAGACGCTTGTTGAGGTAGGCAGGTCTGGCGTCGTGGAGAGCCTTGGGAGTGTGGATCAGGAGTTTGAAGATGATCCTTTTGTTGACAGGGAGTCAGTGGAGGTCTTTGAGGTGGGCTGAGATGTGTTTGTGGCGAGAGAGGTTGAGGATGAGTTGTGCTGAGGCGTCCTGGACGCGCTGTACTTTCTTCTGGAGCTTGCCATAGTCCAGTCTACTGCTAACGAGGGCGTGGGTGACCATTCTTCTGGTTTCAACGAGGATCCATCTGAAGGTCTTGTGAAGCATGCGAAAGGTGTTAAAGCATGAGGATGTGACAGCATTGACTTGCTGGGTCATAGACAGCGATGACTTCAGTATGAAGCCAAGGGCGCATGCGTGGGTGGTGGGCGTTAGGGCAGATCCCAGGGTGGCAAGCCACCAGGAGCCTTCCCATGCTGATTTGTTGGAGCCGAAGATGATGATTTTGGACTTCTCCAAGTTCAGTTTGAGGCGGCATGCCTCCATCCAGTTGGCGATGGCGTAAAGTCCGGTGTGGAGGTTGGTCTTGGCAGTTGCAGGGCCCTTCGTGAGAGAGAAGATGAGCTGAGTGTCGTCCGCGTAGGAGACGATGTTAAGGCCATGGGATCGGACGATGTTGGCGAGCGGTATCATGTAGACATTGAAGAAGGTGGGGCTGAGTGAGGATCCCTGGGGAACTCCGCAGATGGTTGTGGTGGCTTTAGACAGAAATGGGGGGAGGCGGACTGTTTAGGTTCTGCCAGAGAGGAAGGATGTGAGCCAGTCCAGTGCTCTGTGGCGGATTCCGGCATCGTGGAGGTGTGTGTGAAGCGTGTGATGACAGACAGTGTTGAAGGTTGCGGAAAGGTCAAGGAGGATGAGGGCAACGGTTTGACCTTTGTCAAACCTGTTCCTAATGTCGTCGGTGCAAGCGATAAGGGCAGTCTCGGTGCTGTGGTTCTTGCGGAAGCTGGACTGGGAGGTGTCAAGTAGGCTGTTGTCCTCCGAGAAGCGAGATAGTTGTTTGTTGACTATCTTATCAATGACCTTCACAGGGAAGGGAAGTAGGGAGATGGTCTGTTAGTTTTTGAGGTCTTTGGGGTCGGCTTTAGGCTTTTTGAGCAGGGCTCTGACTTTGCAGTGTTTCCTGCTCTCCGGGAAGATGGCAGTTTCGAAGGAGCTGTTGATGATGGTTTGGAGCTGGGGAGGGATGATTTGGCTGGCTTCATAGAAGACGTGGTGAGGGCAGGGGTCGGCGGCTGAACCGGAGTGGATGGTGCTCATGGTCTTGGTGGTTTCCTAGTCGTTGGTGGGGATCCAGGCACTCAGAATGTTGGTGTGGTTTGGTGCATCGGGGTCGGCCTTGGCAGTGGTTGTGGTGGGGGGTGGCGGTGCGAAGCTGCCATGGATGTTTGTGATCTTGCGGTGAAAAAAGGTGGAGAGGGAGTCGCAGAGGTCTTGCGAGTGGGGGGTCAGCAGAGCAGGACTTGGGGTTGGTGAGTTGCTTGATGATGCTGAAGAGCTCCTTGCTGTTGTGCGCATTGTTGTCAATTCGTTCTTTGTAGAAATAACTTTTGGTGGTCTGGATGAGCTGGTGGTGTTTGCGGATGGCAGATTTGAGGGCGACGTGGTTGCTTTCTGTTTGTTCTTGCCACCAGATCTTCTCAGCTTTTCGGCATTCCCATTTGGAGGCCTGAAGGTTTGCGGAAAACCAGGGAGCTTTTTTGTTGGTGCAGGTGTTGGTGGTTTTCCTGAGTGGAGCGAGTGTGTTTGCGCAGTTGCCAAGCAATTGCTTGAGGTTGAGGGCCGCGGTGTTGGGGTCGCTGGTGTGGGTGGTGGGGCATGGGTGAGGTTGGAGATCAGTTGGTCCTTGGAGATCTTGTTCCACTTGTGGTGAGGGATTCAATGCTGTTGGTGGTGGGCGGTGGGTTTCTGGAAGAAAAAATGGACACAGCTGTGGTCGGGCCAGTGGAGCTTGGTGGCGTGGGTGAAGGTAATGTGGTTGCTGGTGGAGAAGATGCAGTCAAGTGTGTGGGTGGCTGAGTGGGTGGGCATGGTGACAAGTTGCTTGAGGCCGAGGTTGGAGAGGTTGTCCAGTAGGGCTGAGGAGTTGCTGTCGCTGGTGTTCTCCAGGTGAAAATTCAGGTCGCTGGGGGGCATGTAGTCTGTGGAGGTGAGGGCGTGGGTGCTGATTGCATCAGCGATAGCATCGCAGAATTGTGGGCGGGCCCCAGCGGTCTGTAGAAGAGGGTCCCTCTCAGGGTGGTGTTGGCGTTGACATATATCTTGAAGTGCAGGGTTCGTGGGTGTTGGTTGAGATCCTGATGGAGCTCCTGTGGATTATGGCAATTTCTCCTCCTGGTTTGTTGGTGCGGTCTCTTCGGGTGATATTGTAGCCCTCAGGGATGGCTATGGCGATGTCGGGTTTCGATGAGGGGTTCATCCAGGTCTCGGTGAGGAAGGCGATGTCTGGGGAGGTTGATGTGAGCAGGTCCCAGAGTTTGACTGTGTGCTTGTGGACGGAGCAGGTGTTGAGGAGGATGCAGCTGAGGCGGTTGCGGTGGGTGGCGTTGTTGTGGTGCTTGGTGGCTTGAGCGCAGGTGAAGTTGCACGTATGGCATGAGAAGGGTCCATGGGTGTACCTAGGGGAGGTCTGGACGCAGGCAGTGGGGTGGCCAGGGTTGAGCCCGTGGAGTTATTTGGTGGTGTAGTGGTGTCCAGTTGTTTGGGAGGTGCTTGGGACAGGGGGACTGGCGCTAGGCGCAGTCCAGGCACGGACAGATGCAGAAGGGCTTGCCTCTGGTGCACCTCAGGCACCCATCTGGCACGCCAGCTACTCGTGACCACGCAGCCATGCAGCGGCCACCATTAAGAAGGGGAGATGGGAGGGAGGAGCAGCTGGGAGGTGGGAGGCAGGGGGGGGCGGCAAATGGGGGCGTGAGGGGGGCGGGCCACAAGGGATGAAGCAGCTGGGACAGGAGGAGGAAAAAAAGGCAAAAAACGGCAAAAAAGTCAGAGATACACTAAAGGCAATAAAACAGAGTCAAAACAGGAAAGGCACAAGACAGAGTCAGAAAAAACTGAAAAAGGCACAGAAGGAGGTAATAACGGCACTAAAACACAGAGAGAAATTACCGGCCACACACAATACTTACGGCAACCACGAGACACCAGGGATGAGGCTCAGGCTGGTGCCTGTGGGTGATGGAGGGCCTCGAACTTGCGACAGTAGCGAGGGCGGGGTCAGGGGCACGCAGGCAGGGTGGTGGAGCTGCTCGGCGTGTCGAGTGATTCCTGGCCATAATAGAGTTGACCTGATGGAATTGTAAAGCAGAAATGGTCTATGTGTTAGAAGATTGGATGGGCTAGTGTGTAACTTAATGCTGCTGAAAATCCGCTAAAAATCCAAAATGGTTGGAAGAAAACTCAAGCTTGATAATTAGCTAAAAACTAATTACTACGGTAGTTACCATGTGGTTTGCTCAAGACATCCACTTAAAACGTTTGAAGTTGACCAGATCTAGACACTAGTGACTACATCTACTTGAGAAATTCAAAATCGTGGATTTTACTGAAAATTTCAAGTAAATTCTGTTGTGCAAGCTCGGCTCTTGTATCATCTAGTTACTAGAAATATTGTTCTCACAGATCTGCCCAAGTTAGCACTCCACTAATGAAGACGTTCTTACCAAACTGAAAAACCCCAACCAGACAGGCAAGTGACTCTCTTCTTTCTTAGGCTGTCCCATCATCACCTCCATCCCTCCATCTCTGTTTTCTCAAAGACTGGGAGGTGTTCAATTTTGGATCATAAACGGCCGCAGTTTATTAACTTTATACATCAAAAATTCACAAAATGCAGACACGCAATCATATTATACAAGTTTAATGCCATGTCAGGTCTCTGTGACCCTTTAGTTCTTTGTGTTGTTGTTATGCCACTGAAAGTCAGTGGTTTTGCACAGCGTATTCTCATGAGGTGCCTCTTAGACAGCGTTCCAGCTGCTAGGCTTCTCTCATTACAGAATCACAGTGGGTGGCTCCTTGGCCCTGCCCGGGCTGCAGGTGCTGTGTCCGCCCACTGCCAACCCCTTTTGGCAGCCTGTCGCTGCTCCCTTGTGTCCCTGCTGTGAAGCATCCAAAGGATACTCCTCGAGCAGCTCTTGCCTTTTTCGTTATGGTGTTATCAGTCCGACTGTGTCTTACCGCCATACTGCCTGTGGTTACCCAGCCACATGAAGCTTCCCCACTTCTTGGTTGTCCTATTGGAAGGCCCCAACTACATTCAACAGAAACATATTGATGCCCACCCCAGGCAAGTGGATGCCATCTGCCTCATAAAATCCTGGTGTCTTCAGGCTGATAAAGCTGTGTCTAATGAAATCCCAAGAATTGGCCCTGCACACCCTGGACATAGAAGTATTGAGTTTCCTTCTGGATCTTTCTACCGCCACATGGTCCCCCACCGCCCTTCAGCCCGACCTTGCTATCACTTCTGACCATAAGATATCTGGAGGATGACACATTCTGGCCACTGCTGCAAGCCCCAATACCATTGCCCCATACAAATCTCTCCTACCCCGGCAGGTTAAATCATTTCTCGCCTAAGTGTATGATCACTTGGTCTGGCCTGCCTACACATTGGAGCACATAATGCACAGTGGGATGCGCTGTGCCTATTGTATTCTGGGCTGTCTTTCATCCCCAGCTCCTCAAACTTCTTCCGTGCAGCCCAGCTATGTGCCCTTGATGTATAAGAGTGACCCATAATCCATGTTTTGGGATTGTCCCCTGTGAGGACTGTAGTGGGAGAGGTGAGCAAAAAGGAGAGAGATAGCGCAGGGTTAGACTAGTGGGCCACCGGCCAGATGTACCCTTTAAATGCTCCTGATACCTAGCGACCCAGACTATTGATCTGGTCCTCACTGAGACCATTTGCTGCCACTGTCATGGCTGCTCCTATGCAGAAGGAGTGTGTCCTGAACCTCCCTGGGGGGAGCCCAGCCTTTGCAGTGTCATCTTTGAGACTGCATTGAATTGAAAGCGGCTGAGGCAGGAGCCACCCTCATGTTGAAACAGTGTTAAATCTTTGGGGATGCCTGGTCTGAAGTATTCTAGCATACTGTACACTGGGCAGAGTGTGTCAGCATCCAGGCAGAAAAGCTGTGAGTATTTATCTTTACCCTCTTGGTCAGCCTTTGACCTGCCCAGGTAAATGGTCATGACTCCATCCCGATGAACACATCCTGGCCTCTCAAACAAAAATCACCTGGTGATGACCTGGTGGGGGCCACAATTTTGCTAACCTGGTAGGCCCCTGTTTTGTCCTGAATACCAATGATAGGGTAGTTATTAGTTGCCTCAATAAGGTAAAATCGATTGAAAGGCATTGGTCCCGCCGGGTGGGCTGTAATCTACCCCAACCTTTCAGGGCAGCCCTGCAGTAAAATGAATTGGTTGGATCTGATCCTGATGACAGTTTTGCATAGTAGGCAACTGCACTGGGGTGAGTCTGTGCCCATGTTTTGCTTCTACCCTCTGAGAATGCCCACTGTATAAAATTCTGCACTTCTCTTCACCATGCTGTTCCCTTTTGCTCCAGTCACCTCCTGAAACACTTCCCAGCACTTATTGCATCTTGCTGCCATCTTTGGGGCAAGAGCGCTGTCCACCAGCATCCTCATGAAAAGTCCACCAGTCCAACCAGTTCCCACAGTTGTCTGGGTATAGGAGCCCTGCATGGATCAAAATGCAGGGCCAGTTCCTTGAATTTCTGCCATTGGAAACCAAGCAATGTGTCAGCCATAGCGTTGTCGTAATCAGGAATGTACTTAGCCCTCAAAGCAACATTGTTTGTTAGTTGGCAACCTGTTAGGTGGTGCAGCAGCTGCACCATGTGCGGGCATCATGCTGTCCCAAAATTAATTGCCTGAACTACTGCATGGTTATCTGACCATAGGGTGATCTGTCTATTTTTGAGTCTGTATCCCCAGATTGTAAATGCCAACACTACAGGGAAGCATTCCAACACTGGTATGTTCTTGGTTAAAATGGCTAACCTTCATGCCATGGGCCAGCTGGCTGCCATCCAAGCTGTCCCCAGTCACAACCAGAAACCCTCACCCCCTGCTGCATCAGAAAATAGCTTGAGCTGTCTCACAGAGACCTAAGGTTCCCTCCATATCAAGGTTCCGTTAAAGGTACCTAAGAAGTCCAGCCAATGCTGTAGATTCTTCCTGACACCCTCTATAAGGCGCACTCTGTGGTGCTTCCCCTTGAGGTCCCTAGACAACCATGCTAGCCACCTGGCTAAAGCTCTGCCTGCTAGAATTACCTTACCTGCAAAGTTCAACCTGCCTAGCACCTGCGGTATCTCACCTAGCGTATCCTTCTTTTTTTGCGAGCATCTGTGTGATATCCCTCTGCAGCTCTTGCACCTTGGCCAAGGGAAGCCTGCACACTCCCTTACTGGTGTCTAACTCTACGCCCAGGAATGATAAGTGCGTGGTTGGCCCCTCCATCTTGTCCTGTGCCGGGGGAACCCCAAGTTCCACAGCTAGCCTTTTGAATCCTTTTAGGTGCTCCCTGCATTCATCAATACGTGCCCTACCTATGAATACAAAATCATCTAGGTAGTGTGTGCACCCCTTGTCAGGGGGCCTTTGGAGCAGGGCCCCTTCCAGAAAGGAGCTGAACGCCTCAAAATATGTGCAGGATATGGTGCAACCCATGGGCAGGCTCTTGCCATAATAGAATCGATCATCTAGGTGGAACCTTAACAAGTGGCAGCTATCAGCGTGCACTGATAGGAGCGCCCACTTCCCCAGTACTTTGATTAGATCCACTACGTTACTTACCATGGCATAAGAAACTAGGCACCTGCCCGAGTCCAGTCCATTATTCACCAACTCTCCAGTGGGGTAGGACAGGTGATGAATTAACCAGAACTTTCCCAATTCTTTTTTAGGCACTATTCCTAATGGGGTCCTCGTAGAGGGGCTTTATAAATTGGCTTGCCACCCTTCCTAGTGCCAACTCTTTTGCCACCTTCTCTCTTGCTACTTCCTGTTTCTCCTTGACTGATTTCAAATTATTGTATAAGCAGTGTCTAAGGGGACCGCTGTAAGGGATAGTTAATCCCACAGCAAAACCTTCCACCAGTAGCTGTCTGTCTGTCATTTTGGCGTAAGCGCTGAGTGAATACAAAAGCTGAGGTTCCTGAATAGGGGTGGGTAAAGACACAGGGTACCCCAGGGGTCACCTCCACTGAGGCTTTGCCCCCTGACTTCTACGTCTTGTTACTGCTGTCCTTTCTTTTCCCCACCCCTTTTGATTTCCTTCAGTTGACTGCTGGATGATTACAACTGCAGTTGCTGCAGTTGTGTTTGAATTTACATGCTTGCCCCCACTTGCATTCATTTTTGTCATATTTCCAGCAGGTGGTTGACAGGGGCCTCTTTTGCTTAATTCCCGCCTGACTCTTTGCCTTGTCACTGTTTGACATTCCCTCCTGCCTTTTTTTCCCCCCCAAGGGTGCGAAAACTATGCTCTTGTGAGCTCACCCCTTCTCTGGCTGCTACCATGTGGGCTGTGAACCCTTCCACATCCTGCTGGTCCCATCACATGCTGGACCAGGTTTGGATTTTTTCATGAACTGTGGAGATGAAGAAAAACCACACAGGACTTTTCATTTTTGACTGAACTTCACAGGCATGTTTTGGAAGTGAGAATGAATTGAAAGATGTACTGCTACATAATCAAAGCCATACTGCACTACAAAAATATATTTTCCTAAGAATCACACATAATATAAAAGGAGTTATTGTACAGTTCCAGACTTGCCGAGTGTAAATATTACCGAAAACATTAGCTAATATACTCTGGTTGCATTTTCACACGACAGGAATGTTCTGATTCAGTGTCTAAGAATTGTTCATAAAAGTATACGTGTTGCATAGCTTCGTCACTCTTAGTATAAATATAAATGAAAAGTAATGTTTGTATAAATGTGGATATAAATGCTATATACTATTTGGTTTCCAATTAACAACAGGGGCAGACGTCCGATTACCCATCCACAAACAATCACCAAGTACCTTTACTGTTGTTGCTCTACAACCAACCTTTCAGTTAGGGCCCCATTTACAAGCCCTATGTGCCACAGATCCGTCATTTCGTTTTTCACAAAGTTGTGGTGCTAGCAGTGCACTACACTGCTCCATGTTTACAAACTGATGCATTGGGCCTAAGGCTTCAGTTTGTAAAGCCCTGTGTCACATTTCACTTGCGCCAGTTATAATGTAAGCAGGGCAGTCGTTCCTGCAGAAAAAGCTACGTAGAAATGACACAGTGAAATTTAAGACTTTCCACTGTGTCATTCTACAACTTCACTGCATCAAAATTTTGCTACCTGCCCAGAGCAGGCATAAAAGTGACTCAGGACATTTTCCTGTGTGACTCTCCTCGCATTGCTGAAGTTGCATCAGTTTTACAACGCTACTCTAGCAATGCATCAGTTTAGCACCAAAAGATGCATCAGCAATTCTGATACATCTGTGAAAGCATGTGGCATGGAGCTCTGTATTGTAAATACAGCACATCCATGCATTATTAGGGGATGTGTGGCAGGCACAAGAAATCTGACAAATCAAAGACGATGCGTCAGATTCTTGTAAATGGCGCTGAGGTAGTTTTGAAACTGTAAGCAGATTCAGTAGTGGCCTAAAATCAACACTAAAAGACCAGGGGGAATATTTACAAAGAATTGGCTTAGGGCAGCCCACAAGTCTCTTTGCTCCATTGCCCTATGCCAATTTGAAAGGGCAAGAATGCACATTATTTCCAAGATACAGTGCATTCCTGTCCTCTCAGCCAGTGCAGCACACAATTTAGTGCCTAGTGCCAATGCAAGCACCCTTGCACCATGGTGCAAGGGTGTCTGCATTGTGGGTAGGATTAATTTTGTGCAGAAAAGGGCACCTTTCTGCACAAAAACAATCCATGGAGGCCGTTTCTTCCTTCTATGTGTGCTCCTAATTGCAGCACACAGAGAAAGAGATAAAACGAGTAGATATTTCTCCTCATTACGCATCCCCTTGAGAGGTGTACAGTTTTGATGCAGTCCCAGGTTTACGCATCCCTGTAAATCTGGGAATGCATGAAAACCCATTGGTGTTGCGTGGGAAAACCCACTGCAATGCCCATGGATCTTCATACTGATGCAGTGTAAGGCAATGCAGCGACTTGCGCTGTCTTGCTCTACACCATATCTATGAGGCCATGAAAACCCACACAAAGTCGCTTTGCGTGGCCTCGTAGATATGGGTCTGCATTCTGCGCCACCAGAGCTTCATAAAAAGTGATTCACTGGTGGCACGAGAGGCTTGTAAATATGCCCCTTGATGCCCCCATAAAAGGGGTAGAACACTACACCTTTTAGTGACTGTAGGACCAAATTGCCTCCATGCTATTGGTTTACTGTTACCACTGAGAATTGGTCTACCTGGGGTGCCAGTCATTTATTTTTAATACAAATATGAAACCCAGGCACCCTTTCTGTCAGCCGAACCTCAAAGTCTCTCTATCTTGTTGGAAAAGACGCACACAACCTTTTAATGTAACAGAAGAAAAGTAATGTTGAAGATGTGCCATAAGTGTTCAACTAGTTCTTTGGGGGGAGTTCCCTTATTAACTGTAAAGTCTGGATGCATTCAATTTCCAACTTCCTGGAATACGTTTTATGTTCTAAACACTCTGGTCTAACTGCTGGATTTATGTTGAACAATATATTTCCTCTTAATTTGTTTGTGCTTTCCTGTAACCTATGCCAATCATGTTTGTATCATTGTCAGTGATCCTGGTTTTATCCATCGTATTCCACTACTTGCTATACAATTATTGTTATAGGATTGAAACAATGCTTTTTGTTAGGAAAGCTCACCTTTCATCCTTATAGAAGGCACTGCATGTTGACATTCAAAGCAAAATAGTGCTGATTCAGTGTTGGTGCCACCCAGTGTGACAATCTTTGTTGGTGCCCACACTACTACCCTCCAATGGTATAGCATATCTCTCCTTAGACCCTCTATCACACAAATGTCATTTCTTTCTTAGCAGTACTCAAACAAATGTGTTCTTCCTGCAGGGCCAGCTTTAATGTTGGTGGCACCTAGTGTGACAATCGTTGTTGGCGCCCCAAAGTCCTGGTGACATTCTTCTCTACAGAATCCCTCACCATTACCCTCCAATGATGCCCCTCATTTCTCCCTAGCCCCTCTATCAAATATACTGTATTTCTTTTATAACAGTATTCATCCCATTGTATGGTTTCAGAGCGCTTTACATAACACACACATATTATACAGAGATTAAGAATTAATGTGTGATTTAATGTATAGGAAAAGTTACAGAAGACAATTATAGCCACAAGGTCTCATAGTAACATATCACCCACATTGATAGGCATTGTATGATGAGTGGTTAATCTGGAGAAATTAGGGGGCAGATTTACTAAATTGTCACATAACACAGCACAGTGACCAAGTTGCTGCACTTTGTTGTGAAAAAACGAGATTGCAGAAGAAAGCCATCTCTATTAAGATATGTCTCTGTTGCTCATCACCCTATCTCTACCTTACCTTAGGCTGCCTTGCACAAAGGCACATACCCTTGCACCATAGTGCAAGGGTTTGTACGTGATCTCAAGCATAAGTTTTGTACTGGAAGTTTACACTCAGTTTTTGTACTGGAAGGGTACCCTTCAAATACCAACATCTATGTCCAACACATGTTACGTCCCATTGGCACAAAGTAGCAGAAAGTAAAGCATAATGCTACTTCAGGTATTTTAGGGATACTTTCCAACAATATTCATGCTTCATTCTGAAAGATAATCCCGAAACACTGTACATCAGGTTTGTTTCACTTATGGTGTATAGCTGCTCTAATGTCAGAGCATTAAATAACCAGGTTTTTTACATGATGCTCATGATAATGACTCTCATTTTAAAACTAATTCTTAGTTTACAGTATTTCATGCCATGTGAATACATTCCTTACACACTGACATTTTGTCAAGCTTACAAACTTAACCCTTCTCAAAGGGTATGTTGTTTTATAAGCATCATAACTTGAAATACTTCCCTAAGTTTTGCTTGCAAGAAAATGTATGAAAGTTGGGTTTTTTTCTAAGACTTTTGCAGGATTTGGGCAGTCTGGCAGGATTTTTCACATGTCCTTTAAACTTTCCAACATTTGTAAAAATACCCACCCACAATAGGGCTTAACAACCCTGTATTATCACTCAAGCCAGCTTGGTGCAAGGACAGGAGAGGCAGGGTATCTGTACACTTCAAAGGCCTGCCTCCGGAGGTTGCTCTCGCCTTCCAGAACCAGTGCACCAAAGTATAAATACTGGACCCCAAATCCCACCAACTCAGATCTGTACTGGAACCAAGGAAAGTCTGCCTGGAAGGACTGCTGTGCTGCCAGGAGGGACTGCCACTCTGCAAATGCATTGCTGTGTTGGTCTACTCATGCTACAAACAGCAAGTCAGAGATACAACAGTTGTGTTGGTGCCGGAAAGGCTAACTCAAGATTGGCCCTTCGCCTCTCCATGCACCCTTGTAGAATTAGATCATCCTTACCCAAAGTGCATAAATTAGATGGGCAGCAAGATCTAAATATTTCTAACTGTTAAAATGTTCAATAGTCTTATGTGGTGCTGCTGAGTCGTTCCTCTCCTGCTACCCGTAACCACAGTTGGAATGAGAACCCCTTACCACAACGTTGTCACAATTCAAGATTTCAAACAACAATAATCCATTAGCAGTTTTTGGGTGGAGGGGGGGTTAGGCCCCGGCAGTTTGAAGTCAAAGACGATCTCTGGCTTCATTGACGTATTTACTGCACCTGAAACAAGTTCTCACATTGGGTTGGGTACAGCAAAGCGATGAGCCCTCCAGGCAGGTGCGAACCATCCTGAATTAAGTAGATTGACTTTAACAAGCACCTCCTGATAACGTTGAAGGGGGGACACCAGCACAGGATTTACAACCAGGATTCGTGCTTTGAATTTCATAGCCTGAATGCTCCTTCCTTTCCCGGGTGAGCCCATGCCAGGTCGAAATCAGCCATTGTTAAACCAAGCAGGTGCATTCAGAGGATATCCCTGCATGTGCTTTTGTTGATGGCCACTGAAAGATATTATTGTTGCTTCTCTGCCAATATTGAGTTTTTCAGGGGGAGCAGAAAAACAGAGGATTTTAGAGAGGAGGTATCCAGTTTCTGTGAGGTTAATGCAGCTGCTTGACTTTTTCCAGGCCTTGTTTGAAACTGAGAAAAGAGAAAATTACTTTTTGTATTTGTGTGTACCGTAGCTTACCCTTGGTTTCAAATGTATCTTTCCTGGCGGGCTGTGAGTGAGTTACCTGGTGCTTTCAGGACTGGGGTGTAATATTTCAAGGCATTGGATGTGCAGGCCAAAGTTTGCCTTGACAGACCAAATTCCAGGCAAAGTCTTGTCCTATGGATGTAGCTTGGTATTGGAATACTTTGTTATAGCATGTGTCCCATGCTTGCTCCAGATCAGGGGCACAGGCCACTGGAAAGGCCTGGTGGCCATATGACAGTTTAAGCAGAAAGGTTGCTTTATTGACCTTAAATATACGTCCTGCAAAAGAACTTTTTAAGTTTGATTTGAGGCGCTTTAAGGCGCTTAAGACTGTGTGTAATGACTGTGCCTTTCTTTTTCAGGGAGTTTATGAGGGCTGTAGGTTTTGAGGTCTCAGAGAGCCGGACACATAAATAGTTGTACTGCTTTGCTGATTTGATGGTGCTGCTTCCCATTTGTCTTGTGGGATGTTTCTTGTTCTTATAGCAGCCAAAGATCAAGACCTTGGTCTTATCCTGATGTATCGCAAGATAGTTTTTTGCCATTGTATACATGGAGGTGGCTCAGGGCTTGCTTTATGCTAACTTTGGTATGGTCCATTATAGCTACATCATTAGTGTATTGCAGGATGTGTAACTTTGATTGAGCTAGTCTTGGGGGAACCTGACAGCCACTCTACAAGAATTTACCCAGGTTTGCCATAAATAGGTTAAAGAGGAGGGGTAAAAACACACCCCTGCTTAGGCCACCGGGTGGTAATTTTTGAACTAAGTATGTGTGGTCCCATTCTCACTGAAACTCAAATCCCAGATTACAGAGAGATGATTGCCCCTAGTAGTTTTGAGGGAACGCCGCACACGCTTAGTTTCCTCCAGAGCGTGGGGTGATCTACTTTATCGAAAGCTGCACTGTAATGGATAAAGCAGCAGAAAAGTGGTAGCTGATTCATTTGGACTGCTTTGTGGCTCAGGTCTGCAAGCACTGTGCTGTTGTCAATTGTTGATGCAGCTGCTCAAAAACCTTTCTGAAGGAAAGGCAAAATATAATTGTCCATAACCTATGATCTAGCTCCTTAAGGAGAGTTTGAGTGCAGGCTTTGGCCTCTACGTATAGAAGTGCTATCAAGTGGTAGTTAGTTGGATTTGTCGGTCCCCTTTCTTGAGTATTGGGTACAGGATGGATCCAATCCATACATGAGGGGCTTGAGCAGAAAGCATTGGCAAAGAAGAGGGTTAGCGGCTTTGTCCAATCCTCTGAGGCATATTTACATATATTAGCTGGGAGTCTGTTGGGGCCAGACTCCTTATTATTTTTCCTTTCCTTTATGAGTATGCAGACCTAGGCCAGCGAGGTCAGTCCCTGCATGTTGTCTGTATGCTGATCTGCAGTCCCCCATATGTCAGCTTGATTGAATGTTCCTGATTGATCAATGTATAATCTTTTCACATGCCTCTTCCAGGCTCTTTCCCAGGTGTTATTGGGAGATTCTCATTTTGTAAGGAAGTTCCAAAAGCACACTAGGCTTGGTTGATGGAGCATTTGGAATATTTTAGACCATTCATTTTCCTCTGAGGCTTTCTTTGCATCCCACCCTAGGTGACTAGTACTGCATATTTTACAGTGGGATTGAAGTGGGCGCACAGAGTCCTCCTAAGCACTCTTCGAGCTGTGACAATAGCCTTGTTGTACTGTTGTTGAAACCGCCTCATACCGTTGGAATTTGGGTTTTGTGGGTGATCCTCAAACGCTATCAGGGAGGCTTTGCGAGACTATTCCACTCATGGTGTCCCTCTGGGGTGTTAAGTTCCACAGTCATCTTCCCTAGCCATTTATCTACAATTGAGATAACTGTCTCTCTCCATTTGATCCTCCTTACAAGCTTTGTTACTTTGACATCCATGGAAGAGCCCACTTCCCATCATTTGTCTGCCAACGGAGCTCTTAATTTAAGAGTTAGAGTCAGGGGATCCTGATCACTTTCAGGCCATTTGGGAATCTCAACGTTAATGAGACGGCTCGCTAGCGATTCTGAGCGCAAAGTACAGTCAATAGTTGAAATACCTTTAACAGTGGAAGGAAACTGGAAGTAAGGGTCCTGGGCCTTATATAGTTGTGTGGTTGAGGTTCATTTATATGTTGTCAACTGATCGTTCATTTTAGCCTGTATTTTGGCTTTGAGGGTGGAGTTTATGGAGCTTAGCAGGCCCCTTGTGTTGAAGTCCACTATCTAGAGGATTTTCTCTGCAGTGAATTCCAGAAAGAACTTCTCGAGACTGTCGCAATGATCTTCGGTTGCAGGGAATTCTGAAGGATTGTGGCAGCAGTTTATCAAAAACAATTATATTTTTTAGGACTCAGTGCTGTCCCTGAGATTGATACTGCTTGCAAGGCTGATGAGTTTGAATTAAGTGGCACAACCTCGATCTTACATGAGTGCTTAATGAACATTTTCCTGGTTTAAATTGGTCATAATATCCTTATAACGCTGTAGGAGATAGTGCCCAAGTCTCTAGCAGGCAGAGTATATCACTGCTATCCAGTGCAGACTTATTTGTCCGAGTTGTCAAAGTGTCTTAAAGCCCTCTATGTTCTAGGATGTAATTGTCAGATTTGGCTCAGTCTTTGGTTTCTGAGATTGAGACTGGACCAAGAAGACGTGGCTAGAAACAATTTGTAGGCCACCACTGTTGTGGTTTCCCTGCTGTCCCCACCCATTGTAGTTGTTACATCCTGTCGTCGAGTTTGTTGCTTTTGACGTACTTGGGAGCCAGTCATGTGTTGCACCCCACACAACTCTCAAAACCGTTTCTGTGTGGCCTTTGGGGCTCCTTCTGCATTAGCACACAGGGGTATTTTTTGCCAGGGGTAAACTTAATAGTTTGATTCTGTACTCCTCAAAAATCACTACTTCACCCAAAATTATGTCTCTTTGTACCTCTCTCAACCATGTGGTTCTGGTAGCTTCCAGGGTGCCTCTTTCTGGGTTTCAGGAAAGTTTTACTGAAGTTAGGTCATCAGAACTCAGTATTTTTAATGTTGGAATATGTTGGAATAGATGTAACTTCAGCCATGCCCCCATAGCCATCCGCAACCCTGTTCAGCTTGCTTGTGCATCACATCACTGCTTGCAATCAGCTGCAGTCCTCCACACTGATACTTTCCTCTACGTGGTGACCTCTGAAGTAACAAGTCTACTAACTCAGCTCTTTCTTCTCTAAACTTAATGTATTTTTCTTGGCAGGTGGGGATATCAATGAGGGAGATCAGGGCCGTGACCTCAGCAATGTCTACCACCAGTGAGCTAATTATCCTGACTGCACATAAATCAATTAAACCTAATGCATGTTGTCTGTTACTGATGTGGAGTAAACACAATGGCGGTCATTCTGACCGCGGCGGGCGGCAGTCGCCGCCCGCATGCGGTTACCGCCGAATGACAGCACCGCGGTCAAAAGACCGCGGCGGTCATTCCAACTTTCCCGCTGGGCCGGCGGGCGACCGCCAAAAGGCCGTCCGCCGGCCCAGCGGGAAAGCCCCTGCAACGAGGAAGCCGGCTCTGAATGGAGCCGGCGGAGTTGCAGGGGTGCGACGGGTGCAGTGGCACCCGTCGCGATTTTCACTGTCTGCGAAGCAGACAGTGAAAATCTTTGTGGGGCCCTGTTAGGGGGCCCCACGGCACCCGTTCCCGCCATCCTGGTTCTGGCGGTGGACACCGCCAGAAACAGGCTGGCGGGAAGGGGGTCGGAATCCCCATGGCGGTGCTGCAAGCAGCGCCGCCATGGCGGATTCTCTGGGCCAGGGGAAAACCGGCGGGAAACCGCCGGTTCCCCTTTTCTGACCGCGGCGGTATAGCCCAGGAAGCACCGCCAGCCTGTTGGCAGTGATTCCGCCGCCCTCCGCCATGGCGGTCATGGACCGCCATGGTCGGAATGACCCCCAATGTACCTTACCCTATGGGTTGTTAAGGGCCTACAGTAGGGATGGGTTAAATGTATAAAAAGGAAAGTATAGGTGTAGTAAAAGTTATTTTTTGCCAAATTGACATGGTATTTTCAAACTGCACACACAGATTGCAGTAGAAGACCCGAGCAGGTTTTAAAGGGCTACTTAAGTAGGTGACACAATAACTGCTGCAGGCCCACTAGTAGCATTTAATTTACAAGCCCTATGTATATGGTATACCACTTTAGTAGGGAATTATTAGAAAATAAAATATCTCAACTGGGTGTATGTCAATGTTACCATATTTTAAAAAGAGAGTACAAACACTTCAGCACTGGTTAGCAGAGGTAAAGTTCACAGAGTGCTAAAAGTCAACAAAAACAGGTTCGGAAAACAGGAGTTGTGAAGGCAAAAAGTTTGGAGGTGACCCTACAGAGAGAGCTAAGTCTAAAACTGACTTAAATTGTCACAGACTCCATTCAAGAAATACGTTCATGAGAATGCTTAGAAAAATAGAGTGGAACATGCTTTAAACACACCTGCTAATAAAACTTTGAATTCAATGAACCTTTTTATTTTTAAACACCCTCTGTGTGGAAACTGTTCTTTAACTTCCATGAATGTATAATTATGAACATTATCTGGGAGTCCCTATGGTTTACAGATCTATAAAATTTACCTTGCTTTCTTGGTTTTGTTTCTGAAAAAAAAATTAAACGCTGACCTGGACTCCATAACATGGTGGCAGAGCCATTATTGCATTTAGGCCCCTAGTGCTACTACTGTGCCAGGAAAAGTAAATTTAGCAAAACGTTATAACTGATGCATCAGTAGCATAGATAACTCTATATCGGGTCACCTTGCTGTCACTGAGTGTACCACCGACCTCTAAATAAGTTAAGATCAGAACTGGTGCCTGAAACTCCTAAAATTGATTGTCTGTATATAAATGTAAGAGTTATGTGAGCGCTAGAAGAATTCTCCAATATGGGGACTTCTAGAAAGCACCCACATAGCAGTCTCCTGGCCATGTGAATATACTGTTGCCATATGGGAACTAAAAGGTAAACAGTCCTTACTATCCAATCACCGTGAACAAGGATATCCCTAAGACAATGGACATAATGGATCCCAAAATTATAATATGACACAAATCAATTCAAGAATGTCAAATTTATAATCAGAATGAAAACTTTTGGCACCGTTGTTGAACTAAAACTAATCATTAAGGAAACCTTGAGATGAGAGAGGAACCAACTTGATTGCTTTTGTATTCAAGCACTGGCACACTCTTTGTCTACTACAACCTGATATGTCACTGAAAATATCAAAGAGTTAGGTGGAATTCTTTGAATTGGATAGAGTAAAACGCTGTCTTGTACCCCTACACCGTTACATGCATCCACAGACCTGATGTAAGACTTTTCCACTGAGAAACAGGACAAGTGTGCCATCCAGTTTTATTAGAGAAAAAAAGATGTTTGAAGAGACAACTAACATGATTTGGATGACATCTCCCTTCTCTTCTTTGGTTCCACATGCTCCTTGGGGAAACTCTTTGGAGATAAATAGATACCTGTTCCCTTATTCCACTGAAAGAGGAGAATGTGAGCCTCACATGCAGGATATTCAAATGGGAATGAAACAGCTATGGTCAGGTGATCAAAAATCCCCTTTCCTAGTCTTGGGGAAACCTTTAGGGGTAAAAACTCACCTAATGTCCTGCTGAGACATATCCAGGAACATAAGCAAAAATATTCTTGATAAAAATGTTTTGCAAAAATAGGTCTTTTTCATCTGGGTCTGACTGCTTGTCTGCCACATCTCCTACATTGGTGTCAATACTCATCAGGAAGTTCAGTGGAAAGAACAGAATTAGGGCCTCATTACAACATTGGTTGTGCTTCTGCCGCGGTCGTAATCTGCAAGTTTGCACCGCCAGTCTGTTGGCGGTGCAACCTCCAAAACAGCCCTGTCGGTTTTTGACCACCAGGGTTGTAATGAGGGCCCTAGTGTTCCTTTGCATGCACACTGCTCACTGATTCCAATTCTGAAGTAAAGTGAAATTAACTACTTTCTCAGTGAAAGACACTTACAATGTAAGTTTAAGCATATTCAACAAAGGACCAAAGATGTCAGACAACTTCTACTGGCAAGTCAATAAGGCCTTTTATATCACCTTTTTGGTGTTCTTGCCTCTCTAAGCTAAGAAATTTGGCCTCTGATGGTAGATTTCTGGGGTCTCAGCCATGTTATCAGGGAGAGTCAATCTCTTACTCTCTTAACATTAGATATTATGGTTCAACCATTCCATCATGCTGTGAAAACAATAGCAAAATTCTTCTTCTTTGGACTGAGATGGCGTTCATTCAGAAGACCAATTATGATGAATAAAGCTCAGCCTAAACCCACTATCAATAGGATATCATCTGAATCAGAGAAATCAAAAGGATGTAACTCTTCGAAGAAAACAGAAAAGCTTATCCTAGAGTGAACCTTCCTCTGTATAGAGAAAATGATGTGTTAAAAAATAAGCCTCCACAACGTCTTTCCTTTTCTAAGATTGTGTTGCTCACTGTAGTTCTCTCAATGCACCTCTTCCAACACCTTTTGTTATTAAAGTCTGAAGCAACTTCAAGCGTTTATTCTTTTTTTAATTCTTTCTGATCTTCAACATTACTTGAAGAGACATCTCAGATTTCTATACCAAATTCACATAACCATAGGCTTAGACTACCCCTTTGGTTCCATAAGAAATGTAGCAACTAACTTGCCAAAAGATATTGTAAAAGATTTGTTGAAAGTGTTATTCATATTTCTAAAAGCAAGATCAAAAGCATAATTGGGAGTTGGTTTATGGGGTATTAGCCCTGGTCAAGCAACAGCCACAATCCCTGGCAGGGTGAACCACAAAAGGTCTCTAAATTGACAAGTGAAAAACAAATTTAGGAGTTCTTCACTACCAGGGCATGTAAACTTTAAGATTACATGCAGAACCTTTTAATTAAAATGCACTATTACCTATGTGTTACCTACAGCCTACCTTGGGGGAGACTTATAAGCAATAAAAGGGCTTGACAAGACGGTTACATTGTGGAGTCGAATTAGCAGATAATTAGCAGATTAAAAATGTATTCAGGATGCACTAGCAGACATGGGACATGTTTTAAGGGGCTACGTAACTGGGTTGCACAATAAGTGCTACAGGCCCACTGATAGCATTTAATTTACAGGTCCTGCTTTATGGTATATGTTGGAAAATGGCCCTCTCTGAGGAGTCACCCCCAAATTTCTTGCCTTCCTCATCCTTTTTACTGACCTTGTTTTTATTGGCTTTACGGCTCTGTGCACTTTACCACTGCTAACAGTGCTAAAGTGCTTTTGCTCTCTCTTTAAAATGTGGTAAAATTAGCTTATCTACAATTGGCATATTCATTTACTTGTAAATCCCTGGTAAAGTGGTATATCTCATACATAGTGCTGGTAAATGAAATGCTACTAGTGGGCCTGCAGCACTGATTGTAAAACTCAATGAATCAGTCTCTTAAACATGTCTCAGGGCTGCCACTGCAGAGCCTGTGTGTGTAGTTTGGCTTCCACTCCAACATGGCAGTTAAACCTTGCCAAGCCTGAAACTCCCCTTTCCTTGCATATGTCATCCCTCATGTAGGTCCTAGGTAGCCCATAGGGCATGGTGCTAGACAACCAAAAGGCTGGGGTTGTGGGTACACTGGCACATCCAAGAGCTCAAGGACAGTACGTTTCTGTTGCTTGCAACATTCAGACTCATTTGGATATATTAATTACACCTTTGAATATCAAGTTACAATAACCAATGCTTGTTAAATGTCTCATTTATTATACAATTCTTGTTGATTATACACATTGTATACCACCTGCTAAACATGTGCCAACTGTAAGTGTCAAAACATGTGCAATTCACAATGTGATCTTTATTGAAGGTGTCACAATGAGAAAGTTAATTGCTAATTTCCTTAACATGCAACCAAATGCCTTTCCTCCAGCTCCAACTGTAACTCCCAAACATGTGCACTTCACAATGTGATCTGGATTGAACTGAACACATGCCACACTTAGGAGGATAAGTGCTTATTTCCTTAACAATCAACTGCCAAAAAGCACATTTGCTTATTTAGGGATGCTTTTGAGTCTGAGGCCTTGCTTGGGTTTGCACCTATTGGTCTGCTCACTTGTTTCCAGTCAAGTCAAATTCCTTGTCCTCCAGCCTGCTTCCAGTGGAGGACCACTGCAAGTCAAGTTCCTTGCCCTCCATCCTGCCTCCAGTCAAGTTCCAGTGTTCCTTGTTCTCCGACCAGCTTCCAGTCGCGTTCCAGCATTTCTCATCCTCTAGACAGCCTCAAGAGGAGTTACTGTGATCCTTGCCCTCCAGTCGGCTTCCTGCGGAGTTCCGGCTCTACTCTTCCATCTTCTGCCTATGATCCCATATTTCCTGTAAAAGAGAGAAAATAAGAAATATGAAAAACCCCAGTTTCGGTTCTTCTGAAATTTTCAAGCAAGTAACTTCATTTCAAAGTAAAGTAAGATTCATTGCTTAAATGAAACAAAACAGAGCTCTGTTGTTTAAATAATTTATGACAGTAAGAACTAGCATGATTTATCATTTGGGTGGGAATCCAAGATACTGCTAAACAGACATTAGGGAAAGACGTATTTCCTATAACAAGCTCTCCCCTGAGAATTAGGAGATTGAAAATAGAGACAGTGTATCCAAACTATTATTGGCAAGACATTACGCCAGAACACAAAGAAGCCCTTTAGTCAAGTTGATTGTCTTTGAGTTTGGATGTTGTTTCAGAGACTCTGAAAGTATTGTAAAAAGAGGAAGAGTATTGTTCAGCCTTCTAGAAACATATGCACAATTTGTGAACAATAACTGACATTTTACAATATTTTATGCAAATTCAATGTATAAATGAAATAATTATTTTGCAGTCCAGTATCCTTAAAACAAAGAACCAAATATTTCGAGAAATCAGATGTCCTGACACCCAACACGATATGTAGTCCAGGGTTCAGCAGTCTGATTCTGCAGACCATGAAGCAGAAGCTAATATTTTCTCTTCCCAAAACTCCCTTCCTCTTGAGGACTTGCGAGAGGGCAATGTACTCTTCACTGCAGTCACGTTAGTCCTCACCCAGATTGGGCAATTGTCATCGCCCCATCGGAACACCTGGAATTCAGGTGAGTGGCTCGCACAGAACAGATGGACATGTACTTTTACGTTTTACATGTCCTGGCAGTGAAAAATTCCCAAAGTCTTTTTTCACTACTGTGAGGCTTACTCCTCTCATAGGTTAACATTGAAAACTCCTTAATATACTTTTAAGCTGTAATTCCTGATTAGAAAGTAGTAACTGTGTCATGTTTTATATCTTTGAAATAAAAATGATAAATCATCTTTCCTGGTAAAGTCAGATTTAACATAATATTTTAGAAATGCCACTTTTAGAAAGTGGGCATAACTGTGCTCTTATGACTCTGTGAGTCTGCAGCCTGTTTCCAATAAACGTCTGGGGTGGGTAACAGCTACTCTCTGTGCATTCCCTCTGAACAGCCACAAACACAGGAAGGTTAGATGTGTCTGAGTACTCATCTGTATTCATCCGCATTCTAATGGTACTTCGTGGGCAGGAATTGTGAGAGAGGATGACACCTACACCTGAATAGGCAGTGCCTGTCCCCACACAAAGGGCTGAGTACCCCATACTGATAGTCTGGAACCAGGGATGAGAAAGAGAGGACCTCTGTGCACTTCTGAGGCCCTTCTTTCAAGGCACCCCCACTTTGAAGGCACATTTGGGTATAAGTAGTGGGTCCCTGACCCCATCAAATCAGACACTTCTGGACCTACAACTGGACTCTGTCAGAGAAACTGTTGTTCTGTATCAAGGACTGTCACTCTGCTCGACTGCTGATCTGGAAGAACTGCTTTTCTGCTGTGCTGCCCTGCTGCCTTCTGCTCTCTGACCATGCTGAGGGAGAGCTAGACTCTGCTCTGCAGCCCAAGTGATCTTCAAGGGCTTTTTGGCTTGCCTCCTGTTGTTATAGACTACATGATATCAAAGTCCCTTCCTCTGCTCCTGTGCCTGGTTCACTGGGTGTGGACCCAGACACTTACACCAGCGATATTGACACATGTCCTGCCTGCTGGAATCGGCAACTGACACATCAACCCTATTACGGGAGTAGAACCGGCACATTACACTTGAAACCAGAGCTTCACCATTCATAATCACTGCATCAGAACCACCACATCACCACCACTGATGAAGTAAATCTATGGATCCCTTCACTACATGGAGAAACCCAGAGCATTGGCTACAGAACCAACACAGCGACATTGCATCAGAATGACCTCACCACTATGCTCCTGAAAGAAGATTGAGACATCCGTTCACTGTGGGGAGAAACCCAGTGCATCGACTTCTGAACCAACGCTTTGCAGGGCGGGAACATTGTCTTTGAGAACCAATGCATCACCAGCACTGGATGACGAAAATCAAGGCATCTTGTGACTGCAACCAGGATAAAGGTACTTTGCTCAGTGGGCCCTGCTTGGATCCTGTAGCCAGCCTGAACTCCATCATGGGTGGCCTGAACTTTTTACTTTGTCCCAGTCCAGTGGGACCTCAAGTAACCCCTAAAGTGCTATTTTCTTCTAAGTGCTAGAGCTCTTTTATTCTTCTAAAATTCATATTAACTTCTACTTATTGGATTTCTGTTGTTTTGGTCTTGATTTATTTACACAATTATTGTCTTTTTTCTGAACCATTGTGGAGCCTTTTGTGGTGTTTCCATTGTGCTACTGTATGTGTGTGTTGCATACTTTACACATTGCCTCTTTAGATATGCCTGACTGCTCTGTGGCAAGCTACCAGAGGGTGAGCACAAGTTACCTTTTAGTGTGCATCTGACTTACCCTGACTAGCATGGCGGTCTCTACATGGACTGGATACACACCTCTACCAACTAGAGACCCCATTTCTAACAGGATACCAATCGAAAAGGGAATTATAAGTAGCGCTCCTGGTTCTATGGTATTTATTTTTTAACATTTCCATCTGTATTTATCCATATTTATTTGTTGGTCATGGTCCATTTATTGGTATTTATCCACATTTATTTTGTAGGTTGAGGCTACATGCAGTTGTAAAATTGGATATTTCCACATTTATTAAACTGAAAAACATGCACTCATACTTTTTGCCAGTCGCTTTTTAGCAAATTAAGCAGAACACTACATCCATAGGTAAATATTAGGATTATATATAAATATATGTTAACATATGCCTGTATATTAACTCACCCAGGTGTCCATGTGCATGATTTTCTGGGTTTTTTTCTGCTTTTAAAAATAAATACAGATAGGAAATTATAAGACCTGGCATCTTTTGGTGCATTTCCCCTCTCTTTTTGCCTTCTGACCTCCTATTTTTATGGTATGCTAGACTCTGTTTTTGCTGGTTTATTGTTGCTGCACGCTTTACCACTGCTGATCAGTGCTAAAGTGCAACTGCTTCCTGTGCACATTGCATTGGTGATTGGTTTATCCATGAATGCCATATTTGATTTACTGGTAAGTCCCTAGTAAAGTGCACCAGAAGCGCCCAGAGCCTGTAAATGAAATGCTACTAGTGAGCCTGCAGCACTGATTGTGCCACCCTCATGAGTAGCCATGTAAATATGTCTCAGACCTGCCACTTCAGTGTTTGTGTGTGCAGTTTTAAACTGCCGATTCGATCTGGCAAGTGCACCCACTTGCCAGGCCCAAACTTTCTGTTTTACTATATGTAAGTCACCCCCAAGGTAGGCCGAATGGGCAGGGTGACGCGTATTTAAAAGATAGGACATGTACTGGTGTATTTGACATGTCCTCATAGTGAAATACTGCCAAATTTGGTTTTCACTGTTGCAAGACCTTGTCTTTCCCATAGGTTAACATGGGGATTGTATTTAAATTTATCAAGAGTGTGATTTCCCAATCGAGCAGATAGAGATATGGAATTTGGGGTCTCTGGACTTACAATTAAAAATACATCTTTTGGTAAACTTGGTTTTTAGATGGTCTGTTTGAAAATGCCACTTTAGTAAGTGGTCATTTTCTTGCTTAATCATTCTGTGCCTCTGCCTGCCTGTGGAATTCACATCTCGGTTAGACTGACAGTTGGGCTGTTTGTGAATTCCCTCTTGACAGTGACACAAAGGGAGCTTTGGGGTGTCCTACATATCTTGATGAGTATCCAGGGCTAGAGTGGGGAGGAAGGAGCTGACACCTGCACCTGAAAGAGCTGTGCCTGTCCTTACTCAATGTAGTTTCCAATGCTCTGAAGAGTGTCTGGGGCAAGGCCTGGGCAAGGCAGGATCTTCTGAACAATAGAGACTTACCTTTGATGTTTGCCTGCTTTACAGGCAGAAATTAGTATAAGTAGTGGACCCAAAACCCCAGACTTTTAGAACACTTCTGGATCAAGAGGAACCTCTGCCAAGAAGAAGAGCCGAAAAGCTGAGGAGGAGTACTGCCCCTTTCTTGTGTGTGCTTTGCTGCGTTGGCGTGTATTTGCTGCTTCTGCCTTAAAGAGGACAAAGCCTAGACTTTGCTCTGTATTCTGCTTGTGAAGTTTTTCCAAGGGCTTGAAGTAGAGCTTGCCTCCTGTTGGAAGTCCCAGGGATATCAAAGACTTCAAATTCATCTGCACCATCCATCCCATACCACAGTCCTGGTCCACCAATGGCAGCACCATTGACTCCATCATTGTCAACAGACGTCTCTGTCTCCACCATGACCTGTAGGTACCCCACGGAGCCTGCCCCATGTCGTGCCTCCGCCATGGACCTACCGACACCAGTGCTTCAGCAACACCGCAGACGCTGCCTGCTTCGCGACCTGGTGACACCGCATGTCACACCACCCTACTTCACATCAGAGCACTGGTCTCACCAACGCTACAGGACGCTGTCACTGAGTCGCTGCCTGCTCCGTGATCTGTGGGCACCACACATCGCATCGTCCTGCTTCGCATAGCATCCCCGCTGCCATTAATCCCAGTGCTCCTGACTTCGTAATCAGCCCAGAGTTCGATCTGCAACAAGTGTGACTTCAAGGGCCCGACGACCCATACACTCATCTCCAGGAACCTTTGCCCTTCGATGCCTGCCGATGCCAGTCACACCACACTCTGGATCTCATGGCGAGGATCATGACACCCTACATTTCTGTGGTAATGTTTGTGGGCCTTCCTGACACCGTAGCTGGCCCACTACCCCGCAGTCGGCCTGAACTGTTGGATTTGTTGGTCATGGCGCTGTGATAGTCTCAGATGGGGCTGTAGACTTCAAGAAACTGTTTTTGAAGTTAATGCTTGCAAAATTCATAACTTTAATATTATATGTTGGATGTTTCTTGTTTTGGTCTTGTTTTATACAGAGAATTATTGCCTATTTATCTAAAAATGGTGTGGTGTCCTTTTGTAGTGTTTTCACTGGATTAATGTATGTTATGTGCAAATGCTTCACACATTGCTTCTGAGATATGCCTGACTGCTCGTGCCAAGCTACCAAGGGGGTGAGCAGGGGTTATCTGAGCTGGGTATCCCCTTTACCCTGACTAGAGTGAGGGTTCCTACTTGGACAGGTGTAAACTGACTGCCAACTAGAAACCCCATTTATAACATTGGTTGTCAGTGGTGAGGATAGGGCTTGCATTTGCTGTTGACCTACAGTGATTGGTGTACAGTACTAGAATTTTGCAGACCACTATGTACCACATACGGGCTTTTTTGTTTTTGATTTCTTCTTTGAGATACTTTTGGTCTTGAGTTCAAGTTGAACTTCCTACTACATCATGTCTCACTCAAGAGCATCATCAGTTAAACCCTGGATTTCTTTTCTGAGGGGGATAGGTTGGAAACCTACGCTGTGATGGAACTGAAGTCAGTTTGCAAAAGCCTCAAAGTCCAAATTAGAGGCCTGACCAGGAAGGAGGATCTACAAAACGCACTGAGGACCTGAGTAGCAGCCAGATATGCCAGTGGGCATTCTAGGGATCCAACTGGGGAGACCATGGAACCAAATCCAATGGAAGATGTGTTGGTGGTGCAGGAACTGCCAGGGGTGAGGTACCCTCGGGGCCAGGCAGCAGTGGAGGTTCAAAGGGCCTGACTCCAGAAAAGCTGGAGGACAGGAGAGAAGCCAGGAGACATCAGATAGAGGTAGGGAGGTTACAAATGGAGGACCACAGAGAGAAACAAGCCATGGAGGAAAGGAGGATGCTTTTAGATCATGAGTTCAGAGTAAATGAGCTGGATCAAAGGAGTAGATAGAGCAGCAATGGTGGCAGCAATACCTCAGTGCTCTCTGACAGGATAGTACACATTCCCAAGAATGTAGGAAGGGAATACAATAATGTAGATGATATCCAGAGGTTGTTTCAAGGATATGAGGGTTTTATCGACATGAATGGGGTCCCTGAGGAGAATTGGGGAGCAGGATTGTGGAACCACTTCACAGAGGAGGGGAGGGACAGCTGGTTAGCTTTGAGTCACCTATTCTGACATGAAGGAGGCCCTTTTCACTAGTTATGGTCTAACTTCTGACAACTACAGGGATCAGCTAAGAGGAAGTAGGAAAACTGATTCACAGACCTGGTTATAATGTGTGGATTCTTTTTGAAGGGCACTGGATGATTGGGTGAAGAGCAAAAATGTCACAGATGTTCAGGGGCTGTACAACTTAATTACATGGAGCACTTTTCAAGTCTGTTTTGTAGAGCTGCACCAGCACTTGACTGATAGTAAGCTGACTGGCCCTAGAAACTTGCTATGGAGGTGGACCACTGGGTGAGTACCAGGGTCCACAAGAATGTGTATGTGGGAGACTTCACCAAAGGTGGGGAAGGTCCCCAGCAACAGTGGGGGAAAGGGTAAACAAAACGAGTTCTCCAAAGGGCCCCAATCTAGTATCCTGGATAAAAATTCCCAACCCCCTCCAGGAGATAAGAAACCATGGGTCTCTTCAGGGAAGACTGCAGAGACTGGGCCCCGTAAATGTTTTACTTGTGACCAGGTGGACCACATGAAGGGGGATCCCAAATGTCCCAAGTGAACACAGCCACCCGCCGGTGGGCAGACCAAAGGGTTGGCCAGTGTAGCGCTTGGGGAGGAGATGGTCCCAGGTGGGTGTGGGGAACCAACTGAGATTACCCTTGTCTCATTAAGGGATAGTGAGATGGTGCAGCAGAGAAATCTGATTCCTCAAAACACAATAAAATGTAGGCAGTGGGTCACCATCAATGGCCAGAAGGTAGAGGCTCTCAGGGATACTGGAGGCAGTGTGACCAGAGTCCGGTGTCACCTGGTGTCTAAAGAGCAGATAGTCCCTGGTGTATTCCACCAAGTAGTTGCAGTGGACAACTCAGAGTGCCAGTGTAAGGTGGTGCAGGTTCCCTTTGAGTGGAGGGTCTCAGGTTCCTTGAGGATAGATGTGAGTCCCACCATGCCCGTTGACTGTCTTCTGGGCAATGACTTGGAGACTTCCCCCTGGACATAAGTGGAGCTCAGGTCACACTTGGGGATGTTGGGGATGCCAAAGTGAGCGTGTGTAACCATTCGGTCCATGGCAACCAGTCAGGGTGATCAGAAGGACCTAGAGCCTGAAACAGTGGCCCAGGTGCCTGCCAAGAGAAAGGGTATGGGAAAATGGCCATGGAAGTTCCCAGGGTCTGGGAGGAGGAGGACCTCAAGGGGGATGCCCCAGCACCTACAGGGGAACAAGTGGCCTAACTGGGAGACCTACCTGAGCTGACCCATTGGAAGCAAAAAGGGGGTCCCACCAGAGAGGAGTCCTGTGTAGAGTAGAGGTTGTGCCCTACTCTCATGGGTCTTAGGCAGCAGGCTGAAGACCAGGCAGCTGGCACTGAACCAAAGACTCACCTGATCTATTGGGAGAATGGTCTCCGGTATAGCGAGCCTAAGGCTGCTAAGCCTTGGGCAGCCAGTGTGCTGGCGGTACCCCAACACTTCAGAGCCTTCTTACTGGGTTTGGCTCATGGCCTCTGGCAGGACATATGGGGCAGGGCAAGACCTTTGACAGTGTTGTCACTCACTTCTACTGGCCCGAATGAGAAAAAATACTGATGCTTTTTGTAGGTCCTGCCAGACTTGCCAAGCAAGTGGCAAGAGTAGAGGAAAATGTAAAGCTCCCCTCCAACACTACCCTGTCATGAGCACCCCTTTTGAGTGGGTGAGCATTGACATAGTAGGGCCTCTGGACCCCAAGACAGCCCTGGGCAACAGGTTCATCCTGGTTTTGGTGGACCATGCCACTAGGTAGCTGGAGGCCATCCCTCTGAGGACAGTGACAGCACCCGTTGTGGCCAAGGCACCAATGGGGATCTTTGCCCGAGTGGGTTCTTCCAAGGAGGCAGTATCTGACCGGAGTACCAACTTTATGTCCATGTACATAAAGGCCATGTGGAAGGAGTGTGGAGTCAACTACAACTTCACCATTCCTTACCACCTACAGAGTAACAGGTTGCTTTATACATTCAATCAAACTCTGAAAGGCATGATTGGGGGTCTGTCAGACTCCATGAGGTGCAAGTGGGACATCCTCTTGCCATGCCTTCTATTTGTCTACCAGGATGTACTACAGAAAGGGATTGGCTTTAGTCCCTTTGAGCTGTTGTATGGGCACCCAGTGAGAGCACCTCTAAGTCAGGAGAAAAAAGGGTTGGGAGCAAGCTCCTAGGAAGTTAAACCAGGATGTATTTAGATACATGTTGGCCTTCAGAAACCAGTCTGTCTGCTTCAGAAAGCTCGCTCAAGAGAACCTGAAAACAAGCCATAAGGTCCTGAAATGCTGGTAAAACCAGAATACCACTCTGGTTGAGTTGGTTGAGTTTCAGCCTGGCCAGAAAGTGTGGGTCATGGCACCAGTGAAGCCTTGTGGTCTACAGGATAAGTGGACAGGCCACTTGAGGTAAAGGAGTGCAAGAGTGATGTCACTTACTTGGTGGACTTGAAGACTCCAAGGAACCCCCTGATGGGCCTACATACAAACCACCTCAAATCCCACTTTGAGAGGTCTGAGTGAGCTATGCTTCTGGCTACAGATGATGAGGTAGAAGAGGAGAGTGACCTTCTCCTTGAACTCCTGTCTGCCAGGGAGAAGGATGGGTCAGTAGAAAGCATGGTCCTCTCCCCTTTACTGACTGTAGAGCAATAGAGTGGCTGTCACCAGTCACTGGGGCAATTTTCAACTCTGTTTTCACTCACTCCAGTTGTCGCCCATCTATGCACACATTATGTGGACACTGGGGACAGCCTCCTTGTGAAACACAAGGATTGTAGGTTAGCTAGCAGAGTCAAGTCCAGCATCAAGGATGAGGTATCCAAGATGTTAGCTTTAGGGGTGATAGAGCACTCCAGCAGCCCTTGGTCCAGCCCAGTTGTTTTGGTATCTAAGGCTGCTGCACCTGGTGCCATACCAAAACTTTGGTTCTGTGTGGACTACCGTGGGCTCAATTCAGTCACCAAGACTGACTCCCACCCCATCCCCAGAGCTGATGAGCTCATTGATCAGTTAGGGGCTGCCAAGTTCCTCAGCACATTTGATTTAGTGTATGGGTTCTGGCAGATTGCCTTAACTGATGGAGCCAAGGAGAGGTTTGCATTCTCCACACCAGAGGGGCACTTTCAGTTCCAGGCTATGCCCTTCAGGTGCAAGAATGCCCCTGCCACCTTCCAGAGGTTGGTCAGTCAGGTCCAGGCTGGGCTTGAGAACTTCAGTGCCGCCTACCTTGACAACATTGCTGTTTTCAGCTCCAGCTGGGAGGACCACTGGCGTCACCTCTCGGAAGTTTTGAAGACACTGCAAGCCGCAGGTCTCACTATTGAGGCCAGTAAGTGCCAGATAGGGCAGGGGTCAGTGGTGTACTTGAGACACCTGGTAGGAAGTGGTTGGGTGGCGCCCCTACAACTCAAGATTGACACCATACGGGCTTGGGCACCCCCAAGACCCAGACAGAGGTGAGAGCCTTCTTAGGCCTCACTGGATACTACAGGAGATTCATCAAGGATTAAGGCACCATAGTTGCTCCCCTGACAGAGCTAACTTCAAAGAACCAGCCTGGACAGGTGATCTGGACTGAGGAGTGACAAATGGCCTTTGACACCCTGAAGGAGGCCATGTGCACAGCGCTCGTGCTGCTGGCCCCTGACTTCTCCAAAGAATTTGTGGTACAGACAGATGCTTCAGAGCATGGTGTGGGAGCCGTACTCTTGTAGTTGAATGTAGTAGAGCCTAGACCATCCTGTAGTCTTCCTTAGCAGGAGACTACTCCCCAGGGAACAGGAGTTGGGTGCACTTGAAAGGGAAGCTTTTACTGGGGTATAGGCACTGAAGAAGGTAAGACCCTACTTGTTTGGGTCTCACTTCTGGGTTCAGACCAATCAAAGGCCCCTCAGATGGTTCATGCAGATGAGGGTGAGAACCCAAAACTGTTGAGGTTGTCCATTTCCCCACCGGGAACAGACTTTACAGTGGATCACTGCCATGGTACAGGACACACCAATATTGATGGTCGGGTCCATGTTCTTCCGCCTTAGTGAGGAGAACTCCCAAGTGATTGGGTAGTTCTCCCTACTCTCAGGTGGAGGGGGACATGTATTAGATCTGCCATCTTTTGGTGTGTTTCCCCCTGTCTTTCTGCCTTCTGTGAGGAGAACTTCCAAGGGATTGGGTAGTTCTCCCTACTCTCGGGTGGAGGGGGACATGTATTAGATCTGCCATCTTTTGATGTGTTTCCCTCCGTCTTTCCTCCTTCTGACCTCCTGTTTTAATGGTATGCAGGACTCTGTTTTTGCTAGTTTTTTGTCTCTGTGCACTTTACCACTGCTGATCAGTGCTAAAGTGCAAGTGCTCCCTGTATACAAATTATTTGTGATTGGTTTATCCATGATTTGCATATTTGATTACTGGTAAGTCCCTAGTACCGGAGGTGCCTAGGGCCTGTAAATGAAATGCTACTATTGGGCCTACAACATTGGTTTTGCCACACACGAGTACCCTGTAAATATGCCTCCAGCCTGCCACTGCAGTGTTTGGGTGTGCAGTTTTAAATTGCCAATTCGACCTAGCAAGTGCACCCACTTGCCAGGACCAAACCTTCCCTTTTACTGCATGTAAGTCGCCCTAAGGTAGGCCCTAGGTAGCTTCGTGGGCAGGGTGCAGTGTATTTAAAAGGCAGGACATGTACTGGTGTGTTTTACATGTCCTGATAGTGAAATACTGCCAAATTTGGTTTTCACAATTTCAAGACCTTTCTCTCGCCCAGGTTATCATGGGGATTGCATTTAAGTTCCTCTTAAGTGTAGTTTTCCATTGTGAGCAGATGGAGATTGGAGTTTGGGGTCTCTGAACTCACAATTTCAAAATTACATTTTTTGGTAGAGTTGGTTGTAGATTGTCTGTTTGAAAATGCCACTTTTAGAAAGTGGACATTTTCTTGCTTACCCATTCTGTGTCTCTGCCTGCCTGTGGAATCCACGTCTGGGTTAGACTGACGCTTGGGTTGCTTGTGAATTCCCTCTGAACATTTACACAAATGGAGCTGAGGTGTGTTCTGCATATCCTGGTGAGTCTCCAGGGCTAGAGTGGGGAGGAAGGAGCTGACACCTGCACCTGAAAGGGCTGTGCCTGTCCTCGCACAATGCAGTCTCCGACCCCCTGGGCCAGGCTTGAGTAAGGCAGGATCTTCTGAACAACAGAGACTTTCCTTTTAACTTTGCCTGCTTCAAAGGCAGAAATGAGTATAAGTAGTGGACCCAAAACCCCAGACTTTTAGAGCACTTCTGGATCAAGAGGGACATCTGCAAGGAGAAGAGCTGAAGAGCTGGAGGAGGGGCACTGCCTCTTTGCTGTGTGTGCTTTGCTCTTCTGCCTTAAAGAGGCCAAAGTCTGGACTTTGCTGTGTATCCTGCTTGTGAAGTTTCTCCAAGGGCTTGAAGTAGAGCATGTCTCCTATTGGAAGTCTCATGGATTTCAAAGACTTCAGATTCATCTCCCTACAGCACTGGGAACTGTTTGTTTTGTGCTGCAACAGAAAAAAAACCTCCATGATGCCATCAACGACGAGGCTGCCTTTACTGTGATCTGGTGCCGCCCCCTGGAGCCATGCCCTGCTTCGCACTGCAGCCTTGGTATCCACGACAATGCCACCTTATGCCGTCACCGTTGCCGGTGCCTGCACTGTGGCCTGAGGACACAGCTTATGAGGTACACAAAGCACCATCCCATCCTGCATCACAGCCACGGTCCACCGACGCCAGCACCGTCAACTCTAGTATTGTCCCCGTGGACCATACCCTGCAACCCGTGGGTGCTGCTAGGAGCCCACCCCATGTCGTACCGGAGCCTTGGGGCTACTGAAAAAAAGAGCTGCCGCAACAATGATCCTTCAACCTGCACCGTGACCTGGAGACACTGCATGTCACACTACCCCGCTTCATGCCGCAGCCCTGGTCTCATCGACACTGAAAGATGCCATCACCTTGCTGCTGGCTGCACCCTGACCTGTGGACACCACACGTTGCATCGTCCCACTTCGCACCACAGCCCTGACGCCATCCACGCTATTACTCCTGACTTCCTCATCAGCCCAAAGTTCAATCTGCAAAGAGTGTGATTTCAAGGGCCCGATGACCCCTGCATTGACCTCCGGAACCAACACCCACTGACCCCTGCTGACGTTTCAGCTATATTGTTTGCGGGTCTTCCTGACATCGTAGCTGGCACTTGACCTTGCGGTCGGTGTGACCTGTTGGACTTGTTGGTCACAATGCCGTGATAGCCCCAGACGAAGCTATCAACTTTAAGGAACTGTATTTTTAAGTTAATTCTTGCAAAATGTATAACTTTATTATTGTATACTGGATTTTTCTCATTTTGATCTTGTTGCACACAGAGAAATATTGGCTATTTCTCTAAAACTGGTGTGGTGTCCTTTTGTAGTGTTTTCACTGGATTACTGGGTTTTATGTGCAAATGCTTTACATTTTGCTTCTGAGATAAGCCAGACTGATTGTGCCAAGCTACCAATGGAGCGAGCTGGGGTTGTCTGAGCTGGGTATCCCACTTACCCTGATTAGAGTGAGGGTCCCTACTTGGACAGGGTGTAAACTGACTGCCAACTGGATGCCCCATTTCTAACAGAACTATACTGTTTTCTGCCTGTATTTATCTGTAAAAATCAGTAAAAACTGAAAACTGGGAGCCTTACTTATAAGTAAATTAAATGTACCAGTCAAGTGTAAATCAATCTAACTATGTTTAAGGGAGTGAGCACAAGCACCGTAGTACTCGTTAGCTGTAGTAAGGTGCTGACTCCTATGGCCAACAGAAACAAATTTCAGCAAATATGGAGGAAAACAGAATTTTTTTTGCCTGAAAACCATCCTAAGTCTGATAGGTCTAACAATAATCAACCAATTATTCATTGTGGTTTTGAAGGCCTTACATCCTTCAGTTCCTCCAGCAAAATGATTTCCTTCTTAGTGAAAGAGTTAACAGTACAAACTCTTTGCCCAGCTATCCTAACAGGCTAATCAGGTACATCAGCCTCATCATTTTTTAAATTAATTAATAAGTCAGAACAAAGAAGGCAAGTAGTTTTCAACAAATATCTGAACCTAACCGTGGCAAAAAATGTCCAGCAGAATGACCACCATGAGTAACTTCTGCTGGACTGCTCGTCGTCCTGACTTGGACCGACGGAGAGATGTATGGAATGTTCCCTCAAGCTGAAACAACTGCGACTACGCTGCTGCACCTTCTGTAAGCTGTTTACATACCTCAGGCCATATCTCTGATACTAAAGGATTAACAATATCTTTGCACCCTGTCAGAAAGCCCTAGGCCTGCATGTCACCAGGGTGTGAAACCTGTATGGCCTGTCCTTTGGATGTTTTTTCTCTCTGGAAATTAATTTTGGAATAAAGAATTAGGCCCACATTTACAAGGATCTGGCGCATCAGTACTGATGCACCAGATTTCTTGCACCCTGTCACCGTCACCTAATGATGCCATGGGTGTGCCTTATTTACAATACGGCGAACTGTGGCGCATGTTAGGCCAATAGCATCAAAAATGTTTACGCTTTTGTGGCGTTTAGCTCCACTAGTGACCAAAATTTTGTTGAAACTAGTGGAGAAAAGTAGAAGGATGCCCATTGATTCCAATGAGTGTGTCTTTTAATGGTATACTGTATTGTGTGTACATGTGGGCTCATCTATGTTGGGAGTACCATCCGACCACTAAAAGAACGTATTCAGGAACACCTGAGAGCCATTCGATCGTCTAACACCAACTATCCTTTTGCGACTCACTTTAATGAGACCCATGGAGATAGGGAAGTCTTGAACATTCATGTACATGGGATTGACTCTCTCAACAAGACGCCTCGTGGAGGGAACCGTACACTGGCCCTAAGACGCCTGGAGAGCAGGTGGATAATCAAGCTACGAGCGGTTGAACAGGGCCTGAATGTCCACAAGGACCTCCATGTATTTCTCTGAGCGCGCTTGCTCTGTAACGTTACTTCTTACATAAGGCATTCCTACCAACTGATTAGGGACAGGATTGTCCACTATAGAATGTGGGACTCATTCATCTCTCACTATGTTCCATAATGTAATTATTCAATAACATGGACTACAGATACTACACTTACATCTCAGTCTTTGGTTACACATTTTCAATGTGTGTCCCTTTTCCCCTTTTGGTTGTTTGTTGTTTACTTATATGTTTTGTTTCTTTGTTTTTGTTTTCTAATCTTGCATACCACATGACTGCCTATACCAAGGATTATGTTTGGTATTGGTACAGAATGTTTTTCTTTTCAACTGTCTACCAGCTATATTTTGCATTATCACCTGATCTGTCTCAAATGTTTCGTATTCTGTATTTACCTGTATCAACATATGATAATATTGTATGAACATATGTCCCAACTGTCTAAGGCTTACACGCTGATTTGTTTTACCTTCTTGATATATTGTAATACCATAGGGACTATACTCAACGTTCCTGCACCTTTCCACAACCTTTACTCATCTATTAATCAATTAACATGATTCTCCTTACATATACCATGCATGCCTGTTGCTTGTCCTCTTGTTAAGCTTTCACTAAAATTACTCTCTGTTAAAGTGCATATTTTTCAACCTTGGGGCTTCGTTTGATTACAACACACCTATTTCACGTTTTTTTCTGTATGGGAGTTCACGCAGTTTTGGTCCACTTTGTCGCCTTAGACATACTCCAATATGGCGCCCGTTTTCTAAGTAGTGACACCGAGAACTCTCTATCTGCTGTCAAGTGTTTAGTCCTTTCTTTATTTTTAGAGTGTGCACTTATAGACGCACATGCTCGAATGGCCTCCGTCTTCCCGTAAGAACACGGCAGCGTTATCAGGCGCTGCAAGGCACTATACACGTCGTTCTGCCTCTGGTTCCCCTGAATTACGGGGTGGCACAGGTAAGGGAGAAAGACCTGCCTTTGTCCTTTAAATTATTTAAATGTTAGCGCTTTTTTAGAAAACAGGGGACTTTCCCAGTGGAGTACTGTATATTGAGGGGTTCGGCTTCCCCGACCGGACACTTTCTTTGGTTTCTCCCGTTTCAAACATACCTACCCAACTCTAACTGTTTCCCTACAGTTTGGTCGTTTCCACGGTAATTTCTGGGAAACACCTAATCCGAGTTTGCTTACTCATACTCTGTAGTGGCCTTATTGATACACTTTGCGCATTGTGCCACATAGATAGGGGGCTTAAATCTCTTTCCCCGCACGTCTTTATTTGTCGCCAGCCCGTTTCTCCTGGATTACGTTCTAAACAAACCAGGACAGGGCCGTTTACATATTTTTTAAATTTGTCTAGTATATAGGCATTTATTATTTATGACTCTTTTTCCATTTGTCTCTCACACACGACATCTCGTCTCTCTTCTTTTCTTTTTTGTTTTGGTCCACTTCTATAGGTAGGGTCTACTTAGACCTTCAACCATGGTTTTTCCTACACTGCGGACATACCACTGATTTCAGAACTATTACATTTGAGGTATACTGGTCCCTTTCACTGATGGGACGCACTTTTACTGTTTTGGACTTTGTTTTGTCCTGGTAGGTTTA
The DNA here is from genome assembly GCF_031143425.1 of Pleurodeles waltl. Classification (NCBI taxonomy): domain Eukaryota; kingdom Metazoa; phylum Chordata; class Amphibia; order Caudata; family Salamandridae; genus Pleurodeles; species Pleurodeles waltl. The sequence continues at coordinate 961,376,368 of NC_090447.1, read as the reverse complement.
TCATCACCTTACCTCCCTACCTCACTTTGCTTTTTTTAACAGTCCCTTATTTCCTACTCGTGCTCCTGAGAATAACTCTTCAGTAACTGCGTTTTTTCTCCCATTGTGACTCTCCTCCCCAGAGAAAATCTCACCAATTGGATTCCCTACAGAAGCACATCAGCTACCTTGTTTTCAGTTTTTCTTTGAGGTAATTTAATAACTCTACAGGTATTGGCCTGTCTCACATTTATACACACTCGGTGCTCGATGTTATCGTTTCTACCTTTTGGTTGGACAAGCACATCCTCCAGTGTAACCATCTCGTCCTTATTGATCATTTGGTCTCCCACTCCCCAGCTTTTATTATAATACTCTTTTAGTATCAGTAGAACGGTTTTAAATCTTTTCTCTTGCACGTAGGGTGATTTCCTATCGTTCTTTCTTCTTCTCAAATATATGCAATGTATTAACTTAAAGGGTTATCTCTACCTTGAACATTTCTACATGCCATATAGGCTAACTCACTCTTTGCATTATCGCTCTTGATGTTTGTATAACATGATACACTCTTTTTCAAATGTACCTACCATATGGTAGTACCATTAATTGTAAACAGTTCCTATTTGTCTTTGTTTGCAGCCTTGAAAAAGTCCGTGAGGACGAAACACGTGTTGGCTGTTTTTGTAACTCTTACATACCTGTTTATTTTGAGGACTCGGAATATTTTCATTACTCGTATATTCCTGCTTCATATGTGGAATTGAATATTCTGGAACTGTCTATCAACTAAGGATTAAATTGTCTCTTACAAATCCACCCATTTTGGACTTATAATTTTCTTTGGAGTGCCCTGGCTGCCCTTTTCCTGTGTAGTGTGTCTTTTAATGCCTGCTCTGAGCAGGCGTTACAAATGGCACCAAAATTGGCGCAATGAAATCTTGTAGATTTCATTGTGCCATTTTTGCGGGCCTCCTAACAACTGAACGCCCCTCTTGCATACATTATGCCTGGTGCAGGCATAATGTGGAGCAAAGGTTCGTACGGTGGCACAATGCAAGCATTGCGCCCCTTTGTATATATGGCATGATGATTTTTACCTCGTTGAGCCACATTAGGGTAAAAAAATGATACTAATGTGGCACAAAAAGGCACTAGGGCCTTGTAAATCTGGCCCTTACTTTTTAGTCAGATTGTATTCGCCTTCTAGATTGAAAATAGAATATAGAAAATCATTGTCCTGTCCTGTCTTTCATAAAATGTATGACTTTTGGGGACAAACGATTCATTTCCTAATCAGGAGAAAAACACACAAATCGGGGTGATGAAGATGAGAAGACGGCAAAACCGTCACAAAAGGAGAAGCCAGGGACCTGCAAGAGTGACATCAGGAGTCAGGGAGTGTTTGGAAGTGGATGAAACAGGCATCGGGTGAATTCACACCTACTTCCTTGTAACATCCCAATTGTTCCATTGTGGCTTTGAAAGGGGCGCTTAATGGCCCCCGATTTTAAAATGATTGGGATTATCTGCCTATGCGAAGGCGCAATAAGACTGAATGTGTAGCCAGGATTATTTTAGAGTTACCCTAGAAGTGGAAGGCAATTAATATTCTCATTTACATTTTATAATTTCTAATTCCCTGAGTCTACTGTGAAGCGGGAGAAACTAAATGCATGAAAAATGATATAAGTTTCGAACAGTGATTAGAATGAGATTGAATGCTTTATTCATGGCTTCGTGTGTACAGGGCATGGGAACACGGCCAGCGCTCATTGATTTTTTTAAAACTTTAACATTAACCCCTTCAGGGGGCACTTAGAATATAAATGCTTCTCGTCTATGTTTTGAAATATGTCTTGGATTAAACTGCAATTGGCAAGCATTTCAGAAGCTTTCAACTCTATTTTTTTTCCTTCCGACATTTACCCTTAAATAAACTGCAATCGCTCTGAAGGCCGATACTGGAGCGGAAGGAACGGTGTTCGCAGGTTTACGGGTGTCCTTGATTCCGTCCATTTGTTACGGGGCTCATGCCAGCTCTTCAACATGAATCAAAGGGGAGGCCGCGCTCTTTCAAAGTCCTGAATAGTTTTTCTTCGCTCCATTTTAAGTCTGGTTTGTAATTGCATTTTTTAGTCAGACAGATGGGATTTTTAGTAAAATAATTTACATGGTTCACCTCTATTTCTGTCACACTCGGGGACAATCAATCAATCCTCACAGCATTTTCTTCAGCGCCACAAAAGCTAAATATAAAATAGAAACGAGCACGAAGATCAGACCACTTGCGTGAACGTGAGAAGAATGCATAATGGAGGATACTCTAGGACAACTTAAACTCCTGCTAAAACACCTCTTCTGAATTCACAACCGCTTTTGCGCCCTGCAGTCGGAAATATCTGACAAACTGGTTCTGTATTCATCTCGACGTGCTTCTCAGTGACTTAAGGTCCTACTTTAAGCAGGATTCTCGTGTTCTGTAGTTCTGAGGTACTCCCGGTGTCCAATCAACATTTAGTATTAGACAACAAAAGCAATCCAAATTACATATCTGGCACACTGTCCCTGTTTGTACCGTGCCCCCCCCCCCCCCCTCCCTAACTAGGCGTGTCTGACCCAAACTGGGACACTGTGCCCAATTACAAAGAATCCATGGTTTCAATTTGTGAGAAATTGGGTTGCTGGTTGAGGAGGTATGCAACCTTCTTTAGCAGCAACCACAAATCTTGTCAGGGTGAACCACTATGTCACCAAATTAACCTGTGTTTAACTCTCAAGTAGTTTGGCAGTCAGGCTTAATGTAGAGATAATGTGCAAAGCATTTATGGGGCAGTCATACAGTAATAAAGTGAAAACACAACATGAAGCACCAGTTTAGAAAAATAGAGGTAAATTTAATAAATTTGCACCAAACCAACACAAATCCAATCAGTAGATCCCGAGATATGCAATTTCAAATATTTAGGGTAAGTATAGCACCTGAAAGTCACAAGGCCAGCCCAGCTAAAATGGAGCAGGGACCAAGTTAGTCCTGCTGAAATAGTTCCCTTCTAAAGTCGAGTGCGGACAGTCCAATTTTCAGTGGAGGAGGCCTTGAGGAGCATGGAGAGCACCTCAGATGGTCTTTGTTGTAGTGCGAAGAGCAGGCCAGGCACTGCGGATCATCATTGCTGTATCACGAAGATCCTGTCGGGCATCACAGACAGTCATTGCTATAGCTTCACAATGGTGGTCGTAGTGGGCTGTTGATGTTGTAGCGTGAAGTGCAGCTCTTGCATTGCTGGTCATTGTCTGTGGTCGCTGGTTGCAAAGAGCCCATGACCTCAAGATTTCTTCTTTTATTTAAAGAAGAGCTTCAATGATGTCACACCAAGGGTTCAGGACCTGAGGGGCACCCTTGGGGATCAGGAATCACTCCAGCAGAGGCCAGCAGGGCTCAGGCAGGTCAGCTGGGCAGTTGCAGAGAGACGTCTTTTATATTATAGATTTTTTTAAATTATGGACTATAATTTCTCATGATAGGGCTAGGAATTTGATGTAATCTGATTAGTGAATATTCATTTGGGGTGTTTCACTTCTGAATTTCATGTAGTTTTTGGATTAGGATCCAAGATCTCTCTGGGGTCCAAAACTTCACATTGTGGCAACAGAAGTGTTAAGGGCATATGAGCACCAATTAAGTGTTTACTATGCTGTAACTTTCAGGTGATGTGCGACAACTACACCACAGTTGCCTTTGTATGTTTTTGTTAAATAATCCTATGGCAGCAAGGCAGTCCTTCTTCTGTACTATCCATAAGTACCGAATTGTACTGAAGAGTGAATCGGAGGGTCCCTTTTTTAATACCTGCCGCCCATTGTGAAGTAGAAGAAACGTCTGAAGGCTTCTCCAGGCAGAAGAGTCACAACTTTCTTGCCTCCTTGCCCTGATCCCAGTCTGTCTCGGGGCACTATAGGCTAGTGTGAAGTCCTTTCTGTTTGAACTGAGGCAGTGTCTTTGAAGTGCATGTGTAACAGGTGACAGCTCCGCCCCCTCATCAAGTCACAATGGTCCACCCTGCCAACACCCAGATACTTTATTATGTGACTTTCAAGGAGAAATACACAAAGGCATATTGCATCTAGTCATGCGACTCAGGAAACAGGTTGCAGGCACCAAATAGTTAGGACAAGAACATGTCAACTTTCTAAAAGTAACATTTTCAGAATTCTGGCATAAAATCTGGCTCTATCATTTCAGAGGGTTTTTAATACAGGTCCTCAGACACCAAACAAGACCTTCCTACCTCCCCCAATTTATTTAATGTAATAAGGTCACCTAATGTTATCTTATGGGAGAGTTAGCTCTTGTACTACTGAAAAATAGATTTGAGAGTTATTCACTGCCAGGACATAAAAATCCTCAAAGTACATGCCTAACCTGTGAAATACAATGTACCCTGTCCATTGGCTGTTTAGAATTATAACAAAACATATAGGTGGTCATTACAACCTTGGCGGTCGGTGTTAAAGCGGCGGTAAGACCGCCAACAGGCCGGCGAAAAAAAATGTGCAATTACGACCGTGGCGGAAACCGCCAACAAAGACAGCCACTTGAACACTCCGACCGCCACGGCGGTACAAACAAACAGCTTGGCGGTCACCGCCAACAGACAGGCGGAAGACAAAGTAACGCCCACAGTATCACAACCTACCAATCCGCCACCTTTTCCGGGGCGGATTCACCGTGGATAAAAACATGGCGGAAACATGATTTCGAAGGGAAAACGCTCACCTCTACACACCCCACGAGGAACCAGGACACCATGGAGCCGGAACTCCAAACTCTCGCTGCAATAGTCTTCCTGCTCCTCTACCAGGAGCACAAACGCCGGCGGCGAAGACCATGGTAAGTTCTGCACCTAGGACACAGGGGAGGGGGGAGGGAAAAAACAGGGACACACACGCAACACCCCCACCCCCACCCTCACCCACTACAACACACACACTAATACATATTAATACATGATAGTTACATCCCCCAACCCCCCCGGAAGAATGCAAAGACAAAAGGAAATGAGTGTAACCATTGTAATATATTAAAATCAAGTAGGCAAAAATATACATATACACCATAAACAAAATATACACCAAGCATAGTAGTCCAGATAGTGCTCCAATTAAATCAGTGGAACACTGGGCCCACACGGTATGGGCGAGGCCCACACAAGATCCCCGACCATGACGGAGAGAACACTGCAGGGGCATCAGAGAGCAAGAAAACAGGCACCTCAGGGGGAGGGAAAGGGGGGGCACCTCAGCCGGTTGCACGACGCTAAATCCACGAGAGGGCCACATGCCCACTGTTCAATCCTGGGGAGTGCAAAGCCACAGTCTATCAAGTCTCTACAGTGGGTTGGTTGCCCACTGTTCCATCCTGGGGAGTGCAAAGCCACAGTCTCTCAAGTCTCTACAGTGGGTGGGTTGCCCACTGTTCCATCCTGGGGAGTGCAAAGCCACAGTCTCTCAAGTCTATACAGTGGGTGGGTTGCCACTGTTCCATCCTGGGGAGTGCAAAGCCACAGTATCTCAAGTCTATACAGTGGGTGGGTTGCCCACTGTTCAATCCTGGGGAGTGCAAAGCCACAGTCTCCCAAGTCTCTACAGTGGGTGGGTTGCCCACTGTTCAATCCTGGGGAGTGCAAAGCCACAGTCTCTCAAGTGGATAACAGTCTCCACTTGTTCTGGAGGAGGCATTGTGCCCAGAGTACTTCATCCTGCTAAGGACAGAGGTAGTGGATGACAGTCTCCACTGGTTTTGGAGGGGACATTGTGCCCAGAGTGCTTTATCCTGCTCGTGACGGACTCAGTAGTGTCAGTGCCCTTGGCGCTCATGGGCCAGCGGTGCTTGAGGCAGTGGTGCCCTGTTCAGCGGTGCTTGGAGCGGCGGTTTCCCTGTTCAGCGGTGCTTGAGGCGGCGGTGCCCTGTTCAGCGGTGCTTGGAGCAGTGGTGCCCTGTTCAGCGGTGCTTGGCGCGGCGGTGCCCTGTTCAGCGTTGCTTGGGGTGGTGGTGCCCTGTTCAGCGGTGCTTGGAGCGGCGGTGCCCTGTTCAGCGGTGCTTGAGACGGTGGTGCCCTGTTCAGCGGTGCTTGGCGCGGCAATGCCCTGTTCAGCGGTGCTTGGTGTGGCAGTGCCCTATTCAGCTGTGCTTGGAGCGGCGGCGCCCTGTTCAGCGGTGCTTGGAGCGGCGGTGCCCTGTTCAGCGGTGCATAGAGCGGTGGGCTCCTTTGCAGTGACTCAGCTGCTGGCGGTCCTCTCTGTCCCAGCTGGGCTTGTGCTGGCGGTCCTCTCTGTCCCAGCGGGGCTTGTGCTGGCGGTCCTCTCTAGCCCAGCGGGGGCTTGTGCTGGCAGTCCTCTCTGTCCCAGCGGGGCTTGTGCTGGCGGTCCTCTCTAGCACAGCGGGGCTTGTGCTGGCGGTCCTCTCTAGCCCAGCGGGGCTTGTGCTGGCAGTCCTCTCTGACCCCGCAGGGCTTGTGCTGGCGGTCCTCTCTGTCCCAGCGGGGCTTGTGCTGGCGGTCCTCTCTAGCCCAGCGGGGCTTGTGCTGGCACTCCTCTCTGTCCCAGCGGGGCTTGTGCTGGCGGTCCTCTCTAGCACAGCGGGGCTTGTGCTGGCGGTCCTCTCTAGCCCAGCGGGGCTTGTGCTGGCAGTCCTCTCTGTCCCAGCCGGGCTTGTGCTGACGGTCCTCTCTGTCCCAGCCGGGCTTGTGCTGGTGGTCCTCTCTAGCCCAGCAGGGCTTCTGCTGGGGGCTTGTGCTGACTCAGCTGCTGGCGGTCTTCTCTGTCCCAGTGGGGCTTGTGCTGGCGGTTCTCTCTGTCCCAGCGGGGCTTGTGCTGGCGGTTCTCTCTGTCCCAGCGGGGCTTGTGCTGGCGGTCCTCTCTGTCCCGGCGGGGCTTGTGCTGGTGGTCTTCTCTAGCCCAGCGGGGGTTTGTGCTGGTGGTCCTCTCCGGCCCAGCGGGCATGATCGCGGTGGCCTCCTGGGCAGCGGGGATGATGGCTGTGGCCTCCTGGGCAGCTGGGATGACGGCTGTGGCCTCCTGGGCAGAGGGGATGATGGTGGTTTCCTCCGCCGTGCTGCTCTCCCCAGACTTTCCTGGTTTCTTCCCCACCTTGGAAGGTGTCGCAGCTGACTCCACACTCCCACCGGGACCCCTGGGAGCGGCTTTGGTGGCTGGAGTCTTCCCCCTCTCCCGCCGGGCACTGGCCAACTGTTGATGCTTCATAGGTGGGGGACTGTCTGTGCTGTGGCTCTGTGCCACATTGGCTGCCCTGGTGGCCGGTGCACTCCAGATTCCGGTGACTACAGGCACCACTTGTCCCGCAGATGTTGTGGCTGAGGTGCTAGTTCAGGACCTAGGAGACAGACGGGGTGGGGGAGGTGTGGGAAAGATGTCAAGGTTGGACAGGAAAAGTTTTTTGGAGACACTGGGACGGGTAGCTGGAGGGGGATTGGGAATGGTGGGAGAGGTTGTGGTTGTAGGAGGTGTTCGTTTGCTGACTTTGGGTGAAGGTGCATGCGCTGGAAGCTGTCGTGAGGTAGATGGCTGTTGGGTGGGTGTGTGCCTGCGTTTGTGTATCTTGGAGGTGGCGTCACAGACACACTTGGAGAGGACACAGGGGACGTGTGAATGGTAGTGGGGGTGGTGACTGCACATGAGCGGGGTGGGGTGGTGGGTGTGCTGGTGATGGCAGTAGTGGCTGTAGATGTAGTGCATGCAGGTGTGACTGGAGACGAGACTGGGAGGGAGGAGGGATACGAGGAGGAGAGGGACACATTGGAGGCAGTGGATGTTGCTATGTCTGCATGTGTGTGATACTTGCGTGAGTGCCTGTGGGACGTGTGGTGCGTATGTTTGCCTGAGCTTCCCTTCTGTGTTGACGTGTGTGCATGCTGGTCTGTAGGTGTGCTTGTGATAGGCTGTGGTACAGGGGATTGGGTCTGGGTGGAGGAAGTTGGAGGGGGGAAGCTAGAGACAGGGACAATGGCTGCCATCAGTGCTGAGGCCAGAGTCTGAAAAGCTCGCTGAAGGGCCACCTGACCAGAATGAATGCCCTCCAGGAATGCATATGTTTGTTGCAACTGCCTCTCTACACCCTGGATGGCATTCAAAATGGTAGACTGCCCAACAGTGAGGGACCTGAGAAGGTCAATGGCCTCCTCACTGAGGGCAGCAGGGGTGACTGGGGCAGGGGCTGAGGTGCCTGGGTCGAAGGTGATGCCCACCCTCCCGGGTGAGCGGGCACGGGGCAAAGTCTGAGGGGCTTCTGGGAGGGCGGTGCTGGTGGGGGGGGTGGCGGCTGTACCTGTAAATGGGGGGGCACAGATGTTGCTGCCACCACAAGGGAGCTCCCATCAGAGGACAAGTCCGTGTCGCTAGTCTCAGCTCCTGTCCCCGCCGTGGAGTTCCCCTCGCCCTCCGTCCCACTGGTGAAGTCCGAGTCCGTAGTGTGGCCCTCCATGGCCATGTGGGATGCAGCCCCCTTGTTCTCCAGTGCCACTGCTCCTCCGCCTGATGATGCTAATGCACACAAGAACAGGGAGACCACAAAACGGGGGACGAGAACAGAAGAAAGACATGTTGAGTGCATGCATTACCGCTACCGTTGGCAGACACGACATACACAGAAGCCCCCGGCACTACGCCGTGCTCTTGGGCTCCACTGTTCACTTCCTGGGAAATGGCCTACAAGGCTATGGATGACGTCTGCACACATGGATGACACAGGGGCATGACTAGGTGTACTTGGCACTCTACAGAGGTGGGGTGGGGTGCCACATTGCCTGTCTTACGGAGGGACCTTGCCTACGGAACTCACCCTGGCCTAGGGAAACCCACAGCCCACCTCCCCCACCCAGACCCCTCCACTGCGTGCAAAATCAGCAGGATGAGAGTGTACTCACCCCCTTGTGGCTGCTGTGATGCCCTCAAGTGCCCATCCAACTCCGGGTACGCCACCGCCAGGATCCTGAACATCAGGGGGGTCATGGTGCAACGGGCACCCCTCCCACGTTGGGAAGCCATCCCCAGCTCAGCCTCCGCCGTCTTCTTGCTCCAGCGGCGAATATCCTCCCATCTTTTCCGGCAGTGGGTGCTCCGTCTGTGGTAGACCCCCAGGGTCCGGACGTCCTTGGCAATGGCACGCCAAATATCTTTTTTCTGGTGGGCGCTGACCTACATGAATTGTACAGGGGGAAGAGGAACTTATTACCAACTGCACCATCACAGTCATTGGCCCCCATCCCTACCCTTGTCATGCGGCACATGCACTCACCGTCATTTCATGCACGCTGCAATCTCCCCCCCTTCTTGCATCCACCCCACTCCACACAGGCATAGCCCATACAGCATGCTCCCAGCGTAATTACCTGTTTGTCTGGAGGACCGTAGAGTAGCGTGTACTGGGGGAGGACCCCGTCCATGAGTTTCTCCAACTCCTCCAAAGTGAAAGCAGGGGCCCTTTCCCCAGGCGCCCGAGCCATTGTCTCTTCCAGACCGAGGTCACAGCAGCACTTGCAGTGTAGGTCCTCTCCTGTCGAAGATCAGGTATAGAGTGATTGAACAGATAGAAAATGGCGGTCACGTCTGCGGCTGTGCGTACCGTCACCGCCGGCGTACATCATCATTGGCTCCTGGGACCCATAGGGTCCAATGTTAACCAATGCAGCATTGCGCTGCGGTCTTCGACCGCCTACCGCGATGGTGTACAACGCCAGCGCAGTTACCTCACATCCAATTGTCCCACTTTACAGGTCAGGCAGCCGCCATTTCAGGGACCCACATGGCTTAATTTTTAACTGTGTCACACATACCTAGGCCTAGAGTCAACACACATACAGGCCACTTTTTGGATTATGATTGGTGTTCTGTGTAAGCTGTGGGTACGTACCTCTGAGTTGTTTGACTCTGTGCTCGCTGTTGTCCTTCATAGGCACCGTCCGTTGGGACATGTGAGGAGATGGTGGCATCCTCCGGTGTACCGACCGTTGGTGGACCTGTCGACAATGGAGGAAGACATGTGATCATCACCTACAGGCTTGACCGTGCCACAATCCAGGAACTGTGTACCCAGCTGGAGCCGGACCTGATGTCAGCTATCCGCCATCCCACAGGAATCCCCCCTCAAGTGCAGGTGCTGTCAGTGCTCCATTTCCTTGCAAGTGGGTCATTTCAAACAACAGTGGCCATAGCATCAGGGATGTCCCAGCCTATGTTTTCCAACGTATTGTCCAGAGTGTTGCCTGCCCTGCTGAAACACATGCGGAGCTACATCGTTTTCCCTCAGATGGAGGATTTGCCTACAGTGAAAGGTGATTTCTATGCCCTGGGACATATCCCCAACATCATAGGTGCCATTGATGGGACCCATGTGGCTTTGGTCCCCCCCAACAGGAGTGAACAGGTGTACAGAAACCGGAAGAGTTACCATTCCATGAATGTACAGATGGTATGTTTGGCAGACCAGTACATCTCCCATGTGAATTCCAAGTTCCCTGGCTCAGTGCATGACGCCTACATCCTGCGGAATAGCAGCATCCCTTATGTGATGGGTCAACTCCAGAGGCACCATGTGTGGCTATTAGGTGAGCACCTGGAAGCAAGACAGTGGGAATGGTTGTCTGGGTCTGGGTATATCCCTACAGGTTAGTGTGTGTCTAACAGTTGTCCCTCACCATTTGCAGGTGGCTCTGGTAACCCCAACCTGTCATGGCTACTGATCCCAGTGAGGAATCGCAGGACAAGGGCAGAGGAATGCTACAATGAGGCACATGGGCGTACACGGCGGATAATCGAGCGGACATTCGAACCTCCAGAAGACCAGGTTCAGGTGCCTCCATATGACAGGTGGATCCCTATTCTACTAACCAAAGAAGGTGTGCCAGATCATCGTGGCCTGCTGTACGCTTCACAACTAAGCTTTGCCACGACAGGTGCCTTTTCTGCAGGAGGATGGTCCAGATGGTGGTGTTGTTGCAGGTGTGGAGCCTGTAGACAGTGAAGACGAGGAGCAGAGGAAGAAGACATGGACAACAGGGACTCAGTGATCCAGCAATATTTCCAGTGAGAGACAGGTAAGAATACTAACCAGCCTACTACATGTACTTTAACACTACTACCTCTCTACTGTTTGTCGTTTTCACCCAGTGTATGGTCACTGAGTTGTCACTTTCCCTTACGATTTCACAGATGTGTGTCCCACAGTGTGACTTCTGCTTTGATTCATCTTGGACTACAGCTGTGTGACATAGGTATGTTGACATTACAAATGAAAGAGCTTTTTGCCACAGTAATTGCTAATACACTATTCTGAAATCACAGACTGACTCCAGATTGTTTTGTGCTTTAAGGGTGTTTATTTTAGTGCTCAATATTGGAGGGGGTAGCAAAATGGTGAGAGCTGATGGCGGAGGAATGTCCATGGCAGAGTCCAGTCTATTAGTCTCACAGGTGCATTGCCCAAATGGGCATAGGAAGTGGAGCTGGGGCAGTTTACGGATGGACAGGGTGACAAAGTGGGTCAGAAGGATGACAATCAGGGTGGTCTCCTTTCTTGGCGGGGGTCTTGGCATCGTTCTCACAGTGATGACAGCACCTCTGTCCAACTGGATCTAGATGACCAGCCCAGCCCATCGGGGACCTCGGGACTGTCGGTTCCCATCACACAGTCACAGGCCACTAGTGAGCTTCCCCCCTCTGGAAACACCAGCACACCAAGCCCTGCATGCAACAACAAAGCATGAACACACATCACTAAAGCATGTCCACTGCACATACCCATACACCCCCCTAAAACATCATGTTTATTACATCTGTGTGTGCCATGGTGTGCAATAGGTGGGTGACCGTGTACCCCAGTGCTTGCATTCCTGTATGGGACCGTGTGTGATGATGTTTTAGGGGGGTGTAAGGGTTTGTGCAGTGGACATGCTTTAGTGATGTGTGTCCATGCTTTGTTGTCGCATGCAGGGCTTGATGTTGGGATGGGTGGTTTGTGATGTTGGGACATTTGTGATGAGTTGGAGTGATGGGGGTGAGGGTGAGGGTGGGGGTATGTGATGGCATGCAGGTAGGGTGAGGGATGTAATAGTTAAGATTTGACTTACCAGAGTCCATTCCTCCACCTACTCCTGTGAGGCCCTCAGGATGCAGAATCGCCAAGACCTGCTCCTCCCATGTTGTTTGTTGTGGGGGAGGAGGTGGGGGTCCGCCGCCAGTCCGCTTAACCGCAAGGTGGTGTCTTGAGACCACGGAACGCACCTTCCCCCGTAGGTTGTTCCACCTCTTCCTGATGTCATCCCGATTTCTTGGGTGTTGTCCCACTGCATTGACCCTGTCCACTATTCTCCGCCATAGCTCCATCTTCCTTGCAATGCGGGTGTGCTGCACCTGTGATCCGAATAGCTGTGGTTCTACCCAGATGATTTCCTCCACCATGACCCTGAGCTCCTCCTCCGAGAACCTGGGATGTCTTTGTCGTGCCATGGGGTGGTGTGGGTGATGTGTGGGGTGGTGTGTGTGGTGATAAGTGTGCTGATATGTAGTGGTGTGTTGTGTGAGGTGCGTGGAAGTTATGTGGGTGATGGTGTTGTGTGCTTGTGGATGCTAGTATTGTTGATGATGGTGTCTCTCTCTGGCCTTCTCTCGGTAATTGTGGTCGTAAGGGTTTGTGGGTGATGTGGGTGTGTGTTTTATATTGTATTGGGTGTGTGGGAGTGGTGTGTGTATGTGTATCAGGTGTGTGTATTTCGAATTGTCCAATGTGGCTGTGTGTTGGAGATGTGTGTGTATTTTTAGTGTGGCGGTGTGTACCGCCAATGGAATACGGCAGTTGAAAGACCGCTGCGTGGATTTGTGGGTCGTGATAGTGTGGGCGTATTTCTGTTGGCGTGACGGTGGAGGTTTTGTTTTCGCCAGTTTATCACTGACCTTTGGTGTGGTGGACTTGTGTGGGTGTCTGAATATTGGTGGATTCTGTGCTGTGGGTCATAATAACTGTGGCGGAATTCCGCGGCCGCGGCGGTGTGTTGGCGGTCTTCTGCACGGTGGTAAGCGGCTTTTACCGCCAATGTTGTAATGACCGCCATAGTCTTTTGAAACTCACTTAGAAACAATTATTGTATTGTAGCAGAAAATTGTCTTGCCACTGACTTAATCAAAATGTGCAGTAACGGAAAGAGCTGCTGACTTGGGGATCGGGTTTGAGTCTTGGCATCGGCTCAACATCCTGTAATCCTGGCCAAATCATGTAATCTCCACAGTGCCATAAAAAGTGTCTTTGTTCAACATAACTGGTGCTCTTATAATGCGCTGAAAGACTTTATACAACTTGTAAGTGCTTTTTTATGAAAGCTGCCTGTAGTGTGAAAAAAGGTGATCCGTACACTTTTAAGGTGTACCATTGTCATAGGTGAGGAGAGGAGGAGGCCTGCAAGGGAGGAAGCAAGCACATGAGAGGAGAGAGGAAGGGTGATGAAGTGGAGCGGTGAAGGAGGCGGCGCTCGTGCTGCTCCACAGGCAGCACTGGGACAGCAGGCTGTCACTAGGGAGCAGGATGATATTGGGTATAGTTGATTCTGAGTTGGGGTAGTAGTAAAATATAGCAATAATCAGTGTTCAGTGGGTTTTCTAGAGCATTTGGCCCCTGTGCCACTGCACCTGCTGCACCATTCAAATCATGGCTTGCAAGGTAACTGCATTTGTGACTGCTTGTTTACTAGTAAAATATGGCAATACTCAGGGTTCAGTGGGTTTCCTAGAGCTATGCCACTGTACCTGCTGCACCAGTGAAATCATGGCCCTAGTGCCTGCAATGTAACTGCAGTTGTGTATGCTTGTTTACTAGTAAAAACTCTCAAGAATCAGTGTTCAATGGGGTTCCTATACCCTTTGGCCCCTGTACCACTTCATCTGCTGCCCCATTCAACTAATGGCTCTAGTGCTTGCAAAGTAACTGCACTCGTGACTGCTTGTTTATTTAGTAGTAAAATATAACAGTAACTGGTGTTCAGTGGTTTTCCAAGAGCCTTTGGGCCCTGTGCCACTGCCCCTGCCGCACCATTTAAACCATTGCCCGAGTGCCAGCAAGGTAACTGGGCTTGTGACTGCTTGTTTAATAGTAAAATATAGACACAGTTGAAGACAGAATTCATAATTATTGTGTAGCTAAACATAAACACAAAGGATTTCTTAAAAATTTACTTCAACTTATCCAACTCTCCAAAATTAGTTGCCACAGATGTCATAAATAAAGCATATGCTTTAAGCATCAAGGTGAAAACTAAACATTGTTAAATTGTGTTACCATGTGGCTGGTTCCTTTCTGTGAAAAGATCTTATCCTGTGTTTGACAGTGAATGGGCCATAAGCAGCGTAACCCTGACAATGACAATAGTGAACTTCATGCCCTACAAATAAAAAGCAAATGTTTTGTGCAGCTTGAAGAACAGTACACTGCATTTCTTTCCTGTAAACAAACTAACTTTTAAGTCAGAAAAAAGTAAAATAAACACCAGGCTCTCTAGACACAGCTTGACCTTGGCATTTGAATGCCCTGCAAATGTGATGAGATAAGATTTACAGGTCTGTCTATTACAGAAAATGAGTTCGCAGAAGTATGCTGTAAACATGGCTTTAGCATAGGCAGGTACATCCCAAGCTGGGAAGACTTAAACAAATAAAGCCAACAAATAAAACCCATAAAATGTGAGTTCCAAACAAAAAAAACAATGTCAGAATGCATTCCCGGGTCAACTTTCTGAAACTCCCAAAGAAATCTTTCGCAAACCAGATAGCTGCGCTGTCTGCGCTGTCTGGTAGGCTGCAACCTAAAAAGGGAGTTTTAGTCTTGTCAAAAGGTTTAGTGTGTCAAGCTGAATTGTCAGTTTAAAGCTGCACGCAAACATATTTTAAAGGTTGACTTAAGTGGGTGGCATAATATGTGCTGTAGGCCCACTAGTAGCATTTAACTTAACAAACCTGTGTGTATGGTGTTCAACTTTACTATGGACTTATATGTAAATTAAGCATACCAATCAGGTGTAAGCCAATTGTGACATATTTTAGGGAGTGAACCAAAACACTTTGGCACTGGGCAGCAGCGGTAAAGTACACAGAGTTGTTAGGCCATCAAAATGAATTCAGAAAAATAGGATGGGAGAAGGCAAAATGTTTGGAAGAAGACCATCCTAAGGCTGATAGGTCTCACAAACACATAAACATAACCTCTAAATTGATCATTTGCACCCCTTCATTAAAAAAAAAGAATCCTACCTTCAAAAACGAGGAATGTGCTCTCTACCTACCATGTCTGTTCTTTGGAAATTTCACTCAAGCTGAAACTACATCTTTTAGAAATTTTGCGTTTTCTTGTCCTAACCATCGGTGTCTTTAGCCTGATTTCTGGGTCCCATGACTAGGTATAGTTGGCAGTTTGCAGTTCCATATTCCTCTCACAGAGCTACACCATAGAAGTAGTGGGTGTTGTCATGATGGGACATCCTTGCAATATAGGGAGGCAGAACTGTGCATACCTCCACTTGCACTTCAAATACACTGCATCAGAACACAAAGAACTACACACTAGCCTTTTGGCCCTCAGACATCCTAGGAGCAGGACAGGAAGTCAGGAAATTCCAGACACTTCTGTGAGGTGAAAACTCCACAAGTTTATTCAACTTCAATGCTCGCACCAAGTATATTTGATCACCGAGAGGAGACCGGGACCTGTATACTATCTGTTAACCCAAGGTGTATCACCAGCAAGCCTAACTTCACTGTATCTCCTGTGGCATTATTCTCTGCAGCAGCAAATCTCATTCTGTAGCTCCTGACAGAAGAGATATCCTGTCTTGTGGAGTGCTCTTTGACTGCAGCATGCAGTTTCATCCTCCTGGAAATTTTTGACTTCCAAGAAAATGACCAAGGGGTAGTTTTAAGAGCTCCTTGTGCCATCTAATGACACATTAGCATCATTTTCTTTTATGCTAATGTGGTGTTAGACATTGCGCCACTTTGTAGCCCTTTGCACTATATTATGCCTGTGCCAGGCATAATATATGCAAAGGGGGCGTTCCCCCGTTAGGGGGGGGCAAAGAAATGGTGCAAAAAAATCAAAAAAATTTCCTTGAATCATTTTGTTCGGTACTTGTAATGCCTGCTTGGTGCCGATGCACGCACACCCTCCCTGGTGCAGGTCACGACCAGTGGCCAATGCCAGGGAGGAATATTTTTATTTAAACTTCCTCGGGAGACATGGAAGAGCTTTTGTGTCTCCCCCGCTGCCCCACCCGCACATCTGTGACGTTAGAGCACCACAATGCGTGTTGACGTCACAATTTCTTTTCCCCTCCGGTTCAGAATGCAGCAGGTAAGATCTTTTTCTGTTCTGGTGGGGAAAACGTGCCCGAAAGGGCCTCCCCACCTTTCAGGAAGGCCTTGTTTGGAAGGGGAGATTCTCCCCTTTCAAACAAGGCCTTCCTGAAATGGTTTCCTGGCTGTGGATCGAAGCGGCACTGCGATCCACGGCCAGGAAACCACACTAGGCACCAAGGATTACACTTGGGGGGTCGTCCCCCTCTGAAAATGGGCTGCCCCCGGGGACACATATTTTTTAAAAAAATGTTTAGTTTAGCCCTGGGGGGGGGGGGGGGCGCATGATCGCACCCCCAGGGGTTAAAAATAAATAAAGAAAGAAAGAAAAATACAATAAGATTAAAAATGAAACTGACAGGGCATTGCCCGTGAGCAGGGCTGACCACCTTTGTGGGACAATAAAAATAAATAAATAGATTTATGGTTTCCAGAAGGGTCATGATCGCCCCCCCCAGGGAAAATATACAGCTATGTAAAAAATATGTAGATTATCTATATATATATATATATACATATATATACATAAAATATATAAATATATATACACACACACACACACTTATAAATATAAATATATTTATATATATATATATATTTATTTATTTATATAGATATATATATAAATATATAACTATATATATATCCCGAGGGAAACCACACCCACATATAAAAGTGATCTCTTTACATATATATAGGTGTTATATATATATATATATATTCGCCACCAGCTGTCTCACAGCGCGCGTCTACGAAGCAATGCTCATACTCCAACTGACGTGTTTCAACTGTAGCTTTTAGGCAGGAATAAAAAAGTTTAGCTAACTCTTGTGATTATGTTGCTGTTAGACAAGGATCGGACTTTTGTCTAGTGGCAGTTGTGATGCCATAAAGTAGTGCAGAAGGTTTATATGCCCCATCCGACAACTCCTCTTCCAGTGATTCTGAGGGAGGTGATGAGGACAGTCGTGCTGTCCCTTTGAAAGCACAGTCTGTGCAGCGGGACAATGGCAGGTTAGCCCATCCTAGAGAGCAGGTGCATGTGGCGGCAAGCACAGAGAGAGAGCGCTCTCTTGGGAGCTCCCCAATTTAGTTCAGCCCCAAATTCCACCACCCAAATTGTATTGTGGACACATCAAAATTATTTATCACAAAACAACCTGGTTTTGTAAGGCAGGCACCTGTTTTTTGGTCCTCAGCTTGGTGGCCATATAGGGAAACCAGCCAAACCCAGACATTTCTGGAAACTAGTCACCTGGGGGAGTCCACGGAGGTGTGGCTTTTGTGGATTCCCCCAAAGTTTTCTTACCCAGAATACCATTGCTTTTCTGTCACACAAACTACAGGAGTAGTACCTGATAAAAATGCTACCCCACTTGAGTGCCTGTACCTAGTGCCTGCGTCAGGAACGGATCACCCCAGGGTCAATAGTTGCCCTCATGTAAGGACCAACATTGACAGTAGTGTGACCCATTCCTGTTACGGGCACTAGGCCTTCCCACACAAGTGAGGTATAATTTTTATCTACTGACTTGCGGGAATGCTGGGTGGAAGGAAGTTTGTGGCTCCCCTCAGATTCCAGAACTTTGCATTGCTGAAATGGGCATTGAATGTGTTTTTTTAGCCAACTTTCGAGGTTTGCAAAGGATTCTGAGTGACAGAACCTGATGAGAGCTGCACAAATCACCCCATTCTGGATTTCCCTAGGTGTCTACTTTTAAGAATGTATAGGTATGGTAGGTTTCCCTAGATGCCAGCTGAGCTAGAGGACAAAATCCATAGGTAAGCACTTTGCAAAAAACACGTCCGTTTTCATTAGAAATGGGATGTGTCTATGTTATGTTTTGGGGCATTTCCTGTCGCAGGCACTAGACCCATCCACACAAGTGAGGTACAGTTTTTATTTTGAGACTTGAGGGAATGCTGGGTAGAAGGAAGTTTGTGGCTCCCCTTAGATTCCAGAACTTTGCAGCACCAAAATGTGAGGAAAATGTGTTTTTAGCCCAATTTTTAGGTCTGTAAAGGATTCTGGGTGACAGAATCCAGAGAGAGACCCACAAGTAAACCCATTCTTGATTCCCTCAGGTGTCTACTTTCCATAAATGTATATGTTTGGTAGGTTTCCCAGAGTGCCTGCTGAGCTAGAGGCCAAAAAACACAGCTTGGCTCTTTGCAAAAAACGCGTCTGTTTCCATTAGAAAAATGTGATGTGTCCATTTTGCATTTTGGGGCATTTCCTGCTGTGGGACCTAGGCCTATCCACACAAGTGAGACACCATTTTTATCAGGAGACTTGGGGGAACACAGAATAAAAGAACAAGTGCTATTGCCAATTGTCTTTCTCTACATTTTTGCCTTCTATATGTAAGGCAGTGTGTAAGAAAGAAGTCATTTTGAGAAATGACCTGTATTCCACATGCTAGTATGGGGACACCCAAATTCAGAGGTGTGCAAATAACCACTGTTTCTAAACTCCTTATTTTGTGCCCATTTCGTAAATATATATGTTTCCGTGCTACCTATTTCTCACTCCATATTTTACCAAATGAATTGCTGTAGACCGGGTATACAATTCAAACCCATTACAAGGTGCAGTTCATTTGTTGGCTCTGAGCAGCTTGGGTTCTTGATGAACCTACAGGATCTATATATCCCTGCAGCCAGGAGGGTCCAGAAAACATAACAGTATATTGCTTTAAAAAATATGTCATAGTTGGAAAAAGTTATAGAAGAAAATACAGTCAGAAGAGGCTGTTTTTTCAACTCAATTTCGATATTTTTTTATTTCAACTGTTACTTTCTGTAGGAAAATCTTGAAGATCTACACAAATGATCCTTTGCTGAATTTAGAACTTTGTCTACTTTTCAGAAATGTTAAGCTGTCCAGGTTCACCCTTGGTTTCACAGCCATTTCTGTCACTAACTGGAAGGAGGCTGAAAGCACAAAAATAGTAACAATGGGGTATGTCCCAGTAAAATGCCAAAACTGTGTTTTTCTGATTCAAGTCTGTCTGTTACTGAAAGCAGGGAGCAGGGAAGATGTTGATTTTAGAACTGCAAATCCTTTGTTGATGCCTTTTGCAGGAAAACAAACAGATGCTTTCTTCTGCAGCTCCTTTTTCCCAATAAAAAAAAACTGTATTTTGGCTAATTTCTTGGTCTGCTCCAGGAGAACCCACAAACTTCAGGTACCTTTACAATCACCAGAATGCTGGGAAATAAGGATGCAAAGTTGGCATGGATAGCTTATGTGCACAATAAGTTATGGGGGCCTAAGCGCAAATTACCCCAAATAGCCACAAACGGGCTCAGCACTGGGGGGGGAAAGGCCCAGCAGCTAAGGAGTTAAAATGAGGCACACCATTGTTTATAATGGGCCTCAATTAGCTTTGCAGGATTAGCGTCAACATTTTTTATGCTAATCCTGCAAAGCTCCGAACTAGGGTAAAAAATGTTAACGCTAGTTCCCTAACTACCACAATGGAGCGCACACATGATGGCATTACGAGGGAACATTATTACTCTTTAAGTGCTGCATAAACAGTTTACACATTGCCTCTGAGTTAAGCCTGGCTGCCTTTATGTCAAGCTACCGAAGGGCTAATCACATGTCAATTTAGGGACTTTTCCTGGTTCATCCTGACGAGGATTGTGGCTGTTGCTTCAGTATGATTTCACATCCCCCTCCCAACCAGCAACCCAATTTGTCACAAAATGATATCAATGACAGAGAAAGATCAAGTATAGAACACTTCAATTTCACTGGCACAGCTACAGTTGGATCAAATTCTTCTTCTTGATTTCATCAAGTAAATTCAGGTCACATAGTAGAACAGTAGAACTTCATTTTGGATGGGTTGAGCTGATTAGAAAGATATTGGACTTCCAGTGTATGATTTTGGCTATTGATTGGCAGATGAGATGCATGTCATAAATGTTGGTGACATTAGCTTAAATGTGATTCACTCAAAGTAACAGGGAGTGACCCTATTTGGTGAGTGCCTTACTCTTGGCCAATGTACATTTTAGACTGTGCCAGCCATATTACTATTTAAAAAATGTGGGTGTAACATTTGTGAATTTCAACTGATTTACCTTTTTGTAGGCATGTTATTGTATTGCTTGCACCTCAACGTTCCTGTTTTCCATTTTCCCTTTCCTCCTCCACCTCATAGTTGATATCATGATTTTCCAGCCACTCCCCAGCAATTTCCCCACTGCACCTAAAATGTGGAACTACTTGTGCATAGTTCTACTCACTCTCAGCGTATATCTCCACATATAAGACATATGACCAGTATAAATGTAGATCTCCCATACCCCTTAACATTTTTCCAGTATATAATTCTAAAATGTGTTTCTTAAAGTAAGTATGAAATATGAAAGTTCAAGATGATACAAAACCAAGTTGTGGCTGGAAATGTAGCATCTTCTATTATGTTTTATGAAGTTGTAGAGAATATTTGAATAGTAACAGACACATGTATGCACTGACAACATTTGACTATATAATGGCATGGAATCATAAGACTACAGCAGTCATTTTATAGGAAAATATGTTTTATTTTCTAATTTAAGTATTAATCAAGACTATTTTTTTATATTAGCAGTGTAAATTGTGTAACTTACAGAAGGAGGCATACATCTATTAAATTATACAGAGAGTAACCAAAGAGCAATAATTGTATAAGAAATGTTTCACATAATGTGTTATTTATGTTGATTAGAAGTGTTAGTAAGGTTAGGAAAGGTTGAGGTTGACAAAGCAGGTGTTTAATTTTTTTAATGTTCATTTTTTGAGTCAGAGATTGGTTGTCATGAAAGGGTGGCTATGTTGTTTGTTTCATTTTGCTGTATAGTGCAATGTGAATATTAGTAAAGTGTTACATTACTGTTTTGTTTGTTATATGTCACATGAATGTGTATTTGATAGCGCAAAATATGTGGTTGTTAAGTAGATAATTTGTGTGTATGGATAGAGTTAGTTAAATAAAATGGTTTTATAATTTCCGTGTAGGCAACAATTAGAGGATACTATTTCAAATGTAATAGGGAAGTGTATGATAACATAGCCAAAACACTTTGTATCCTCATCCTTTTAGGTCCATTCTTTGAATTGGGTAAAATCAACTGAAAGTTCCATAATGCAGAGTGCTGTTGGACAAAAATTAAGGACTGACTTAATGTGAACAGATGAGATAGGGTATAGCAGGCAGGTGTTTCTTCCCAGAAAGTAATGGCAGACCTGTCAACTTGGCTATTTATTTATTACTTGTAAATGAGTGCCAGTATTGGAGCAATCTGTAATACAGCAACAAAAAAATCCAAATGGTCAACTCCAGAAAACTGAACACATGTCATAAATCAAGTTCAATGCTTACCTTATCAAACCCCTGATTCTTCTAGAACTATAGGAGAATTTGCATTTAACAGAGACTCACGCATTGTTGATTCCTATATTCTCTAAAAGCTTTTAAGTGCTAAAGATGTCAAATTGATGCACATATTTCAGTCTGGTATATCAGTCCAGTTGAACAAATGATGACTCCTACATTATATCACTTTGCAAATGTAAGACTAATGAGACCCGGTGTCATTTGGTCACCATTTTGACTTGAAAATTGAAACATATTACTATGTGAAGGGTATTTGTTTTAAGTACAAACATGAGGGATATCGAACTTGTAAACATCATTTGTAGAGCACTCTCGTGCATGCACATGGAAAAGAAATTATGTTTTTAGGAACCCGTTAACAATAAAAAATAACAATGATTTTCATATTGTGAGCATTTACTGAAAACATGCAAGAACATCATGACTTCCCTTACACACAGTGCTTAATTTGTGCTTGTTGTTTCCGGTGTGGAGCACCAGCACTATTTACATGGTCTCATACCTATTTTTCTGCCTCAAGCATTTACTGCGAGCAAAAGACACATATGGGAAAGACAGAGGAAGAGAAAAATGAAAAAGCGTCGCAAATGGAAAAAGAAAAAAGCTGCAAGAGTGAGCTGAAGGGGCAGGGAATGGCTTTAAATGGATTGAAGGGGCCCAAGATGACTTCAGGATTATGCTGCCTCAGTATTCAGTGTTCGCATAGTTAATTGCAGCAGTCACATATTTAAGAGGAGGGCTTTGGGGACAGGAACATTTTTATTTACAAATTAAGCACTGCTTACACATCTTCGGTGATAGCCTGTTCCAAAATGGGAATGCTCACTGAGCTAGGCCCTCAAAACACACTGAGCTGAGAGCATGGGAAGAATGATAGCAGGAGAGAAAAAAAAATATTTTCTCATTGTAATTGAAATCAAGCTAAGCAGAGGTTACGTAGCATGAAGCCTTGTAAACATAGCATAAAATGCATCCCCTGTCGCTGCTACTTTGGCAACAGTACTCTTCATTTGACAATGCTTACCCTAATACCATCTGGTACTGCCTTTTTATATGTTCTGGAGAATGTTTTAGGACATACAACTGTAGCGTTGGGTTAACAAGTGTTCTTGCTGTTTTGGTACATGTCCAGCGTATGTTGTGTCAAGTGCCAGCTGCACAAAGTGCAAACAAAGCACGCATGGTAAGAGGAAGGGGCTGTAGATCTAGGTAAGAAAGCTGCATGGTTTAACAACGATCCCAATATAGCCACCAGATTGGCTGTGAGACAATGGTCCAATCAAAAAGGCAATTGGGAGCTATATGCAAGGTGACACTATGTGCATGTCTGGCAGTCAGCTTAAAATGGTTGCCAAATGTGCTTCTAAGTAAGATTTCACAGGAATATGCTCCTTTAAGGTGGTGATGTGAAATCCTAATTAATTACTAATGGTTTTCCTTTGTTAATTGTTAAGAATTTGCATGGAATTAGGCTAATGTAGAAAATAATGTGGAACTTGGAAATGTGCCCCATTTTAGTGAACGGATATTATTATTATTTGTTATTGTGCACATTTAGAGAAAACTGTATTAGTACATCATATTACCCTTTTCATACTATATATTTGTTTTATTAATCTTAGGTCATAAGTTTTCGAGGTTGGGCCTAGTTTGCAAAACCTAATGTCAAGCTGTAATATTTAATACATAGTGGAAAATGTATTGAAAGACTAGAGAATTAATGCTTTCATTGTTCACGCTGTGCTGGCCAAACAATTTGCAGATGTGTTTAACTTTCTCATGAGAACTGCTTGTAGGCTCATGTTCTACTAAATATTGTTACAATGTAAACTTGATGCGTGAGAAGGGAATGGTCCCAGGAACCAAGAATGGAGGCGCTGACTGGAGAATGGATTGCAGCAAAAGAGTTAACTGATGAGCCTGACGATGGGAACAGGTGAAGAGGAGCCAATCATCGATGTGTGAAAGACCGTTTAGTTGTAGCTTAGATTTGGGTTTTAGTTTTTATTGGACCAACTGTAAACGTATGATTTTCTGACCAATGATGATGTGGAAAGATTCTTTAGGAAATTATAACTTGCCTGACTGCAAAGAGAGTTCTGTGCCATTAGTCATTTACTATTATCCCATTCTTTCTTCTTCGCGCACTGCCTTATTCTGTTTGAGGATGCTGAACAGTTCCTGATGACTTTATTTTTTAACTTTGACTTTATTGCTTTAAATGCTAATACTGGATGCTGATTCCTTATAAATCACTTCTTAAATGATTCAGATATCTTAGAGCCCACCGTGTCTGAACTGTTTCCCTTCACCGCCAGTTGCTGAAGCTGACCAGACAGATGTCCAACTGATAAAGAGAGTCACAGCTTGCCGATCCATTGAGGAGAGTTATATCAAAATGCTATTGTTTATTATAGGTTTTGTTCCTTAGTTTCTAGGTACAACCCGTTATTTGGATAGAACCATAGTTACATGTTTTCCAAATTAACTTTTGACTAAATTACTTTTGCATGAAGTCCAAACATGCTATTCTAATTGGAGGGTTAGTGTCTAAACCTAATGCTGACAAATGCTATTAACTGAGAACTGATCTTGTTCACCTGTTGAATCTAAATGTATGCCATTTCTATTGAGCAATTATTGTTGCTATTGCTTGGTACAATGACTTCTGAATGTCTAATTGTAAATACTTTACTTAAATTGTGATTCTTTAGAAGATTTGGTCAGCCTGTGTTATTCATATATGTTTATCGTTTGGTATTGAGACTAATAAAAGTGATGTTAGCATTGTTAACATAAGAAAATAAACATTCTTACTTTACTAGAAGGTGTGGTTATTCATGGCCATATAGGTCATGATGTGTGAACTTTGCTGACTCAGGGTTTTGACAAATAGATTGTTTTATATGTTATGGTCATTAGATTTGGTTGTGTTGAGAGTAATGATTCCTCTAAACGCAGTCAAAAGATCTATAGAAACTCTAATATGTCACCTTTTTAATAAATCATAAAAGACCAAATAAGGTCAGAAGCGCTCACAGTTTTTCGGAGCACAGTCGAATGGTTTTGTCTCCTTAAGAGGACACCATAATTTTACCATGTTGTCAGTTTTCAGTTTTTTTGGACAGTCAGATGGTTAGTCTCCTTAGGAGGATTAGCATTTCCCAGTTTTGATAAAAGAGTTGGATGGTTTGTCCCCGTGGTAGAAGAAATTAAGATTGTTTCCCTAAGAGCCTAACATAATTTTCCCGAAACCTTGGAGTTTGCCAATGCTTGTTTGAAGATGTTCTCACATTCTAGTGAGAGAGTGAATGAAATAGGTTTTGCGCTTGCACAGCTTAAGAAAATCATAGTTGAATTATAATGTTTGTGAGTGGATAGGCAGTCTGTGTACTCCAAATGAAGTTGTTTAGGGAGTTTGCATACTCCAAAGAGTGTGAGTAGGGAAGTCATCAAACTTCATATGTGTGTGGCGGTTTGAATTAAAAAATTGCCCACATGGTTGTTGGTATATGGGCCCTGTGTGGTCAAAGACTCCGGAGTATTGTAAAAGTGTATGAGACACTAGGTTTATGTTTTAATTTGTCTGTTTAAGAGGTCAATTGGGAGTGGCTGACAAACTCAGAGTGCATACTAAAGTGGGTGATAGTTTTTTGATGGAGATTTGGTGAGTCCTATGTGCACCAGGAGGATGCAATGATCAGTCAAAAGTAGAATCTGCTGGTTGAATTTTGCTTGCGAGTCAGGGAAACTGAGATAGAAAGAGTTTCTGTTAGAGTGAAATGCCACAGTTGAAAATTCAGTAAGGTTTCTGAAGTGAGTGGTAACTACCTGTAGTAAACAGACAAGTTGTGTGTTGATTTTATTTAGTGCTCGCAATATTTGCATT